>NW_026734286.1:11578122-11878122 GCF_949786415.1 Peromyscus eremicus | reverse complement strand
CTCAAGCCAACTCCAATAAAATCAGGGAATAGACAAGGCTGTCCACTCTTTCCATATTTATTCAATACAGTACTTGAAATGTTAGCTAGAGCAATAATACAACTAAAGGAGATCAAGGGGATACAAATCAGAAAGGAAGAAGTCAGGGTATTGCTGTGGAATGTTCTGTATGGCAAATGTGTTGCTCTGATTGGTTAGTAAATAAAACACTGATTGGCCAGTAGTCAGGCAGGAGGAAGTATAGGCAGTACAAGGAGGAGAAGAATTCGGGGAAGTGGAAGGCTGAGTCAGAGACACTGCCAGCTGCCATGATGACAAACAGCATGTGAAGATGCCGGTAAGCCACGAGCCATGTGGCAAGGTATAGATTTATAGAAATGGATTAATTTAAGCTGTAAGAACAGTTAGCAAGAAGCCTGGTATGGCCATACAGCTTGTAAGCAATATAAGTCTCTGTGTTTACTTGGTTGGGTCTGAGCGACTGTGGGACTGGCTGTGGGCCAAGCAGGAAAACTCTAGCTACAGGGTATCATTATTCACAGATGATATGATAATATACAGAAGTGACCCCAAAAACTCTACCAGGAAACTCCTACAGCTGATAAACACCTTTGATCAAGTGACTGGATACAAGATTAATTCAAAAAAACCAGTAGCCCTCCTATATACAAATGATAAATGGGCTGAGAAAGAAATCAGAGAATCAACATCCTTTACAATAGCCTCAAATTATATAAAATATCTTGGGGTAATGCTAACCAAACAAGTGAAAGACCTGTATAATAAGAACTTCAACTCTTTGAAGAAATAAATTGAAGAAGATATCAGAAGATGGAAAGATCTCCCATGCTTATTAACATAGTAAAAATGGCCATCTTACCAAAAACAATCTACAGATTCAATGCAATCCCCATCCAAATCCCAATACAATTCTTTACAGACCTTAAAAGAACAATACTCAATTTTATATGGAAAAAAATAGGATAGCTAAAACAATCCTGTACAATAAAAGAACTTTGATGTGTCACTATCCCTCATTTCAAGCTCTACTACAGAGCTATAGTAATAAAAACCACATGATATTGGCATAAAAACAGTCAGGTGGATCAATGGAATTGAATTGAAGACCCAGAAGTAATCCACACACATATGGACACTTGATTTTTGACAAAGAAGCCAAAATTATACAACGGAAAAAAGAAAGCATCTTCAACAAATGGTGCTGGTCTAACTGGATGTCCACATGTAGAAGAATGCAAATAGATCCATATCTATCACCCTGCACAAAACTCAGATCCAAGTGGATCAAAGACATCAACATAAATCCAGATACATTGAACCTGATAGAAGAGAAAGTGGGAAATAATCTTGGATGCATTTGTACAGGAGACAATTTCCTGATTAGAACACCAGTAGCACAGACACTGAGATCAACACTTAAAAATGGGACCTCATGAAATTAAAAAGTTTCTGTAAGGTAAAGGACACTGTCAATAGGACAAAATGGCAGACTACAGAATGGGAAAAGAGCTTCACCAACCCCACAACCAACAGAGGATTGATTTCCAAAATATATAAAGAAACTAGATATCAACAAACCAAATAATCCAATTAAAAAATGGGATACAGATCTAAACAGAGAATTCGCGACAGAAGAATCTCAAATGTCAGAGAAACATTTAAGGAGATGTTCAGCATCCTTAGCCATCAGGGAAATGCAAATCAAAACAACTCTGAAATGTGGCCATACTGAAGCCAGGATCTGTGTTGATGTCTGGGGCTCCTGTTGCCATCAGGGGCCATGATGATTCCAGTGGTCTGGGCCACCACCTGAGGGTGTCTTGTTGTACAGGGGCCACACTGCCACTGGGGCCATGCTGATATGGGTTGCCTTCATGACCATGCAAGGCCATGGCGATAACCAGACCGGGGCTGCTGCTGAGGAGCATGTCTGGGTCTGTGGTCCTACCACAGCCAAGGTCTGTGTTGAAGTCTGTGACACATGTTGCCACCAAAGGCAACATGGAGCCTGGGGTGTGGGCTTCAACCTGTGGCCTTGTTGGTGTCTGGGGGCCACGCTGCTACCAGAGCCATCCTGATCTGAGTGGCTAGGGCTTCAACCTGGAGCTAGGATGTTAACCAGGCTGAGCTGTTGCCTAAGGCCATGTCTGGGTTTATGGTCCAGATGCAGCTAGGGGTCTATATTAAAGTCTGTGGCCCAGGTTGCCACTAGAGCCCACACAGAGGCCTGGGACCTGGGCCTTAACCTGTGGCCTTTTTGGAGTCTGGGGGACATGCTGCAGCAGTGCCCATACAGATCTGGGTGGCCTGTGCTGCCATCCAAGGCCATGATGTCAGAGGGCCGTGTCTGGGTCTGTGACACTATAGTGGCCAGGGTCTGGGTTGACATATGTGGCTCCTGTTGCCACCAAAGGCATGTGAGGATGCCCAGGGTCAGGTCAGCCACCTGAGTCCAGGTTGTCATCCAAGGGCAATGATGCACCTGGGGCCATGCAGATCTGAGTGGCCTGTACTGCTACCCAATCTTTTGTGGCCCGAGGAAAGCTGACCTTGCCTCTCACAGCAAGAGAGATAGCCCTGACCCTCACGGGAAACCTGGCCCCTCCACTTAGGAGAGATGGGCCCATTCCTCACCACAGGTGAGGGTGAACTAATCCTGAGGGTATGAGCATAGGGGAGCTGACTCCACCTCCTTGCCTGAGGCAGGTGGCCCCAGTGGCCCAGACTGATCAGCTCAGCTATCATCCTGCCCACAGCAGGGCCATGGATTGGCCCACCCTAACATCTACCCCATCAAGGACCTGCTGGAACTCATGAAAGGACCGGTCCTATGGAATAATACCCATAGGATCTCCATGAATCTGGGCAGCCATGGGATATCCCAGAGGAGTTCTAGTGAGGATCCAGTAATGATGGTGTACCAGAAACCAAATATCTTAAACCAGGCCTTTTTCTTTTGGGGGACAATACAGAGGTGAGGGGAGGATATGGAGGGACTGGGATGTGAGCAGAATTGGGGTACATGATATGAAACTCCCAAAGAATCAATAAAGAAATTAAATTTTCAAAGAAAAAACAAAAAAATTAAATAGTCAAAAGTTATCTGTCCCTGTGGGACCCAGACCTATAATCTACACTCTATATCCTAAAAATAAATTCTTACATACATAAATGCATAAATAAATAAAATGACTCTGAGATTCCATTTTACACCTGTCAGAATGATCAAGATTATAAACATAACCTACAGCTCATGCTGGAGAAGATATGGAGTAAGGGGAACACTCCTCCATTGCTGGTGGGAGTGCAAATTTCTACAGCCACTTTGGAAGTCAGTATGGCAGTTTCTCAGAAAACTGGAAATTAATCTACCACAAAATCCAGCTATACCACTCCTGGACATATGCTCAAAGGAAGCTCAATCATACCATCAAGATACTTGCTCGACTATGTTCATAGCATCTTTATTTGCAGTAGCCAGAACCTGGAAACAACATATATGTCCCTCAACCAAGGAATGAATAAAGAAAATGTGGCACATATACACAATGGAGTATTATTCAGCAGTAAAAAACAAGGACACCAGGAAATTTGAAGGCAACCAGATGGAACTAGGAAAAAATAATCCTGAGTGAGGTAACCCAGACTTAGAAAGACAAACATGGTATGTACTCACTCATAAGTGGATACTAGCTGCAAAATAAAGTATAACTAACTATGCTACAATCCTCAGATCCAGAGAGACTAGGTAACAAGGAGGATTGTTGTGAAATATTTAACTAGGCAAAGATGTATTACATTTGTTCATGCTGCCTTTGTTAACTATGTAAAAATGTGTTACATTTGTTCATGCTGTATGTGTTTAACTATGTAAAGATGTGTTGCTGTTTTACCTTGCCTGCCTAAGGCTCCTGATTGGTCTAATAAAAAGCTGAATAGCCAATAGCTAGGCAGGAGAAGGATAGGTGGGGCTGGCAGGTAGAGAGAATAAGTAGGAGAAACCTAGGCTCAAAAAGAAAGAAAAAGAAAAGAGAATGAAGGAGAAAGAGAGGGATACACCTGAGACCAGAGGCTGGCAGATGCCAACCAGCCAGCCATGGAGACAGTAGGAAAGTAAGATAGAAAGAAAGAAAAAAAGAAAGGAAGGAAGGAAGGAAGGAAGGAAGGAAGGAAGGAAGGAAGGAAGGAAGAAAGAAAGAAAGAAAGAAAGAAAGAAAGAAAGAAAGAAAGAAAGAAAGAAAGAAAGAAAGGTAAAAAGCCCCAAGACAAAATGTAGATGAAGAGAAACAGGATAATTTAAGTTATAAGAGCTAGCAAGAAATGAGCATAACATAAGGCCAAGCATTTGTAACTAATGATAAGTCTCTCTGTGTGTCATGATTTAGGAGCTGGTTGGTGGCCCAAAAGAAGCCTGCTACAGAGGATTCATGGGGGGGGGGGGTGCCCAGATATCCCTAGGAAGGGAAAATAGAAGAGAATTCTTGAGTGGACTGAGGGTGGATAGGGATGAGCAATCAGATTGGGGGCCAGGGGAGAGAGTACTGAAAGAGAATACTGGAAAGGGGGTGCATTTAGGGGTCAGGTAAAAACCTAGCATAAGAGAATCTCCCAGGAATCTACAAAGGTGACCCCAGCTAAGACTCCTAGCAATAGTGAATATGCAGCCTGAACCGGCCATCCCCTGTGACCAGATTTGGTACCTAGCCCAATTGTCATCAGAGAGGCGTCATCCAGCAACTGATGGAAACAGATGCAGAACCACAGCCAAACATTGGGCAGAGTTTAGGAATCCTGTAGAAGAGAGGGAGAAAGGATTGTAGGAGCCAGAAGGGTCAATGACATCACAAGAAAACTCACAGAATCAACTAACCTGGGCTCCTAGGAGTTCACAGAGACTGAAATGACACACAGGGAGTTTGCATGGGACTGACCTAGGCCCTCTACACATGTTACAATTGTGTATCTTGGTGCTCTTGTGGGACTCCTAACAGTGGAAGCAGGGGCTGTCTCTGACTCTTTTTCTGGCATCTGGGACCCTGTTCCTCATAATGGGTTGCCTTGTCCAGCAAGAAGAGGTTCTTAGTCATACTGCAACTTGATATACCATGTTTTGTTGACATCCCTGGGAGGCCTGCCTTTTTCTTAATAGAAATGGAGGAAGAGATGGGGAGCAGAGGGAAGTGGGGAGGGACTGGAAAGGAGGGAGGGGAAACTGTGTCTGGGATGTAAAATAAATAAACATTTTAAAAAAAACTCTGCAGGATATCTGTCCAGGCCCTTCTAACTTTTAGAGTCTCCATCAAGAACTCAGGTGTAATTCTAATAGGTCTGCCTTTATATGTTCCTTGGTCTTATTCCCTTGCAGCTTTTAATATTCTTTCTTTGTTTTCTACATTCAGTGTTTTGATTATTATGCGGCAAGGGGACTTTCTTTTCTGGACCAATCTATTTGGTGTTCTGGAAACTTCTTGTACCTTTATGGGCATCTCCTTCTTTAGGTTAGGAAAATTTTCATCTATGATTTTGTTGAAAATATTTTCTGGGCCTTTGGCATAGGTTTCTTCTCCTTCCTCTATTCCTATTATTTTTAGATTTGGTTTTTTCATAGTGTTCCAGTTTCCTGGATGTTTTGTTTTGTCTTGATTTAGCATTTGCTTTGATTACTGTTTCCATTTCTTCTATTGTATCTTCAGCTCCTGAGATTCCCTCTTCCATCCACTATATTCTGTTGGTGAAGCTTGCCTCCGTAGTTCCTGTTCAAATCCCTAAATTTTTCATTTCCAGAATTCTATCAGTTTGTATTTTATTGATTATTCATTTTCTTCCACTATCTGTTTGTGTTTTCCTGGATTTCTTTAAAGGATTTCTTCATTTCCTTCCACTATCTGTTTGTGTTTTCTTGGGTTTTTTTTTTTTAAGCAATTTATTCATTTCCTCTTTAGAACTTCTATAATCTTCATGTAGGCTGTTTCAAGGTGTTTTTTTCTTGTGCTTCACCTATGTTGGAATATCCAGGGTCTACTGTGGTAGGGCTGCTGGACTCTAGTGGAGACGTAATTTTCTGGCTATTACTGATTGTGTTTTACCCTAGTATCTTTGATTGGGATGATTATAGGTAGAGGTGCTGATGTCTACATTTTGTCTTTGCTCTCTCTCTCTCTCTCTCTCTCTCTCTCTCTCTCTCTCTCTCTCTCTCTGTGTGTGTGTGTGTGTGTGTGTGTGTGTGTGTGTGTGTGTGTGTTTCTTGGTTTCTCTGGATTTTAGGAGAGTGTGGTGGATGTGTATTGCCTAGTAGAAATTTTTCTGTGGATCTGATAGGTGTTCTGGGTATAGGGAGCTGACACTCAGGAATGGGAATAGGCTGGGGGTTGAAGGGGTTCACAGGAAAGAGGAAAGCGGTGTTCCATGAGTATCTGCTTATCTATCTTCTTGGAGTGGGGGTAGAGAGTGAAGAGAGGTCACCCAGAAGTTCGCCTATACAGCTGGGGATGAGCCTGAGGGATTGGATCTGGAGGAACAGAGAAGCCTTCTGCTCCCTAGACAGAAGTGGCCTGTGGGTTAGCAGGGAGTGAATGCTGGTGTTGGGGGATGGGATAAAGCAAGGAATGGAGGAAGAGAGATTAGGAGGGGAGGTCTGTGGAATCCACAAGGATGTGGGCAGGTGGGAAGGAAGGCTGCAGCAGCTGTTACGTTGCAGAGCTGGGTATGAGACTGGGGATTGGCTTTGGAGAAGAGGAGGAAGTGGTTAAGGTCTTCAGTTACCTTACCTGCTTCCCTGGCATGCTCTGTTCATGTGTTCCCAGGAAATGCCTGCCGGTGTTGGAGGCTGGGAGGATAGGATGAGTTGGGGGAAGGAATGTTGGAGGAGATGATCTTTATGGCCTGTTGGGATAGGGTTTGAGTAGAAAGGGAGACCCCAGCAGGTGTTTTGCTACAGAGCTGGGGATGAGACTGGACGTTGGGTCTGTGGGAACAAAGGGAAGGGTGGAGATGCACCTTCCTGGTTTCCTGGCAGGACTTGGACCTCACTGTCTTATCCTGTGCATTCTGTGAAATGGTTTCACTCCACAGAGAATGCAATACAACTTGAGTGGCTTACAGATTTAGAGAAGTGGATACAGATAAAGGAATGAGAGTATCGGACCAACTCACATAAGGTGAAAGGGCCTGTCACAGCTGTACAATTCTTCTGAGTATTATGGTCTGGTAAGATACATATAGTACCCGACAATTTTTTTTTGTTTTGTTTTGTTTTTTTGTTTTTCGAGACAGGGTTTCTCTGTGTAGTTTTGGTGCCTGTCCTGGATCTCACTCTGTAGACCAGGCTGACCTCGAACTCACAGAGATCCTCCTGGCTCAACCTCCCAAGTGCTGGAATTAAAGGTGTGTGCCACCACTGCCTGGCTTGACAAAATTATTTTTTAAGTCTACTGCAACCTGTGTCTATTCATATACAAAAAGCTACAAGGTATTCTTGGGGCTCCTGGGATATTGGTGGGTTTTCATATCCAATGCTGTTGGAGTTGCCTGACCTCTGTATAATGTGAGAAAGAAGGTGCCATAGGGATTGGACGGAAAAGCTACAGAGGCTTTTGAAGAGACTAAGGTTCTTGGAGGACAGATGTTGGAAGCCAGACTCATCCAAGGCTTTCTCAGAAGCCCCATCGAAAAGAAAAGGGAACATTCATTTTGTGTCAGGAGCACACCTGGCAAGGTCCAGCCCGGGGCCAGAGCTTGGGCCTCAAAAGAGTTAAGGTTCCAGCTCCTGAGAATGCAGCTTCCCCCCAAAGGGCTGTGGTTATGACTCCTGAGGCGGCTGTGTCTGACATGTCCTGTGCTCTCTTCGCCAGTACTGTCTGATTTAACCCTCTGCCAACCTTGGCCACCTCCCCACTGCAAACAGTACATAGGACATTCTTCTTTTAAGATTTATTTATTATGTATACAGTGTTCTGCCTGAATGTATGCCTGCAGGCCAGAAGAGGGCATCAGATCTCATTATAGATGGTTGTAAGCCACCATGTGGTTGCTGGGAATTGAACTCAGGACCTCTGGAAGAGCTGCTAGTGCTCTTAACCACTGAGCCATCTCTCCACCCGCCCACCCCCCATAGGATGTTCTTAATAAACTTGCTTGACATATGTCATCAGCTTATGGAAGACTTCCGGGGCCCAGCTATCACCTTTGTCTTTTTTATACTTCAATCTCGATCCTCTCACTTGACACTTTGCCATTCGGGACCCTTATTCCCAAGGGTTAGGGTCAGATGGGCTAAACAGCTGTGTGTCCTGCTGCTCCAGTGGGTACAGGAGATGAAGAAAACACACACACAAGTCAACTTGCCCCGTAAGGTACTGACAGATGGACTCCATAGGGCCTCTGCCTGTCAGTGAGAAATTCAGACGTTCCCTCACTTGCATGGAGCCTGCCACACACCTCTTACATGCATATTGATGCAAGTCAGCAGCAGGTGAAGCCACCATCAAGGAGCTCCCCTGACTCATGAGCCAAGCTCTGACACAGAATTAACGTTCCCTTTTCCCTTTTATTAGAGCCTCTGAGAAAGCCTTGGAACATTTGTCCTCCAAGAGTCTTAGCCTTTCAAAAACCTCTTGAGCCCTTCTATCCCAATCCTGCATGGCACTCTTCTTTATCACATTGTATAAAGGACAGGCAACTCTGCAAAGTCAAGTACAAACCTGCCAGTATCCCAGAAGGCCCAAGAATATCTGTAGCCCCAAGAGTGAGGCACCTTTGCATTAGGAATAAAACCCAGGATCCTTTGTATTAGGAATAAAACCCAGGATCCTTTGCATTAGGAATAAAACCCAGGATCCTTTGCATTAGGAATAAAACCCAGGATCCTTTGTATTAGGAATAAAACCCAGGATCCTTTGCATTAGGAATAAAACCCAGGACCCTTTGCATTAGGAATAAAGCCCAGTGGACCCCTCTATACTTACCTGCTTGCTTGATTTGGCTCAGCTATCCCTTCTTCTACAGAAGGAAAACTCTTTGCCTTGTTGAAATACTTTGGATTGTGAGATGCTTTTTTTGAGCCCCAAGACACATTTCTAACATCTTGAACCCAACATGAGGCTCTCTGTAAACCCATCCTGGGATGTGTATCCCACTGTCTTGTTGTGGTGGCCCTAGATGACAGAGGCACTCCCCTGCTTCAGAACCAATGGAACCTCAAATTCAGAAGTAGATCAGCAATGTGGTAATACGGGCCCAAAGCATGATACGTGACCTCATGCATGAACCGAGGAAAGGAAACTGGATTATAAAGTACCGCCTTGGTGGGCAGATTTTAGAGGATGAGAAAGTGACTGAGATTTTGATCACGAGATTGTTCCAAAAATGGGAAACAGAGAATATGAGAAATCTCTGGGATGGGGGGTGGGGGATGGCTGCTAATTACAGGGAAGACCAAGAAAGGGCAAAATGAGTGTTCTTCCTCTGATTGACAGTCCACTGGGGTGAATGTTGGGGTCCTGGGAAGACAAATCCCAAACTGAGTGGAAGGATAAAACATCTGAGATTGATAAAAATAAGACACCCTCAGTCCTAGCATAAGAAGAGAAGTCAAGAAACTTTTTTGCTGTTGTTTCAGAGGAAAAAGGGACATGATCCCTTCCTTCAGCAAAGAGTATAGCTCCTCTCATCCTCACTCGTGGGGAATTGATCATGAACATAAGCTGCATGAAGTTCACACACTCCATCTTAATCAGACCCCAGTTCTCTCCAAAAGACCACCGGCTTATGGATGGGCTCCTGAGGTCAAACAAAGCAATAGTACTCAATCATCTGCAGTTTCTTTTCCTCTTTGGCTCAAAGGTAATCGCCCCAGCACCTGACCACCAGCTCCAGCCCCCCTCTCCTCTGATTCATCCTGCTCTCCCTCCTTCCGTTTCTGAAGCCTGACTCTTCTCTATCCCTCACCCCCCAGATTAAGAAAGGAGCCCGAAGGACTGCAACAGAACACTAGCTGCAGCCCCCCTCCCTCCTGCTCCACGTCCCCTGGGGATCCCACAGACCATCCCTTCCTGGCCTCCCTCCCCCCAACTCAGGAGGACTCCCCCTGCTCAACCACAGTCCGTGCCTGCCAGAAAACCAGCTAGGCTTCCCACAGACCTTCTCCACTCTCTCTGTTCCCCTAGACCCAATCCCTCAGTCTCCTCCCTAGTGCTGCAACAAATCACCAGCTGTGGCCTCCCTTCCCCCTGCCCACACCTCCTGTGGATCTCACAGACCATCCTCTCATGACATCCCTCCACTCACTCATCCTGCATCCCAGCCTCCAACACCAGCAAGAATTCCTCATGAACACACCAGCCAAGCAGGTCAGTAAAACAGGCAGCACACAGCCATCACTCTCTGAAAATCCAGAGAAAAAACAGAAACCAGGGAACAAAACACTTACCCAACAAAGACAAACCCAGAAATCAGCACCTAGACCTGTAATCACCCCAAATCCAGATGCCCAGATGCCAGCATAAGAACAAAATCAACAACGGCCAAGTCAGTGTCTCCACTAGAGCCCAACTATTCTACCACAGCAGACCCTAAACATTCCAACATAACTGAAGCACAAGAAATAGACCTTCAAAACAACAATATGAAGATGATAGAGGTAATAAATAAACGAGGAAATAAATAAACCCCTTGAAGAATGCCTGGGAAACATGAACAGTTAAAGGAAATTAATAAATCCCTTAAAGAAAGTCAAGAAAAAACAAACAAATGGTTGAAGGGAGCAAATAAAACTGTTCATTACCTGAAAATAGAAACAGAGGCAATAAAGAAAATACAAACTGAGGGAATTCTGGAAATTTTTCAAACAGAAACTACAGAGGCAAGCTTCACCAACAAAATACAAGAGACTCAGGCATTGAAGATACAGTAGGAGAACTGGATGCATCAGTCAAAGAAAATGTTAAGGACTGGAGAGATGGCTCAGAGGTTAATAGCACTGCGTACTGTTCCAGAGTTCCTGAGTTCAATTCCCAGCTACCACATGGTGGCTCACAGCCATCTGTAATGAGATCTGGTGCCCTCTTCTGGCCTGCAGGCACACATAGAGGCAGAATGTTGTACACATAATAAATAAATAATCTTAAAAAAAAAAAAAAAAAAAAAAAAAAAAAAAAAAGAAAATGTTAAATCTAAAAACTTCCCAACACAAAACATCCAGGAAATTTGGGACACTATGAACAGACCAAATCTAAGAACAATGAGAATAGAGGAAAGAGAAGAATACCAGATCAAAGATCCAGAAAATATTTTCAACAAAATCATAGAAGAAAATTTTCCTAACCTAAAGAAGAAAAAGCCTATAAAGGTACAAAAAGCATACAGAACACCAAATAGATTGGACCAGAAAAAGAAATTCCCCACACCACATAATAATCAAAACACTTAATATACAGAACAAAGAAAAATATTAAAAGCTCTAAGGAAAAAAGACAAAGTAACACAAAAAAGCAGACCTATTAGAATTACATCTGACTTCTCAATAGAGACTCTAAAAGCCAGAAGGGCCTGGACAGACTCTAAGTGACCACAGATGCCAGCCTAGACTACCATAAACCAACAAAATTTTCAATAACCATAGACGGAGAAAATCTATGATACAGCCAAACTTAAGCAACATTTATCTATAAATCTAGCCCACAGAAGGTGCTATAAGAAAAATTTCACCTAAGGAGGTTAACTACAGCCATGAAAATACAGGAAATAAATAATCTCACACCAGCAAAACCAAGGAAGGGAAGCGCGCACACACACACACACACACACAACAACAACAACAACAACAAGAATAACAATATAACAGGAATCAACAATCATTGGTCATTGGTATCTCTCAACATGAATATTCTCAGTTACCCAATAAAAAGACACAGACTAACAGAATTGTGCAAAAACAAGATCCATTCTTTGGCTGCATCCAAGAAACACACCTCAACATCAAGGATAGACATTACCTCAGAGTTGGAAAAAGATATTCCAAACAAATGGACCTAAGAAGCAAGCTGGCCAATTCTAATACCTAACAAAACAGACTTCAAACCAAAACTAATCAAAAGAGATGGGGAAAGAGATAATCAAACTGAGAGCTGAAATCAATGAAATAGAAACAAAGAGAACAATACAAAAAATTTAATAAAACATAAAGTTTGTTCTTTGAGAAAATCAACAAGATAGACAAACCCTTGTCCGAACTAACTAAAAGACAGAAAGAGAATACCCAAATTAACAAAATCAGAAATGAAAAGGAAGACATAACAACTGATAATGAGGAAATCCAGAGAATCATCATGTCATACTTCAAAAACCTATACTCCACAAAATTGGAATATCTAAAAGAAATGGACAGTTTTCTGGATAGGTACCACATACCCAAATTAAATCAAGAACAGCTAAACAATTTAAATAGACCTATAATTAGAACCAGTCATTAAAAATCTCCCAACCAAAAAAAGCCCAGGGCCAGATGATTTCAGTGCAGAATTCTACCAGACTTTCAAAGAAGAGCTAACACCAATATTCCTCAAATTGTTCAACAAAATAGAAACAGAAGGAACATTGCCAAATTGTCTTTATGAGGCCACAGTTACCCTGATACCCAAACCACATAAAGACCCAACAAATAAAGAGAATTACAAACCAGTTTCCCTCATGAATATTGATGCAAAAATACTCAGTAAAATACTTGCAAAACAAATCAAGAACACATGGAAAAGATCATCCACTGTGATCAAATAGGCTTCATCCCAGTAATGCAAGGATGGTTCAACATACAAAAATGAATAAATGTAATCTACCATATAAACTAACTGAAAGAAAAAAAAACACATGAACATTTCATTAGATGCAGAAAAGGCCTTTGACAAAATCCAACACCCTTTTATGAAAAAAGTCCTTGAAAGATTAGGGATACAAGGGATATAACTAAACATAATAAAGGCAACTTACAACAAGCCGGCAGCCAACATCAAATTAAATGGAGAGAAACTCAAAGCAAGTCCATTAAATTCAGGAACAAGACAGAAGTTTCTAATTCTCCCATACCTATTCAATATAGTACTTAAAGTTTTAGCTGGAGCAATAAAACAACTGAAGGAGATCAAGGAGATCTTGATTGGAAAGGAAGAGTCAAAGTATCATTATTTGCAGATGGTTTGATAGTATACATAAGTGCCCTAAAATTTCCACTGGAGATCTCCTACAGCTCATAAACATCTTCAACAAAGTGGCTGAATACAAGATTACCTCAAAAAAAAAAATACCCGCCCCATATACAAATGACAAACGAACTGAGGAAGAAATCATGGAAACAACACCCTTGACAATAGCCTCAAATAATGCTAAATATCTTGGGAAAACTCTAACTAAGCAATTGAAAGACTTGGTGATAAAAACTTGAAGTCTTTGAACAAAGAAATTGAAGAAGATATCAGAAGATGGAAAGATCTCCCATGCTCATGGATTTGTAGGATTAACATAGTATAAACAGCAGTCCTACAGATTCAGTGCAATCCCCATCAAAATCCCAACACAATTCTTCACAGACCTGGAAAGAGCAGTACTCAACTTCATATGGAAAAATAAAAAACCCAGGATAGCTAAAACAATTCTGATCAATAAAACAACTTCCGGGGGTATCATCATCTCTGATTACAAGCTCTACTACAGAGCTATAGTAATAAAAACCACATAGTGTTGGCATAAAAACAGGCACATTGATCAATGGAATCAAATTGAAGATCCCGATATAAATCCACACACTTATGAACACTCAATTTTTGATAAATGTCTTAGTTAAGGTTTCTGTTGCTGTAATGAAACATCATGACCAAAAAGTAAGTTTGGGAGGGAAGGATTTAATAGGCTTATGCCTTAGAGCTGGATCTCATGGAGGTGTTTCCTCAGCTGAGGCTCCTTCCTCTAATGACTCTAGCTTCTCAAGTTGACACACAAAACCAGCCAACATAAAAAAGCCAAAATTATACAATGGGAAAAAGAAAACATCTTCAGCAAATGGTGCTAGTCTAACTGGATGTCTGCATGTAGAAGAATGCAAATAGATCCATATTGATCACCCTGCACAAAACTCAACTCTAAATGATCAAAGACCTCAACATAAAACCAGATCCACCTTATAGAAGAGAAAGTGGGATCAGCCTTGAACTCATCGGCACAAGAGAAGACTTCCTGAACAGGACAGTACTGTGCTGGTTAGTCTCGCGTCAACTTGACACAAACCAGAGTTATCTGAGAGGAGACAGCCTCAACTGAGACAACGCCTGCATAAGACTAGGCTGCACATACCTCTGAAGGGTATTTTCATAATTGGTGATTGATGAGGGAGGGCCCAGCCCATTGTGGGTGGGGCCAAGCCCATTGTGGGTGGGGCCATCCCTGGGCTGCTGGTCCTGAGTTCTATAAGAAAGCAGGCTGAGTAAGATATGTGGAGCAAGCCAGTGAGCAGCACCCCTCCATGGCCTCTGCATCAGCTCCTGCCTCCAGGTTCCTGCCCTGCTTGTGTTCCTGTCCTGACTCCTTCAATGGTGAACAGCGAGCGATGTGGAAGTGTGAGCCGGATAAACCCTTTTCTCCCCAAGTTGCTTTTTGGTCACGGTGTTTCACTGCAGCAATAGAAGCCCTGACTAAGACTTTTAACACAGGCACTAAGATCAGCAATTAATAAATGGGACCTCGTGAAACTGAGAAGCTTCTCAGCTTGCACAGGACCTGCACAGGTCTGCACCAGGTCCTCTGGGCATGTATTACAGCTTTCGTGTTTTTATGGGATTCCTGAGCATGTGAACGAGTGGGTCTCTGCATATTGCACTGTCTCTTGGGCTCTTTTCCTGTTTGTCTTGTCCAACTCTGACATATTAGTTTTTGTTTTATAATATCATATTTTATTTTGTTCTTTTCTAATGAGAAACAGAAAAAGGGGTGGATCCAGACAGGAGGGTATGTGGGGAGGCGTGGGGGGCATAATCAGGATATATTGTGAGAAAAGAATCTGTCTTCAATAAAAGGAATAAAGGAAAGATTTTATTTTCTCTCTCTCTCTTTTTTTTAAGTGTGTGGGGTTAGGGAGTAGTATGTGCACATAAATGCAGTGCCTATAAAGGCCAGAAGGGGGCAGTAGATACCCTGGAGATAGAGTTACAGGCCATCCTGAGGCAGCCAACATAGGTTGCCATGCGCTCTAACCGCTATGCATCTCCCCAGCCCCTGCTTTATTTTTTAAATAAAGAATCTCTCTCTAGGGGCTTGAGAGTGGGGTATCAGTAGCACACTTCTCCAAAGCATTCAGACTAAGTTTGTATCCCCAGGAGCAATGTAGTCAGGTAGGCATGGTGTAACGCCAGCAATGGAAGGCAGAGACTGGGGGATGCCTGCAAGTGGACAGCTGTCCACACAGGTCGCCCTCTGACCTCCACACGCAGGCACACTCGTGAACGCTCACGGACCTGCGCAGAAGGCCGCCCTCCGACCTACACACACAGGCACACTCGTGAACGCTCACAGACATGCACAGAAGGTCGCCCTCTGACCTACACACACAGGCACACTCGTGAACGCTCACGGACATGCACAGAAGGTCGCCCTCTGACCTCCACATACAGGCACACTCGTGAACACTCACGGACATGCACAGAAGAGTCACTCCAGCCCAGGCTACACTCACCACCCTCCTACCTCAGGTGCTAATGTCACAGGTGTGTGCCCCACACCCAGTGTGATTGCTAGACTGAGTTCTTTGCCAGCCTGACAGGCAGGCATGGGTGCCTGGAGGAGGCCCAGCTCAGCTCCTGGCTGGCCAGGCAAAGGATCTGTAGAAACAGAGCCCTGGTGGGCTCAGACAACATGACCACACCTTCTCACTGGGGCCTCTGACAGTAATGGACCAGCTGGTTCCTGTAGAAACCTGGTGTACAGGACACTGGCTGGAGGACACTGGCAGGCAGGCATTTAACCAAGAGTATCCCCATGAAAATATGGAAGAGCAGGCTGTGTCAGCCACTGAACACCCAGCTACCAAGTGCACGAGGCATCCAGCATGCTCCCTAGGTCGGGTTAAGCCCCATGGATCTGCTGGCTTTCAGTGACTGCTAGTGGTATCTGGGATCATGGTGACCCAATCTGGACCCAGCCTCTACGGAGAAGAGGGAGAAAGGGGTGTTACTAACTGCTCCCCCCCCCCCCCCCCCCCCCCGCATGCTTTCTGACCCAAGGACCTGAGGAGTACATAAGGAGCCTGACCATTCCCAGAAAGACACACACCTTGTCCTGGGCTACAGTGAGGCCTGTCAGCACTTCCGATGCCCCTGGGAGACTGGCAAGGCACCCTGGGAACATCCTCAGGCACGAGTAATGTGGTCCGTGAAGGGTCTCTGTGTTTTAAAGTGGACGTAACATAAGCATCCACCACAACCAAGGAAGGCCACAATGGCTATAAGGCCTTGGTCTTGACCTGTATACAGAACACCCCGCCACATCTCGGTCTCCCAAGTCAATGCTAAGACTGGGCGGGTCCAACACAGGACACTAGGGAACGAGGCAGCAGGGCCATCTCACCTGGAGAGCTGAAAAATCAACACTCAGATCAGAGACGTTTGGTACAAAGTTTATAACTCACCCTCCCATGAAAAAATAACTTTTAAATGTTCTGGAATAGATGGGAATGGCAGACCCAGGACCCACTTCCAAGGCCTGGCTACACATCTGGTCCATGTGGACAGCGTGGAGGCAGGACGGGACATCCAGCTTGAGGGAGGGGCGTGGAGGCCTGGAGCAGGAATCTTCTGCAGGCTTGAGAACAGGATCCAGACCAAAAGCCCCGACCTTTCAGGCAGCCCGGGCTTCTAGGCAGCCCAAGGTTTAGCAGCCTTCTTTCACACTTGTGATCCCTGCCCCAGGCCAAGGCCAACTGCCCCACCCAGGCAGACAAAGGGTTGCTCATGGCCGGCAGGACTGTCAGGGAGGGTGCTGACTTCATGTACCATCTCAGATCAGCCCATTCCTGGGGCCATGCACGGATGGCCCTTCTCAAAAAGCCCTTGGTGGTGCGAGACAGCCCTCGGAGCAGGGCCTCATCTTTTAGAGGCCGTGTGCTTGTGTTCCCGGCACTCAAGGAGCGATGAGGATGGACCCTGCCCACACTCAGGGCCAGCCAGGCACCCAAGACACTGGTTAACAGTCACCAGCTGGGACCCTGGGGCAGCTCCAAAGACGTCGTAGTGCCTGACCAGGGCCAGGGGGCCAACACATGGCTGGCCCACAGATGGCTTCCTGGCTTCCAAAGCAGGAAGAGACTGGGTGCTCATAGTGGCTAAGGTCCGTCGCCGAGGGTCAGCGTCAGTGACAGACTGGGCTTCCGCTCGGGTTCCTCATCCCCATTGCAGGGCTGGGGTGGCCGGGACTTGAAGAAGTCTGAGACATAGCGGACCTGGGGGAGAGGAAGACAGTGAGTAAAGCCAGAAGACCAGAGGGAGGAGCCAGAGGGTTGTGAAGTAGATGGGGCCAGTGGCGAGGGGCAAGCTCTGAGGGGCAGAGCAGCAGGCAGAGATCGCAGGAACAGAGGGGTCAGGCAGGGCAGATGCTGCAGGATGGGCAAGCAGGGCTCACCGTGAGGCAGGCCACCAGGGCTCCCTGGAGGAGGCCGACGAGGACATCACTCCAGTGGTGCTTGTGGTCGGACACGCGGGTGTAGCCCACGTAGATCGCAAAGGCCACCAAGAAGAACTGAACCGTGGGTCTCAGCAGCCGGGCCCACTTCCAGCACAGCCGGGCCTGCACGTACAGCTGTTGGGGTATCAGCCTGCGTCAGCTGGGCCCGTGGGTATCCACACCCTGCCCCGCCCAGCGCAAGAGTCATCAACCCCCCTACCTCAGCCCTCCACATACCCCATCGTGCAGGGTAAGACCCGGGCGGGAGTGAGGGGAGAGTAAGATTCCCCAGGAAGAAGGCGGACACTCACCGCCAGGAACAACATGCAGTACATGCCGAAGGAGGAGTGTCCGGAGTAAAAGGACAGCCTGGGGGGAGAGCAGCCGGTCAGCGGAACCCGGAAGGAGGGGTGCAACTCTAAATGATGGCAAGCAGGACCATCATTTAGAGAGATGCTCAGCAGTTACGAGCCCGGACTGCTTTTGCAGAGGACCCGAGCTCAGTGCCCAGTACCTACATCCTGCTGCTCACAACTGTTTGTAACTCCAACTCCAGAGGATCTGATGCCTCTGAGGGATGTGCCTGTGTACACACACGCGTGCGCGCGCACGCGTATACACACACACACACACACACACACACACACACTAAAAATAAATCATCTTTAAGATTTATTCATCGCCGGGCGGTGGTGGTGCACGCCTTTAATCCCAGCACTCGGGAGATAGAGGCAGGCGGATCTCTATGAGTTCAAGGCCAGCCTGGTCTACAAAGCGAGTTCCAGGAAAGGCGCAAAGCTACACAGAGAAACCCTGTCTCAAAAAAAAAAAAAAAAAAGATTGTTTACATTCACCGGGCGGTGGTGGTGCACGCCTTTAATCCCAGCACTCGGGAGGCAGAGTCAGGCGGATCTCTGTGAGTTCGAGGCCAGCCTGGTCTACAGAGCGAGATCCAGGAAAGGCACAAAGCTACACAGAGAAACTCTGTCTCGAAAAACCAAACAAAAAAAATTTATTTATCTTTATTTTATGTATATACTGTTGTTTACATCTGTGCCGCATGCATGCAGTGCCGGCAAGTGGCCAGAAGAGGGCATCACAAATGGTTGTGAGCTGCCTTGTGGGTTCTGAGACTCTAACCCAGATCCTTTGGGAGAGCAGCCAGGGGTGAACCTCTGAGCCATCTCTCCAGCCTCTTAACCTGAGGGAAGGCTTGCACACAGGACACTCCATCAGAAGGCCCTGGAGCGACCATCTCACCCTCACATCACCAACTCCAGCTCCCTCACCTGCTCCTGGAGCAGGCATGGCCAGCAGGACCATGGGGGCGGCAGGCAGCGGTCACCAGTACTGCCACCGTCACCCAATACTGTCACGGCCACTGTTGTGACAGCTGGGTCCCAGGTACTGACCATCACCTCACCTTACAAAGATATTAGTCACTGCTGCCTCAGAGCTCAAGCAGCAGCCGGGGTCTGCCTTGGGCGGCTCCGAAGGGCCAGGCATCTCCAGAGCACCCACAGAGCCACTCCCCAATCTTGGCAGACAAAATAAGAAAACAAAGTAGAAGTGTATTCCAGTCCTGCTGACCCACTACGCTGACGACAGCACAGCCGTTCCCTCGGGTACGCCACTAAATAGACGGTGACCAACACTGTCCATTCTCCCCTGTAACTCGGTGTTAAAGGCATTTCCTGGCACGTGCCAGTCAAAGCCATGGGTTTGCTCTTAAGTATGGCCACAAATAGACAAACGGACAAAAATCACTGTTTGCATAAAAAAAATATAAAGCATGCAGAGAAAACACACACGCACACACATGGCGTGGCTAATAAACAGAAGCTGACTAAAGAGCTGGGGAGATGCTCGGCGGGTCACGTGCCCTCTCCGCAAGCGTGAGGACCTAAGTTCCATCCCTAACACTCAGGTGACAAGGGAGGTGTGTGCTGCATCCCGTAATCCCAGGCCTGGGGAGGCAGAGACAGAAGGATCCCCGGAGCTTGTTGGCCAGCCTACAACTGTACAGCTCTAGGTTCAGCTAGAGACCTTGTCTTACAGGCAAATGTGGAGAGGGACTGGAGAGGCGGCTCTGGGGTTAAGAGCTCGCATTGCCCTTGCAGGGGCCAGGGTTCATTTCCCAGGACCCACATACAGCTGACAACCATCTGTAACTCCAGTTCAAGGGGATCTGGTGTCCTCTTCAGACCTCCATGGACTCCTGCATGAACCTGGTGTACATACATGCATGCAGGAAACCACACATGCACATAAATAAATAAATATCTTATATATTTGACATAGTGGAGAGTAATTGAGTAAGACGCTTGACTGCAGGCCCACACACATATGCAGACACACAAACACACACATAGAACAGTTCATGAGGAGACACAAGTGCCGAGCTCAGGGATAGACACTGCGGCCAGTCACTGGAAACATCCAGAGATGAGAACATCTGTGAGGACAGAAGGAAGGGACAAAAGCCAAGAAGACATTCTACGCCAATCATGGTGACACAAGCCTGTCACCCCGGCACTCGGGAGACTGAGGCAGGAAGATGAGAAGTTTGAGGTCATTCTGGTGAGATCCTGTCTCAAGAAACAAAAACTGCATTATGGATGTGAAAATGCCAATAGTATTGAAAGTGAAAAAGCCCTGGAAGGCCTAATGGCTGGTCAGAGCCAGCAGAGAGGGCTCAGCGGAGATCACAGAGCGAGGATGCAGGACACACAGGCCACACCAAGGATGAATAGCAGGGCTCGGAAGAGCGGGACGAGAAGGGACCCGTGCTCAGAGCAAACAAGCTCACCACAGAGGACCCTGAAGAGGCAACCGCTCAGTCACAGTAGATCCCTCAGCACACGCCTCAAGGGGCAGGGGGCCGTCACCCCACCTCTGCAGGGCAGGCCACTGCCTCCCAGACAAGTGAACCCTGAGACTGCCCACTTGTGTACCTGCCCTGCTAAAAACACAGAGGAAGACCCATGGCCGCCTTTTCTGCCTGCCTCTGCCAATGGGTTTTCTCCATTCACCAGGCTCCAGACTTCTTGTCCCTCAGAGCCTTGCCTGGGCTGCAAGCGGTACCTACCTGGCCTCGGTGACATTGGCAGGACTACCCCTGCACACCTCCAGCTGCACATAGCCAGAGCAGTTGACCCGGCTCCAGTCAGGGTCACAGACAGCCAAGAAGCTGGGTCGCAGACGCCCGATCATGTACTTGGCCAGGTCAGTCAGAGACTGGCTCACAGCGGCCCCGAACAGGAAGGTCCCCAGCACCTTGTAGATGGCGGCCACATAGTTGTTGAAGTCGGAGCGTGAATAGAGACGGTCTGTGTACACCAGGTAGGCCTCCCCCGACGAGACCTGCCAACGAAACAGTGGCAGAGCAGTGGCAGACACACCTCCCACTGTACTCCCTGCTGGGGAGTGGAGTCCTACACACCTCAGGGCAGGGCTGACCCAGTCCCCACCCAAGCACTTTTCTGTCTTACAAGGATGATGGTGGCTGTGATGATGACCCCAGCCATGAGTCCATGGGTGATTGTGTCTGGACGGTAGGGGTACCGGATGGAGTCATCTCCGCAGTAGAAGCCTCGTTTGTATGGCGCGTTCACCAGGGTCAGAATGACGAAGGGCAGAGAGGCTGTGGGAAGCCAGGGAAAGCACATGGTTCTCCACAGTGCAAATTCCTGCCCACACATTATCTGCACTGGTATCACGGCCACTCTGCGATGACCCCATTGGAAAGTATTCCGGTGGCTTCTTTAACGAGCCCAGCTACTGGGCAGCTCTACCCTGCTGCCCCCTCGCCTCCCGTCGGGTCCCTAGGGCTGACTCAGCACCGGCAATCAGAGCCTTCACACACACACTGCAAGCACAATGACTCCTCCGAGAGGCACCTCTCAGCACCTCTCCTGACGAGCACCCATGGATCACCGCTGCTCTTCATGGCTCCTGTCCCCACAGAGAACCACACGGTCACCTTAGTGAGAGTTGGCTGGACTGCCCCATCTGCACAGGAACACCAAGGGGCCTGCTGTGTTCACGGTGGGGCACTGGACAGGTAGGTAAGGTCATCTAGCAACGCAAAGCTGTAGGGCTGTGGACCACACAGCAAGGGCACAGCCAGAGCGCCACCCTAGAGTGCCTACTGTTTTTAATGCGCACTGATGCTTTGCCCGTATGGATGTCTGGGTAAGGGTGTTGGATCCCGGAGTTACAGGCAGTTGTGAGCTGCCACACGGGTGCTGGGAATTGAACCCTGGTCCTCTGGAGGAACAGTCAGTGCTCTTGAGTGCTGGGCCATCCCTCCAGCCCCGACTCTCTGCTTCCTTATTTGCCTTCACTCCAAGTTCTGAGCCAGTGTCAGCTACACAGTGGACAAGATGGAGCCAGCCCTGGATTCGGGAGGCTCAGGCCAAAGCCCAGAGACACAGACACTCTTGGAAAATGACCTAGCAGTGAAGCTGTGGCCAGAGCTGCAACCAAGGGCAGCTGGGGGGTGAGAGCCGGTCACAAGGACAGGACGCTGGGCAGTGCCGTGTTCCACAGGCACAGGAACACAGACACCCCAAAGAGGCAAAGCTGGGCAAGTGCCCTTTGCCCGTGAGCAGAAAAGCTGGGTGTGGAGGGTGCGGCTTTCAGGTCCTGAATGCCAGGAGAACACAAGATGAGCCTTCCCTTAGCATACATACACGGGGAAACGGAGGGGCCAGAGAACAGTCCCTACACAGGCTGAGCCATCACAGTGCCCACAGGGGACAGGATCCAGGAAGGTGCTAACATCACCAAGCTAAGAAGGGGGGTTAAAAAGTGAGGGTGACAGCAGCAGTGTCCCCTGGGAGGGGCCAGGCTTCGTGACAGTGAGAGAAGGCTTGAAGGAGAAGAGGTCAGAGGACAAGGTGAGACAGCCACAGGGGAGGAGAGGGGGGGGAGAGCAGGGGAGAGGGGGGAAGGAGAAGAGAGGGTCAGAGGAAACAGAGATGAGGTCAGAGGAAATCCCTTATCTTGTTCATAGGAGGCGGCAAAGTTAAAGGATCTGGTGATAACCATCACGGAGACAGCTGGAGTCAGTGAGTCTGCTGAGTGGACATGCCAGGCAGGCCACGGCCACAGGGACAGCCACGGCCACAGCCACAGCCGCGCTGCAAGGCTTGAGCATGGCTGGGCTGCACGGCAGGTGTGGGCCAGCACACTGACTCCCAGGGGTGTCCCCTCCTCTCCTTCCACCTTCCGTGGGTATCTTTAGGGGACGCTGTCCCCACCAATAGTCAAGGGCCTCCTTCATTCCGGCTGGCAGGGCCTCCCTACCAGCACCCAAAGCCTGTGCTGACTAAGGGGAGCAACAGGCTGGCATTGGCCTCCTCCTGCGGCTGTGACTCCCCGGGTAGCTCCGCCTCTGGGGACCCAGGACTTTCCAAGGAAAAATGTAAACTATTTCCAAGTCCTCCGGTGCCTGGCACGCAGTTAAAGCAACAGAAATGTTTTTAATAAACCCATACAGTCAAAAAGGGTGCCCAAGGCTCGGGGATGTCCCACGGGGCCTCCTGGCTGCCAAAGGGCGAAGCTAAATAGAATATCCTTCCGGGATGTGGACGATGGACCCAGAGGGAGAAGCAGAATGGACGGGAGCAGACGACACCCCGTCACAGCCTTCGGGGAAGGATCCAGCCACTGTCCCCTGGGCCCCCGAACAAACACTTGGCCTTTGTTCGCGCCTGGGGGGGTTCAGAATGCTCCTCCCCGCGGCCTGAACCGGACTGGCAGGTTTGTCTGTGCGAGCCTGGCCGTCCCCGCCTCCCGGGGGCACCGTGCTGGACCTTGGCCACGGGTCACTGGCCTGCAGGGTCCTGGTGCCGCCCCGCCCAAGTGAGTCATGTCGCCCCGCGGCACTCGAGTGACTTCCTGCTGCCGGGACCCCCCACCCGGGAACAGCCACAGGTAGATAGGCAGCCCGGATCACGCCAAGCGCCCAGGAGGGCTGGCAGGGCGCGCACAGGGAAGTGGGGAGCACCGGTCACCACCGTCCGCATCCCGAACGCGCACTGGCAGGAGGCACCGTGGGAGCGTGCACCTGGGAGAGAGTTCCCGCCCCCGGGTCCCCCGACTCTTACCGACCAGCACGCACAGCACGTCCAGCAGCACGAAGACCCACCTCCGCTCCATGTCGCCCCCGCCCAGGGACGCCCGCGACCCCCGCTTGTCCCAGCTGTTCCGGAGCGTCCCAGCAGCCCCAGGATCACATGGCCATGGAGACTGCCCGGCCCAGGGAAAGGGCTGGGCTTGACGAAAGGGCCCGGGCGAGGCAGAGGCGGGGCTAGAGGAGGGCGTGGCACGAAGAGAAAGTGCGGAGGCAGGAGGGACCGGAGAAGGCGGAGGCCCTGAGGGATGTGTTTGCTACCTTGACCCAGGTGTGGAGGGGCGGGGGCTTCGGGGCTGGGAGGGGTCTCAGGACAAACAGAAGTCTCCAGGCTGGCATTCCGGAAACTCTAGGCTAAGAATATGGCTCCAAAGCCAGACTGGGGTCTCCCAGCTGGAAAGGTGTCTTCTGGCTGGGAGGGGCCGCCAATCTCTAGGCAGTAGGCTGGAGGTCACCCAAATGTCTCCAGCACCTGGGCGGGGTACTGCAGTTGTAATGTAGAGTTGCGGGTAGGGCAAGCTGCCTGGGCAGCACCAAGCTCACACTCAGGAGTCGATCTCCTCAGCCTTTCCGAGGGAGGGCACCTGCACTGGACTACTGACTCCTCTGAAACCAATCAAGTCCTGTAGCAGGTAGAGACCCGCCTTCCCTCTGAACTAGCATCTTGTAGTCCCTGGCAGGTTTGAAGGTTCTTTGACACTGCGTGGTGGGAGGGTCAGGATCATGCCCCTGCTTTATCCACTCTAGGGACAGCCACAGAGAATCCGAGTTGATTCATGAATGGAGCCCAGCCTACCCTGTCCCGGAGGTGTCCTGGAGCCCTGGGCCAGGGACACTTGGGAGCCAAGGGCATGTGGACTCTGGAAAGGAAGTTCAGGCTCCCAATGCCCACACGAGATCCTTCGGGCTGTGACCACCTAAAGGTTTAAGAGGCCACCTCATGAAGCCTCCCCTCCAGAGGTCACAGCTCCTTGAGGCCTCCACCTAGGCCATATTCATCAGCCTTTCTCCCACCACAGGGTTGAGATTCAAGATGTTTGAGACTTGAGGACAGGAGGGCAGGAGGACAGCTCCTGGATGAAAGTCCGAAAGATCCCCCTGACCTGCTCCTGCAGGATGTCACCTGGGGTAGAGCTGTCCTTAGAGGTCCCAAGAAAACCCAGGTGCCTGCCCTGTGGTCCCGGGAGGGGGCAGTGCATAGTGGCCTGTTCATGGGTAAGGGAGGGCCCTGCACCCTAGAAGTGGCCAATAAAGTCGGCAGGCGGCACCTTCAACACACAGTAACCTGCCAACCACCGGGGCTGGACAAGAACCGTGCAGAAAACTGGCTCCAGATGTCGCCCATGTTCATCCCCCACACCCACTCCCCATCTATGCTGCAGGCCTGACCCTTTAAAGACGAGGGCAGTCCTTGGCAGGCTGGGCTCTCATGGCAGGACTCTAAGGGCAGGACTCTGAGGGCAGGACTCTGAGGGCAGGCACTCTGAGTAGAGCTCCCCTATACCTCCACTCCAGCATTCATTCACATCATCCACCCATGTCTGCAGCACATGACTCAGAGGTGCCAGGGTCATGCCTGCAACACATGTGGCATGTCTCCTGGCTCCCGACAACTCATGAATTGTGGCATCCTTCCTGCCCCCTTTAACCTGTTTACCTGGGACCTAACCATAAGAAAGTCTTAGCAAGTCAGGGCAACATTGCAATTGTGTAACCAATACTGTAGGGTCCCTTACTGAGTGCCTGCTGTGTGCTGCGTGGAGAGCCAGGAAAGAGGGGGTGATAGAGGAGACTGGGGCACTGAGCAAGGACACAGAGATGGGGCAGGGAGGCTCCTGAGGGAAGGAGGGTGTGGGGGAGGAGGAATGCAGTGGAAGAGAGGAAGACTGTTGGAGGGGAAGTGGGAGAGGGGGCTGGAGAGGGCGAGACTGGAAAAGGGATGTGGCTGAGGAGGACTAATAGGGTGAGTGGGAGGAGGGAGGAAGCTGGAGGAGGGTGAGTGGGAGGGGGAGGAAGCTGGAGGGTGAGTGGGAGGAGGGAGGAAGCTGGAGGAGGGTGAGTGGGAGGAGGGAGGAAGCTGGAGGAGGGTGAGTAGGGGGAGGGAGGAAGGTGGAGGAGGGTGAGTGGGAGGGGGAGGAAGCTGGAGGGTGAGTGGGAGGAGGGAGGAAGCTGGAGGAGGGTGAGTGGGAGGAGGGAGGAAGCTGGAGGAGGGTGAGTGGGAGGAGGGAGGAAGCTGGAGGAGGGTGAGTAGGGGGAGGGAGGAAGCTGGAGGAGGGGAGTGGGAGGAGGAAGCTGGAGGGTGAGTAGGGGGAGGGAGGAAGCTGGAGGAGGGGAGTGGGAGGGGGAGGAAGCTGGAGAAGGGTGGAAGAACAGGCTGGAGAAGGAATGAGGCTGGAAGAGGATGAGGATGGAGCATGTTGATGGAGAAAGTGGAGGCTGGAGGAGGGTTGGGGCCTAAGGAGTATGAGGAAGAAGGGGATGAGGGGGAGGGGAGTTGGAGGAGGGGGAGCCTGGATAAGCAGGGAGACTGTGGAGAGATGAACCTTCATGGACTTTCTCCCATCCTTCCCTCTTGGAAGGATTTGGGTCAGTCGTTAAAATCCTTTGGCAGTGTCAGCATTAAAACCTTGTGGAGGCGGCAAAAATTAGGATTAAGGTTAGGATTGGGGTCATAGGTCCTAATCCATTACCAGCGTGGCCACAGTGAGGGGGTGAAGAACTTCTGGAGCAGAATTCTCTCACCAGACCACGCTGGGCCAAGCTGCCTTCCTGTGCAGGGGCCCCAGGGAACGTAGCTAGGAGCCCGGCCTTCCCTGGGGCAGAGGGGACTTGTCAGTCCTGCTAGCTTCCTGTTCCCTCAGGGCACATTGTTGGCCCAGGGCAATGGAGCTCAGGGCTAGCTCTGGCCATGGGACTCTTGGCTACTGAGGCATCAGTGTCTGAATGCCGCAAAGGACCTGGGAAGCGGGCAGAGGGATCTACACATATTAGACACCTCCCACATACACACAGCCTTAGCTCTCCATTTCTCTGGGGATCTGGAGGCTGTTTCAGTGCCCCCTTCCCCAGAGTCAGGGTCCCACATGGTCTGATGCAGGCAGATGGTGACCAAGGCAGGAAGTGTGGGTGTGGCCCTGCAGCCTAGGACCTCTGGAAATCAGCAGTTACAAATAGGGTCCTGCTCAACAGGAAGCACCAGCCGGCAGAGGGCAGCATGGAGAGTGGGCCACCTTCGGACTCAGGACCCAGGGCACTGCAGAGTGGCCTTCTGCTCTTCCCGAGCCCTCACCCCATGCCAGTCACCTGCAAGGCCCAGGCTGTGCACCTCCTACCGGTTGCCTAGCTGCTCCTCTGCATGAGCACCAGGAGCCAGTGGCTGCACAACGCACACATCACCAGCATGCAGGGGCCCAGGGGTGGCTGAGCAGGTGTACTGGCGGCAGTGCATATGGTGATGCTCTGCTCTCAGACACAGCAGGCCATGTGTGAGCGCTCACTTCCGTCCCCACAGCCCCCTTCCTCAGACATGGCTACTGAGGGGCAGGCAAGGAGGGGCTCCATGACAGACAGACGAGGTAGACATCTTGGTGGCCCCATTACCGCTGCTCACCCCTCCTGACACGGTAAGTGTCTTTCTGATGGTCAGAGCTCCAAGAGGCAGAGGGGTTCCCACCCCCAGTGGACCTGCCCTCAGTTTGGGGGCTCCCCCATACACGCGCGTCTCTGGAAATCTACACTGAGGCTCTGAACATCCCAAGTCACCACACCCATCATGCCTCACGCCAGCCACAAGGCCTGGATCCAGGCAATGCCACAGTCCTCCATGGCTGCCCGGGGTGGGGCTGCTGGATCAGGCAAACAAGTCCAGAGGGTCTGAGTAGCAGGGTAACAAGCCACTGTCAGCGGAAATGTGAGCACAAAGCAGTGTATAGCTTGTCATGGGAATCCAAGTACTCGAATTTTACCTGGTGACCCCATTAAAGAGCTACAGACTGGGAAACTGAGGGCCACTGAGAAGTGAACAGAAGATTGGACAATGAAGTCAGACCTGGGCCCATCATACCCCAGAGCTCTGACCAAGCCAGAGAGCCTGAGGCTCAGAGCAGTGGCAGGCCCAGATCCTCCAGCTCTGGGATGCTTTTTCCCTCCTCCAAGGCTGTCTCTCTCAAGCCAACATCCACTTGCTCAGTCCAGCACAGACTCCCATACTTGTGCGCAAAGGCCTTCGTCCCAGTGCAGAGAGGCCTGGTCTCGAGGGATGCTCCTGGCCTGAGGGCTGGGCTGAAAGGCAGGGACAGCACTGCTAGGAACGGCCTGCAACCATCTGAATTCACGAGGGTGGCCTGGCATCTGCCCCAGCTGCAGATGGCGAGGGCCAGCAGTCCGGCTCTGCTCCCCGAGTCCTCAGTGTCCCGTACAAAGCAGACACGGAGGCTTGGCCGGCAAGCCCGGAAATCACAGTCAGCGTGACGCAGAATTCAGGGTGGCTCCTCCTGGTTCTGGCCCACCCTGTGTCCCAATCTAATCTGGTCCCCCAACATACTCCTGCAGCAGCCCAGGACCATCCCAGGCTCCCCACCTCTCTGGATTTCCAAACCTCTTGGCCTAGAAGAACGTTCTGTAGCTGGGCCTGTGTACCCCAGAACCAAGCAGAGAATGTAAGACAATCGCTCCTCTCTGCTCTCAACTGTCCCTGCACACTCAGAAAACCCCATCTCTCTATGACCCTGAGACCCAAGAAATCTCACCCAAGGACCTGCTGGCAGGACTACAAAGACAAAGGCCTTCCACAGAGAAGGACCGGTGGGGACTGCCAGCCACAAGCCACTGCCAGGCAGTCAGGAACACGGATGATCCACTCCCACTGGCCTCACGAGATTGGTTACTTAGCTTCACAAGAAAACCCACAGAATCAACTACCCAGGGTTCAAAGGGCCCCACAGAGGCTAAACCAACCATCAGAGAACCTGCATGGGTCTGACCTAGGTCCTCTGCATAAGCGTCACGGTTGTGTAGCTTGATCTTCTTGTGGGACTCATAACAATGGGCGTGGGGGTATCTCTGACTCTGTGGCCTGCTTTCGGGACCCTTTTCCTCCTACTGTGTTGCCTTGTCCAGCCGCAACATGAGGGGAGGTAACTAGTCTTACTGCAACTTGTGTGCCATGTTTGGTTCATATCCATGGGAGGCCTGCCCTTTTCTGAAGAGAAACAGGAGTGGATGGGGGTAAGGGGGGTAGGGAGTGGGGGAGACAGGAAGGAGGAGAAGGAGGAGGGAGGGATGTAACATATGAGAGAAAAATTAAAGGGGAAAAAAAAAGACTCAAGTCCTCAGAAAGCCAGACAGGAAGCAAGGCTGACGCGGCCCTGAGTGAGCGGAGGGGACAGAAAGTGAACACAGCCTTCTAACCCCAAATCAGCATCAGGTGGCTTGACTGAAACACACAGGTGTGTCGGGCATGGTGGCTCAGGAAACTGAGAAAAGGGGGATGAGCAGAAACTCAAGGCCAGCCTGGGCTACTCAGTGAGTTTGGGGCCAGTCTAGGCTAAAAACGAAATAAAAGCAGGGCCAGAGCTGGCTCAGCAGCTTGCACACGGTCAAGCCTGAGGACCTGACCACCAAGGACCCCCAAGGTGTTCTCGACCTCTTGGGACAGGCATGCACCCACTGACATACACATACAGATAAAGAACAGGACAGGACATACGTCCATGGTATAGAACTTGTCATGCAAAAGGCCTTGGGACGGACAGATGGACACCACACACACTCCTCTCCCTCCTCCTCCCCTCCTCCCAGGCAGGAGAAGGGCAGGTTCCAGACCAGTCTGGTCTACAGAGAGACTCTGAGCCATCTTAGACTACATACCAAGACCCTGCATATAAACAGAACAGAAAAACCAACACATAATACATCAGTAACTACTACAGACTATAAAGACAGCAGACACAACAAAAAGTTTTAGCAGATAAAAAATAAAGTAAGGATTCAGGACTGCGGATGGGCCTGGACTATTAGAAAAGATGCCGGCTACCTCAGTGTTGGGTTAATGGGAGCCATCTCAACAGAGGGGTGGATGGGAACAGACCCACCGTCCACACAAAAGAAAAGCCTCCCCACAGCATGGGGATTCTCAGATCCCACGCTGTCCCTCATTTCTCCCAGACCGTCTTCCATCCTCCGCCTTGGGCTCCACTGTCCAGAAACCCTGTCCCTGCCCAGCCTGTCTGCAATACCCAAGGTACGTGACACTAGGTACGTTTCCAATGGTGACGACACAGAACACCCTTCCCAACACACACCGAATACCCGTCCACCAGCCAGGGCTCTCTGACCTAAGTGTCTCCTCTGCCCCTGGCTCTAGGCAAGGTCGACTGATATTCCATGTTTGAGCTTTATCCGCAACTTCCAGCGCCTGTGCCCGATGCCACGGGGCCCTGTGTGATCTAGTGGCCTCATGCCTCTCAGCTGTGCTCCGCTGTGCAGCCAGACTCCTGCCCAGGGTCCCCAGGGGTGACAAGGGCAATGTAGGTTCCCCAGCTCCTGCCAAGCCACCACGAGACACCCCGGGCTTCAAATCAAGTTTAATAAATAAAATAGCATTGGGCAAAGGCAGTCTCACGTCACAGTGGCCTCGGTGGGGCGAGGGACGGTCGAGTCCAGCCGCAGAGGCTCGAACAGCACCGCTCTGCCAACACCGGGCGGAGCTGCCTGCCCAGGGACCCCACTCCGAACTGTAAACACCAACATAAATAAAATGAGGGAGACCGAGGACAAGACGGACCCAGCCATCCTGCTGGGAGCCTCCAAAGAAATGAGACCCTCAGGACAGGGGGGTGGCAGGGTGGTGCTTCCAGAGCTGTGCCCAAGATGCCCCAAGGAGAGGCAGCAAGGGAACAGACCACCTGCTCCTCACCCACCGAGGCTGCTGAGGCCCCACCTCGGCCCAGGGTGGGGGTGTGGGCAGGAGGCAGTTGGGGTTTAAAGTGCGGCTTTTCCTGAAGTGGAGACGGCGAAGGGCCGAGAAAGGGCGGCCACAGGGCGAGGTATATGGCTCTGTGCCCCAAGGTCCCACGCTGAGCAGAGGCTGGCGGCCACAACTCCGCTGCGGTGGGGTAAGAGCTGGCCTGTGGAGAGTGCCCGGGCAGAGGCTGCTGGTGCGGGATGAGTCCTGCCCAAAGCCCCAGGCAGCACTGCCTGGCCAGCCTCTGCTGGCTGAGGGGCCAGTGGCTGGCTCCATGTTGGGACGGGCCCTCTTTGAGCCCAGCTGCCAGGTTGACTCCATGGCACGGTGGCAGCCTGGGGCTGTGGTGCTGCTGGATGCTGAGGTCTGGGGTCTGTGTGGCCCTGGCCACTTCACTGAGTCCCATCATGTTCAGAAGCAGAGGAGGCACCACACAGGCCTGCGTGGGAGGGGTCAGGAAGACTGACGGGCAGGCCTGGCGGTGCTGCCATGTCCATTCTGAGCCCACATGCCCACAGACGACCAGGGGTCAACAGGTCATCACATTGCACCTACGGGAAACCACAAGCAAGGGTCAGTGGCCACGCACCCCAGGCCTTGCCCATCCCCACCCACTGCCCCCACCCACAACACGGCTCTGGTTTCTGCCTGGACAGACCGGTGCAGAGCGGGGAGAAGGCTGGCGCCTGCACCCAGCTTTGTGAACAACGTGAATGTACTGCTGCCGAAAACTACAGAAGCCACGGAGGAGGCACAAACGGGGCCGCAGCCCAGTGGAGGCAGCTGTGGCCCCGGGCACTGGCCACTGCGGAAGGTGCTCAGGGTGGCACTCACTGTGACAAGGGCTCCGAGCGCAGTGTGGAGGCTGGGCATGCCGGGTGGCCAGTTAGGAAGGGATCCACATCCCCGATGCCAATGAGTCCAAATTCAGTGACCGACAAGGCCATCTGTGCAGGAGCCATGGGCTCTGCAGTGTCCTCGCTCAAATCCACAGGGCTGGTCACCAGGGGCAGCTCCTCAGGTAGGGCGAGGTCCACAGGCAGCCTGGAGCTGGTGTCCAGCTCTGGAGCAGGAGCAGCCGCAGCCGCAGCCGCAGCCGGTGGGAGTTCAGCCAGGGCTGACAGGCTGCTGGGCTGCTGGAGCGAGGCCACAGCAGGGGGCTCATCCAGCGGCTGGAACAGACATGGTCCTGGCTCTGAGGACGGGAGATCATCCGGGCCCACTCCGGGCTGATCGAGTCCCCCAGCTGCAACATCCACACTCGGCGGCTCTGAAGGGAGAACAGGGCAAGCCGCGTGAGCAGAGGCTCGGTCCCGACAGCCCCACACGCTCCTCTCAGGTCTCATTCACGTGAGGTCTCCTTAGCCGGCCCAGGCACACAGACTGAGGTCAGGAGCAGACCATGTCCACGGCTCTGTAACCAGGCATCAGAGGACCCAGAGACAAAACACCAGGACTCTGCTGGGAAGCGTGAATACTGGAAGGTTCTGCAGACCCCCAAGTACCACACGGCACAACACGGGGAACCATGCAGACACGATGCCAGGCCACTGGGGCCTCTGCCAACAAGCACAAGTAGGAAGGAGAGTCCTTGCTCGCGTCCCCTGCGTGAACGCACCTCTGTCCCCTCCTAGTCACAGGGTAGGCAGGATTGGCATCTGGGGGGACCAAGCAGGCCCACGGCTCACTGTGGAGACTGTGCTGCAGGCTGTGGGTTCCCTGCCTCACCCACAGCCCCGCCTCCTGTGAACTCACCCATGGGTACCCCTGCCTCAGCCTCCTGCTCAGGGCAGACCCGGGCAGCACCATCGGGGTCCAGGCCATCCAGGTCCTGCTCAGCATCCCTGTGGAGAGAGCATTGTGAGGAGAAAGTCAGGGAAGCAGGACCGCAGCGAGGGGTCGCCCCACCACACCCACCACAGCCAGATGACTAGCAAGAGCACGCACGTGGTTCCAGAGGAGACGAACTTCCTCCGGCCCAGCCGCGTCTGCTGGGCAAAGTAGTCGTAGCGCTCAGATTTCTTCCACAGGTAGTAATACTCCACACACTCGCCTACCGACCTTGTGCGCACCTGTATGGACCACAGGGATGCTTTGACCTCACTACACAGTTGCAGGCCACAGGGCGGCAGGAAAGACTCCCCATAGGAACCCAGGGGACCTCACCTACGACCCCTCGTCCTCACCAGCGCCCCATCAACTAGCCTGTGGCCTTCCTTCCCTGACACCATGAGCATCTGCCTCCTGCCCTTCAGGCCCATGCACCCAGGGCATCTGCACTGCTCCCCATGAGCAGCAAGCTAAGCACACAGGTACCAGACAGACACACAGACAGAGCCTCCAGCCAGAGGGCAATGCAAGTCCAGGATACTGGCCCATGGAGTCAGCTGCTAGTGTGAACGTGGACTTGGAGCCACCCTGAAGACACAGCTGAGGACATGTGCTGCCGTGGGGCCTAGCACTGCCCGTCTGCACTGTCACCCCCCAGGAGACACACCTCACGCATATCCACAAGGGTGCTTCTGGCGTTCACAAGAGAAAGCCCAAGCTGCATGGGGTGGGGTCCAGGATGAAGAAAAAGGAAAAAGATGCCAGCCAAGCACCAGTATCCACCTATTGTATCCAGGTCTAACTCAATGTCCAGCCATCTCCTGTTCCCATCGCCATGGTAGACTGTACCCTCAAATCACCACCAATAACAGACATCCTTAAGATGTTTGTGGCTGGAGGTTTGGTCACAGCAACCAGTAAGTGACCAATACAGAAAACTAGTACTGAAAAGTACCACTGGGTGGACAGACCCAACCACGTAGTCCACAAGTGCCACTGGGTGGACATACCCGACTGCGTGGTCCACAAGTGCCACTGGGTGGACAGACCTGACCACGTGGTCCACAAGTGCCACTGGGTGGACAGACCTGACCACGTGGTCCACACGTGTCTGTGAAGAATGTGAAAGAGTTTGGAACTCTGAGCTAGAAGCTCTAGACTCTAGCTCCTAGCAGAGCTTTATGGCCATTCTTGTGGGAATCCAGAAGGGCAGAGTGTGAAGAGAAACATGCACAGTGGAAGCCATGAGCTTCCCAGGGGGAACAAGGCTGGCCTAAGATCATTTGTGCTATGTTTTGGCAAAAACTCTAGATTCCTCCTGTCTGGTTGCTGAACAGTGGGGCTGAACTCAAAAGTAACAGACACAGCTGGCCACAGTGGGCACACACCTTTAATCCCAGCACTCGGAAGGCATAGGCAGGAGGATCTCTGTGAGTTCGAGGCCAGCCTGGTCTACAGAGCGAGTTCCAGGACAAACAGGGATATTTAGAGACCCTGTCTCAAAAAAATAAAAAAGTAACAGGCACAGCTGCTCCATGGAAGAGATTTCAAGCTAGGACGGCACTCTCACTGCACACTGCACCTCAAGATGGGACGGCATTTCTCACTGCACACTGCACCTCAAGATGGGACAGCACTCTCTGCACACTGCACCTCAAGATGGGACGGCACTCTCTCTGCACACTGCACCCTGTCAAGATGGGACGGCACTCTCACTGCACACTGCACCTCAAGATGGGACGGCACTCTCACTGCACCTCAAGATGGGACAGCACTCTCTCTGCACACTGCACCTCAAGATGGGACGGCACTCTCTCTGCACACTACACCCTGTCAAGACAGGACGGCACTCTCACTGCACACTGCACCTCAAGATGGGACGGCACTCTCTCTGCACACTGCACCTCAAGATGGGACGGCATTTCTCACTGCACACTGCACCTCAAGATGGGACGGCACTCTCTCTGCACACTGCACCCTGTCAAGACAGGACGGCACTCTCACTGCACACTGCACCTCAAGATGGGACGGCACTCTCTCTGCACACTGCACCTCAAGATGGGACGGCACTCTCTCTGCACACTGCACCTCAAGATGGGACGGCACTCTCTCTGCACACTGCACCCTGTCAAGACAGGACGGCACTCTCACTGCACACTGCACCTCAAGATGGGACGGCACTCTCTCTGCACATTGCACCTCAAGATGGGACAGCACTCTCTCTGCACACTGCACCCTGTCAAGACAGGACGGGAGCAGCTGCCGCACACTCCCTGTGCACTGTGCACCATACACGGCGCCCGACCAGATCGACAGTGAGAGAGAACAGAGAGAATAAAATGTGAGGTTTAGTGGGAAAACAGACCTCAAGCAAGATCCCAGCTACAGCTCGAGCTTCCAATGCAGCTTCGAGCAGAGTCCCTGAGCCGTGCCATGGGAGGGTGGAGCTGACACAGGAACCAGCACAGAAGGCCCCAACTGTGAAAACCCACATCCATTTGAAAAGAGAGACTGGACTGAGGTCACTGAAGGGGCCGCTTTCTCAAAGCAAGTGCCCAGGGAAGTGTCTGTCTCCCCAGGTGCAGCCAAGGTGCAGGGGCCACTGCACACTGGCACAAGGGGCCACCACATGCTGGGCTGGCAGAACTCAGCGGCACCAAACACAGCTTTGCAGACACGAAATGCCAAGTGCGAGGGAGGCATGGAGGCTTGCACCAACATTCTGGAAACCCACTGGGGCCGGGAGGCCGAGGTGCCACATGTAAAGCTGTGAAGCCCAAGTTCCAGGGAGATGCCAGGGTGCGGAGGTACCAGAACCACAGGACTTCTGCCAGGAGAAACCGCAGGCCCGGAGTGAGCTAGCCCCAAGAGGCTGCACATGCCGAGGCAACACAGCTATAATGGCCGGCTGTGCTGGGCCCAGATGAGTCCATCATGTGCAGCACACAGAGCTGCGGCGTGGGCAGTCCCCATGCGGTGCCTCAGTGGTGCTTCTGGCCCAGTCTTCTTTGGTGATGTATATCGAGCACCACTGTACAAAGTATGCAGCTGACAGTTTTGCTTCTGTTATTTGTTTGATTTTCTCTGTTTTGAGGCAGGGTTTCTCTGTGCGGCCCCAGCTGTCCTGGAACTTGCTCTGTAGACCAGGCTGGCCTTGAACTTAAAGGAGACTAGCCTGCCTCTGCCTCCCTAGTGCTGGGATTGGAGACATGCACCACCACGCCTGACTATTTATGTGTGAGTATTTACCTGCATGTATGTGCACCACGTGTGTGCCTGGTGCACCTGGAAGTCAGAGGGCGTCTGATCTCTTGGAACTGAAGTTACAGGCATTAGGAGGCACCGTGAGGTGCTAGGAATCAAACAAGGGTGCCCTGCAAGAGCAGCCAGTGCTCCTGACTCTAACTCGTACGTAGACTTTGAGGGTCACAGCTGAAAGACTGCATCAAGTCTCAGAAGAGGCGGGACTTACGGTTCTGAACATCGTGAGGTACAGAACATCGGGGACAGGTGAAGCGAGTAGCAGGGGAGGACTAAGACTGACGTGAACTCTAGCGTATTATGAGAGACAGACCGCCAGTGAGTCTCGTCAACCTGACTGGATTTGCAGTCACCTAACAGACATATAGAGCGAGGCTAGTCGGAGCCTCCAAAGAGAGGTAACTGGTAACAGAGAGCACGCCCCGAGTGTAGAAGGCGCCATCCAAAGGCTGATCCTGGGTGAACACAAAGGGAAAAAGCAAATCACAAGCAGAGACTCAGCTGCCTCTGCTGTGCGGCTGGGGGCCGGCGTGTGAGGCCGGGGCGGCGTGTGCACTGACGTGTGCAGCCAGGCCGGGGACTGACGTGCGCAGGGACTGACGTGCGCAGGGGCTGACGTGTGCAGCTGGCCCCTGCTCCTCGGCCCTTCCTGTCCTGAGAGGTGACCTTGTCACCGCTGAGTCCACACAGGCGCCCTGAAGCCCTGCAGGGCGGGGATTTCATCACAGCGATGGGGAAGGGACACAGGACACGGGTGCAGTGACAGTGACAGGAAATGACACAGGACACGGGTGCAGTGACGGGCTGTAACACCCGCGGTGCACCTGGCAGGCTGAGATCACCATGGCCTGCACCGTGCACCCACAGCTAAAACCTGGGGCACTCCTACTTCACTGTCAGCCGTGTCCCGCCCCCATTAACCAGGCCTCCCACCTGACATCCTCAGACTCACGGTCCCACCCCTGCCCAGGACACGGCACACTTCAGAGACCCAGAGTCTGGACACCCCCTAGACAGCACGCACACAGCCCGTCCTCGGAGGGCCCAACCAGGCTGTGCCGAGCCCTGGGATCAGTAGTCACCCTCCTGCTATGACAGTCCAGGGCTGAGCACGGCCTCTGGCCAGCTCTAGGCACAGTCACACCAACAACATCCCTGGGACAGCCCAGGCCCAGAACTCACCCCTGCACCACCGCTCACTAAAGCTGACACCAACCTCCTCCCCACTCCCTCCGACGCTCCGAGTGACCGGGTCCCCAGCACAAGGCTGAAGCAGGGCTGGGCTGCCAGCAGTGACAGAACCTGACAACCAGCCGGGACGGAGCTGAGAACCGTCAGCCCAGAGCAGGGCCAGGGGCACGGCAGCGGGGGACTCGGGTCTGCGAAGGGAAGGAAGACCCGGGCATCCCGCTCCGGGTGGAGCACCAAGGCAGCGAGCCCCCCAGGGGACACAGGTGACAGGGCCAGCCACATGTGGGGTGAGGAGGAGGCCTGGTGACCGTGCCAGGGAGCCAGCGGCGGCAGGCAGGTCTGGCAGGGGAGTGAGCCTCACCCACCTTGTTGGCCTGGATCAGGTGGAAGTTCTTCCCGTGAACACGGAAGCCGTGTTCAAAGTTCCTGCACTCCTCCTCGCTCCAGGCACAGAGGCCATCTGCAAAGAGAGGGGAGCGCTCAGGCAGCTGAGGGCAGCAGGGCAGGAGGGGAGCCCGGGGCTGCAGCTCACCTCGGATCACCTTTACGTTGAACCTCAGCCTGCGCAGGGCCTCCTCCACGTTGAAATTACACTTCACCAGCTCGTACAGCGCCTGGGGCACAGCATGGTTTACCTTTCCCACTAGTCCACCAGGGCGGGCACAGAGGGTGCCTACACCACATGCCACGCCCACACCAGTCCCAGAGCCACATGCCACGCCCACACCAGTCTCAGAGCCACATGCCACGCCCACACCAGTCTCAGAGCCACATGCCACGCCCACACCAGTCTCAGAGCCACATGCCACGCCCACACCAGCCCCAGAGCCACATGCCAATACCACACCACAGCCCCAGAGCCACACGCCACACCCACACCACAGTTCCAGAGCCACACACCACGCCCACACCAGCCCCAGAGCCACGTGCCACACCCACACCATGTCCTCAGAGCCACATGCCACACCCACACCACAGTCCCAAAGCCACATGCCACGCCCACACTAGGGCCCCCAGAGGTCCAATGGTGCCAGCACCTTGGCCCTGATGGCCGTCAGGAGTGACATGCAATGCTAACACCACGGCTCCCACAAGTGCATTCAATGTGAAGTCCGTCCCACTGGCCACACTGCCTGGCCATTCCCTGGCTGCTGCCCAGCGCGTGGCCCTACCTGCTCACTGTCCTTAACCACCTCGCCCTCTGGGATCTGGGGGCCGGCCATCTCCTGCCACCTGCGCTTCACTGCCCTGTACAGGAACTCCTCCACCTCCCGCTCTGGCAGCACGCTGGGGCTCCACAGCAGCTGGTCTTCATTTTCATAGACTGTGGGCAGAGGCTGGGAGTCAGGTGTGACAATGGCAGCCACACCAGGGGAGCCAGGGCAGGCGCCTCAGCACCTCCACTGGGTAGAACCAACTCCCGGTACGTGCGGCTCAGCATCACACTGACCCAAGCTGGCTATGGGCACTGAGGGAAGAGTCAGAAGAGGGGGGACGACAAAGTTGGGGTGCGTGCCAGCAAACTGCCCACCGGCCGGTCCCAGGTAGTTCTGGAGGGGTTATGAGTACTTCCCCTCAGGGTGTCACAAACAGTCCCAAGGCAGTGCCACTCAGGTGCCCGTCTGCAGACAGAGCTTCGAACACAGCAGAAACAAAGCGGAGAGCAACAGAGCGTGTCCAGAGCGGCGGGGCTCGCCTACAATCCCAGCCCCAGGGTGTCTGCCCAAGGATCAGTTCAGAGCCAGTCCACACACAGAATGTTCTAGGCCAGCCTGAACTACAACAGACCGTGTCTCAAAAAAAGGAAAATGACACAAAGAAAAGAAATAAAAACAACACACAGACCCAAGTCTATGAACTCAGTGGAATCAGTCATTTAAAGTTCACAGATCTCTGGGAACTCCAGGCCAGCCTGGGCTACAAAGAGAAACTTTGTTTAAAAAAAACAAAACCAGTAAAACCAAAAGTGAACCACAGCCCAGACGGCTTCACCGAAGAACTCTAATACACACTTCCTGGGACAGGCTGTCTTCCCGACGCTGAAGAAACGCACCTGCAACCCTGGTGCTAACACTTGACAAGGGATGAAGCCTGACTGCAGGCCACTGCCTGTGAGCACACACAAGCCCACGCAAGGCAGCCTGGGAGCGCCAGACTCTCCCAGCGACTGCGGCAGGCTGTAGACGTGGACAGTGGTCACCCTGCGCAGAGCTGAGCTCGCTGGTCCGCACCGTCCACCTACCCGCCTCTCAATCCACCCTGTGCTTAGGCATGCTGCTTCCCTTTAGTGCCTGGCTACGGTGTGGCTGGGGACCCGTGGCTGAGCATGTGGCTGAGGTTCAGTATGCAGGGCTCCCTCAAATATAGGCTGGTGTGTCTTGTACTGGGTCACCATGTTGGGGTATGTGAAGGTCACACCTGGCCCCCAGTCCCTGACTCACACTGCTTCCTGTCCACCACGCGGCAACCCCCGCTGCCACATGCTACCCATGCCATATTCTATTGCCTGGGCACATGGTGCTCAACAACCAGGGACCGACCCTCTGAAACTGTGAGCCAAAATAGGTTTTTTGTGGTTTTGTGCGCGCGCGCGCGCACACACACACACACACACACACACACACACACACACACAGAAAGAGAGAGAGAGTCTAAAGTGAGCCACCCTGCCGCTGCTTCTCCCAGGCATCTGGTCGCAGCAGCAGCAATGGAGTGAATCCCTGCTGTAGATCTGACCCCCACCCCAGGGCACTGCCTCACGAGTCTCCAGGGAGCATGCAACAGCCTGCCTGGATGACACCACTCCAGCTCCACAGGAGCTCAGAGGCAAGTGCAGACGGACCAGAAGTGCCAAGGACAGGCACAGGACACAACGGTCGTCACGAGGGAGGAGCCTCACCTCCCTGCCACGCACACACCTGTTCGGAAGGACCGGGAAGCACAGCAAGCATCGTCTGCGGCTTAGAGAGCATAGGGGTAAGAAGACCATGAGCAGCAGTGGGGCCGACCCTTCACGGCAGGGCTGCTCCAGAACGCAGGCTGGCCCAACAGCCGTGACCCACGCCTGCCTGCCCCAGAGCACACACCAGACACCCCACAACACAACTCACTCTCCACCAACCGAGGGCAGCAGCTGGACAGAGGGGCTCTTCGTCAGCTGAGGCGTCGGCCCTGAGCACTGTCTCTGAGCATGGACAAGTTAGGACAGGCTCCATGGTCACCTTGAATGGACCCACAAGTACCGTGAACAAGACAGAGAAACGAGAGCTCAGCAGGAAAGGTGCTTGCAGCCAAGCCTGACCCTGAAGTCTGAGCTGTGGAACCCATGTGGTACGACAATCCTGCAGGTAGTCCTTCGACCCCCCACATGTGCACACGTGTGTGCGCACACACACACACACACACCCACACCAACACAATGTAGATATAACATGTGTATATAAAAACGTAAAGAAAGAAGCTAATCTGTCCCCAGCGAATGACATAAAATATACACAACAACAACCCACAAAGCATCGTCCAGAAACTGCACAGACAGACAGACTGAGGCCATCTTGACAGCAGGAGGGCAAGCCACGAGCTGGGGACTACCAGGAGCAGAAGCAACCCGGGCTGTGTCCTAAACATGCAAATAGCTCCTACCAACCCTAAGGGCGCTGTACAGAGGGCTAGGTGCTCAGCGCAGGGTGCAGACAAGGTGGAGGCACCTGCAACACCTGCACACCGGGGAGCTCCACCCTCCAAGAGATGAGTGCACAACCGAGGACACGTGGCCTGCAGCACTCAAGCAGCACACTGCGTGGGCAGTTGCAGGGCAGACCCAGAGCAAGGCCACAGGGAGGCGCTGCTACCAGAGGCCCGCAGAGGAAGAACCTGGATGACATCTAAGGGTGGGTGCACAACAAGTCTGGGCTCAAGGACACAGTGGGGACCGGGCAGGTGCTGTGCTGATGGGTAAGTGTCTCCATGCCCCACCCTGGGTGTCCCTGAGCCTGTGGCTAAGCGGGCACTCTGCACAGCCCGCACCCCAGCAGTCATCCCTACAAGGTCTCCGGCCCCTGCTGCTGGGCAGGGCGGGGAGTGTCCTGTCAGCAGTCCTGGCCCGGCATGCAGGGGACAAGAAGTCCAGACAGGAAGTGACCTCCCAGCTCAAGGAACACTTAGGGGACACGGGAGCAGCAAGCACACGGTACGCGGGAGGCCCAGAGGAGACACTAGACCCATTCAGGGAAGGGCGCTGTTGGCACTGCCGGTAGAGACAGACAGAGGGTGGTGGGGACCATGGCCGGGCCAGGGCCATTGCCCTCGGGCACCGCTAAGGACGGTGAACTCCACCTGCAGACAGCAAGCAGAAGCTTGCTAAGGTGCTACTTCTCCCCACCAAGCCTCCTGAGAGCCACTTACTCTTGTCACAATGTCGGTTCAGGTGCAGGATGTTGAGGTCAGCTTGGAACTGAGGCCCCACCATGATCTCCTGCAGAGGTAAGGACCAGGGTCAGGGGCAGGAAGTGAATGGCAGACATGAAGCTGGAACCCCACAGGCGCCATGGGCTCCAAGCAGAGGCTGCCGCCCAGAGCTGCCGCCTGCCTGCCAGGGCCCACTCCTGCACTCCGGTGGGGGAGACACAACACCCTGCTGCCTGGCCCTGCAGACCCCTGCAGACCCCTGCAGACCCCTGCAGGGTGCCGGGTCACATCACATGCTGGGTCAGTCATCCTCAGAGCAGCGGAAGCACAACCCAGGTCCAGACACACAGTGGCCCTCCACCCTGAGCCACAGGGCCATCCTGCCTCTGAGGGGGCCCGAAGCCTATGGGCTCCTGGAGGCACACTGGTTATCCCTCTGAGGGGGCCCGAAGCCTGTGGGCTCCTGGAGGCACACTGGTTATCCCTCTGAGGGGGCCCGAAGCCTGTGGGCTCCTGGAGGCACACTGGTTATCCCTCTGAGGGGCCCGAAGCCTGTGGGCTCCTGGAGGCACACTGGTTATCCCTCTGAGGGGGCCGAAGCCTGTGGGCTCCTGGAGGCACACTGGTTATCCCTCTGAGGGGCCCGAAGCCTGTGGGCTCCTGGAGGCACACTGGGTAATCGCGCAGCTCCGCACCTTCTTACACTTGTTGGCAGGAAGCGCGTCCTCCTCAGTGTCGGAGGAGGCCGAGGAGCCTGGGCCGTTATCACCCGCCAAGAACCGAGCTGGAGAGAGAGAGGCAGTGAGGGACACCCACCAGGGTATGGCCGGCCCTTCCAGGGGTCTCAATGGCAGCCTGTTCGGCTGCCCCCAACCCACACCATGACCACCCAGCCACCAGAAGCTAACAGGCTGGCAGGCCTGGAGAGCACCTATGACAGCCTGAGGCCACCATTCCTGAACTGCAGGCACAGATCCACTTCTGTCTCACTCAATCCAAACCCACCGCACGGCAGCTCACAGGACCCCAACCCCACCCAGGGCCACCATGGCATCTCCCCTGCAAAGCCCCAAGCCCAGGCCAGGTGTGCACGCCTATGTGACACACAGATACGGTGGAGGACGGGCCCGTGACACCTACACCCGCTCTGATTATGAAAGAGGTCCGAGGCCTCATGGGAGGTGACAGATGGGGTGAGGTCATCAGCAGAGGACTGCGTCTCTTCCTCTTCTTCCCCAGAAAGCAAGTCCTTGGCTATCTGCTCCTTTGAATGGGACAGTAAACAAAGTGTGGCAATTACTTTACCTACACCCAACACCAACACCACCACAGAAGGCCAAGCCTGCTGGGCAAAGGGGAAGGAGATGGCTGGTTCAAGCCACCGTCTGTGCTGGACTGATGCAGACTCCACATGCCCTCCGGGGCTCCAGCTCATTTCCCAGCCACAGTTCCCCAGGACGGCTGTCGGCCCAACCCCACGGCAGGGTCACCGTGGCTGTACCAGTGAGGACAGGGCGGCAGAGCAACCCCGAGCAACCATCGCACTTGATGACCGAGTAGCTCCCGCATCCTGGGCCTGGCATCCCTCCTGCTCACCTCCCACTCGGGGCAGCCTGGGGCCCTTTCAGGGAGACTCCCACTCACCTTGTCCAAGGTCATGTCCGGGAGGGTTGGGGCTGCGTCTCCACCCTCGCTCTCCTGCTCAGAGATGGGGTCTGACGACTCGTACCCATACAAGGCAAGCAGCTCATCCAGGGGCATGTCACCGCTCTGGGAAGGAGCACGGGGCACATCAGGGGTCGGTGAGGCCTAGGGCTGTGCCCGAGTCCCGCTGACCCCTTGATGCTCCTCAGCAAGTCCCCGTGGGGCAGTCGGCCTGCATCAGGACCACCCAGGAAATAAGCAGTACAGAGACACAGCAGGCCTGAGCACCAGCCAAGGCTTTGGGGAGCAGGGCAGGCTCTGAGGCCGGCGGCCAGCACGGCACTATGCAAACCATACGTGCACAGGGCTGGACCGCACGGAGACCAAGGGGAGCTACTGGACACAGACTGGTGAGTCCACACACCTGGGCGATGAAGTCCTTGTCCAGCTCCTCCTCCGGCTTGTCAGGACACTGGGGGGCCTCGGCACACCCCTCTCGGAGGCTGTAGTTCTGGGACAGGAGCTCAGCGATGTTGAACTGATGGTCTGCAGAGCCCATGGATACCACTGTGGAAGAGTTCAGAGGGTAGGCAGAGTGTGGGGCCTCAGGCGGTCTGGAGGGACAGAGACTGGGCAGGAGCAGATGGGTCTGGAAGGGCACTGGGGCTAGAAGCGGGGAGGCATCAGTCAGGTGGCAGTGGAGGGCAAGGGAGGGGCCCCAGGTCCAGCCCCACAGCCACAGCCCTGGCTCCCAATACACATACGGGGCGCCAAGTTCTGCTATCGCCAGGGCCACATCCATGTGACGTTTGTGGTGGCAGAAACCTGCACCACGTCACCCTCATGGGCCCACAGCAGATGACCAGCAGACCACTAGAGACCTTAAAGCCACCAGGCATGCAGCCACCTCAAGGAGGGTCCTCAAGGCCGTTCTCAGTCAGCTAGTCACTGTCCCACAGCTCCAAGGGTAGGGAGTGTCCTGACCACTGTGCACACCTCCACCTGATGGGCGCTGAGCCTCCCTGGACCCTCACCCATGCCGAGCGGTCATGCTGAGCAAGGGGTCTGTCTGTGGAGGTCTGGGGCAGAAGGGGGTGAGGATGGTACCTGCCGTGGTCTGCAAGCTGGGCTCCCGAGGGCACAGGCTATGTGCAAGGCAGGAGGCCACTCGAGGACTCTGCCTCTCCAGCGAGGAGGCCTGCAAAGACAGGAAGGTGACGCTGACCCGGGAGCCAGAACCCACCAGCAGACCTCACGTCACTACTGGGTAACCAACCCTGAGGACTGCGGGGGAAGCAGCCCGGGGACGTCCAATCACAGCTGCAGTGTGGAGGGACCTTGAAGACGCGGGGCTTGTGACAGATACAGACACAGAAGGATACACTGGTAACACTCCTGACAAAGCAGGGTGGAACTGGGCTCTAGCGTCCCGTCCTCCCGTGGCTGGGGACAGCACGGGTCTGGAAGTGAAAGCCGCAGCTGTGCGGCCCCGCTGCACTGAGAAGAGGTGACTCCAGTGTCAGGGCCGCACACTGAGGGCCAAGGCACGTCCCCACTCCATCAACACCGGCCAAGGCCCCAGTGTCACTGCAAGAGGATGAAGTGGGACAGAGGACGGACACCTCCTCCAGCTGGTGACACTGAGGTAGTTCGGAAGGGCTAAACGCCATCTTGGTCCCACTCTCCAGCAATGGACACTCCCCTAAGTTAAGGAAACAACCCCACTCACGCAGCTGGGACGTATACAGCATATGCTCCCTGAGAACACGGCCATGTTGACAGAGAAGCGACTGGTATGAGAGAAAGGATAACCATGTTCCTGGCCAAGGTCCCCACACTGGAAGACAGAGACCCACACCACCTGAACTGTAGAACTGACGAGCCAATTCCAAACAGCACACGTGGACCCAGAAGAGCCACAACCATCCCGCAATGAGATACTCCCAATTTCAGAAATGACTAAAGAGTCGTAAACATCTCAGCATGGTGGTGTGGGCCCACAGACAGACTCGGGTCAGAGGCACACAACTGGGACCTCAGAGACAAACTCCTCGATGGCCTGAACACACACCTGTAATACACACAACCGAACAGACTGGCACTCATGTGCCGGGACTCACAGGATGGGGAGGAAACACCAGCAAAGCACCTTTCAGAACAGAGCGCACACTCCGTGAGTAAGCCCAGAATGCAGAAGCGCATCAGAGCCCATACAGCACCAGAACAGCTTGGAGGCATCCCCAAAGTTACACTGCCGTGAGACGGGCACCTCTACTCCAGGAGAAAGGAAACTACACAGGAGAACCTTGACCTCAATCACAAGTGGGAGGAACATGTCTACCCGCTGAACAACAGAGGAACAAAAAGAACTCCGCAGAGTACCACACAGCCACGAACAAGAGCAAGGATCTCACACACGCCACCAAAACCAGGGGGGACCTTACAAGCACTACGAAGAAAAGGCCACACAGTGTGGGGAGCACCATGATGGGAAATGTCCACCAGGGGTGAATCCAGAGACAGGAAGGGGTTTGTACTGGCTGAGTGCTGGGGAGGGGACAGAGTGACTGCCCGTGGGAACAGGGCTTCCTTCACAGGTAACAGAACGCTCTCAAATTGATTGTGTTGGCAGTTACACAACTCTAAAAATACCAAAAGCCACCGAACGGTACACACTAAAAGGAAAACAGACAGGGTGCACCTCAGCAAAGCTGTTGCCAAAAAACAATAATAATAGTGTGGGGCAGGAGAGCACTGCCCTGTGGCTCAGTGGCTAAGAGCACTGGGGTACAATTCCCGGCACACGGCAGCTCACAACCATGTACCTCCAGTTCCAGATCCTGCGCCCTCTTCTGGCAAAACACTCATACACAAGAAATAAAGATCTATCTTTTTTCCCTTCCAAAAAGTTAGAATGATAAAGTTTGAAGCCAGGCGGTGGTGGCGCACGCCTTTAATCCCAGCACTCGGGAGGCAGAGCCAGGCGGATCTCTGAGTTCGAGGTCAGCCTGGGCTACAGAGTGAGTTTCAGGAAAGGTGCAAAGCTACACAGAGAAACCCTGTCTCAAAACAAACAAACAAAAACAAGAAAAAGAAAAAACAAAAACAAAAAAAAGAAAGTTTGAAACTTAAAACACTGTGGCACTAGGTTCTCAGAGAACCTGGGAGGTGAAGCACTCATCCACCCCAGAAGAGAAACCAGGAAACTCCAGTCCAGAGCAGTCAAGCTACTTACTCAAGCAACACCAAGCAAGACTCCAAAAGCCCCCCAGCCAGCCCCGCCCCCAGCAGGGCCCCCCCAGCAGGCCCCGCCCCTCAGCCAGGCCCCTCCACTGCGGAGCGCAAAGGCAGTACTGCACCCTGACATGCAAGGGGGTGGTGGGAGGCGCAGGGCTGCATCCTCCTGAGAAGATGTGCCAGGAAGCCCCCAAGGTTCCAGTTCAGGAGTGACCACAGCCCAACCAGCTTTTGAGGGGCCCTCCCCTTGGGGGGCCGAGGGCTCAGAAAGCTAGAGCAGAGGAGGATGGGGGCCCACCCGGGACGGCCGCAGGGGCTGGCCGCAGGGAAGGAAGACAGCACTCAGGCAGGCTGTCAGGCATCTTTGCACCTGGTGTGGTGAGGCGAGGCGTCCTAACCTTCTTGGAACACAGGCTACGACCAGACCCACAGGCCAATGGGAAGGTATCGGGAGGGTGCCCCGGTGTCCTTGGAACCACGCCCAGGGACTGGCCCTCCATTCCTGCGGTCAGGAGCCCTGACTAGCAACAGTCCCACAGCCTCATTATCCAGACAGAGTGAGAAGAACCTCCTGCTTCATGTCAGGGGTCAGGGCTCCTGGGTGGGGTCGGACCTAAACAGGGGCTCAGGCAGAGAGGAGCTGAGAACAGAGCAGTGGGAGACACAGCCACTGGGGCCAAGTTCATCTCCAGGTGACCCTCCAGGTCCCCAAGACTGACTCACCAAGGCATACACACAGACATGGTCACGGGAAACCAGGCACATCACTTAAATGCCTCTTTGAAGGGTGGGTTCCCAGGCCCTACTTCCCCATGGGAAAGACAAGGCCAACAGAGCCCCGCAGATCTCTGTGGCGGGAGGAACGGTAGGCGGCTTCCTAAGACGGTCCAGGTGACAGCAGGACAAACACCAGCAGGACAAACCCCAAGGAAGAGGCCAGAGGCAAGCGGGTCCCCCAGCCATGCCTCTGAGAACAGAAGTTACAAGGGGGTTGGCATGGACGCCATCACCCTGACTTCTTAGACGGCCAGGGAGATGCAGGGCACCCGGGATCCAGCCAGACTGTAGAGGGACTGATGCGAACTAGCTTTGGAGGCCGGGTCCCAGCATTCCACCTAGCATCTTCTGAAGTGCGGTGGCCATGCTGGGAGGGAGCCTCATGCATGTGTGGCAGCCCACAGCCCCACAGGAGAGGAGCCTCAGCATTAACTCCAAGCCCAGTTACCTACAAATGGCAACCCACAAGAGGCCGAGCGAACGCCAAGAATTATGAGAGGTCAGAACAAATGAATACTGAGGAGTCAAAGGGCAAGACGCAAGAGCGATGACCCACATGCACACCAGGCAAGGGCCCGAGTCCGTGCCCCAGCCTCACCCCTCCACTGTGGCAGCTAGGACATCCCGAGAGACGGGTTCAGCCTGTCTCCACCCACATGGAGCCAGGACACCGGGACAACAGATAGATGGGGGCTAAGGCACAGGAATGAAGGAAACAAGGCGGCGGCTGGGCAGCTGAGGTCAGAGGGGCGCCCCAGGGGCCAGAGGGGGTGGGACAACGGGCAGGCAGCTCCATGGGAGTTCAGAGCACTAGAAAGGAGCCCAGGGGGTAGGTGGTCTCATGAGGACCGCAAAGGGTAGGCACAGTGAAAAGCTGTGGCTTATACTAAGAGCGGACAAGCCACCAGGGCTTCCACCGCTCAGAGAGATGGCGGGGCTGGGGTCGACCCTCCACTGAGACACACACCAACCAAGCAGCTGACACAGAGGACTTCTGGATGGCCGGGTCCACTTTTATGACTTAAACACATATGGACACATGAGAAGAAGACGCGGCAGGGAAGACACCACCGGGTTCCCACTGAGATGAAGAAACTGAGGCCGACCCCTTCAGAATCCCACCCTCCCGGACAGGACACAGGCAGTCTGAGAAGTCTCCACCGCCCAAGCCACCCAGGGCAGAGCAGCCTCCCTGGGGCCCAGGAGCGCCCACTCGGCCACCGCGTCCCGAAGGTTGATCGGCCTTTTCTTCACAAGGGCTCAGTTTCCCCAAAGGCCCCCTAAAGAAGGAACTAAGCCCGTAAGAAAACCTCCGGATCAACCAGCCAGAGAGGTCCAACGGGGCCCCCGGAGCCCGGCCCTGTGGCCCACGCGCGGGCCTGTTGCTACCCAAGCGGCCCCACTCGCGCACCGTGCTGAGTTCCAGTCCCGGAGTGGAGGGGTCGCGGCGCCTCGATGGGGGCTGGTCCCGGGGTCCAGCGGCCGCACCCCGCGGTGCAGGTCAGCTCTGGGCTCAGCCCCGCAGCCCCGCGCTGGCGGGGAGGCCCGCGCCCTAGCTAGCTCCTGCAGCCAGACCAACTCCACGCGCGAAACTTTGCGCTCGCAGAGCGCCGCGGACTCGGCGCCGTGCTCACCCCCGGCGCGCCGGGCCGCGGTCCCCGCGTCGCCGTCCCGGACGCCAGCGCCGCCCGCCCACCCGGTCCGCAGCGCCCTCCCGCCGCGCGGCCCCGGGTCTCGGCCCGGCACCCGGCCGCCCGCGCTCGCGCCCCTCCCCCGCGCCCGCGCATGCGCACCGTAGCTGAGATGGGGGGGTGGCGGGCGCCCACGGGGCTCACGCTCCGGCCCGGGGACGGTGGGGAGGCTCGGGGCGCTCGGGTGGGGAGAGCACGGGCCGGACCGGGTCGACCCGGGGCAGCGTGTGGGAGGGGCCGCTGCCCGGGCGCTCACTCACCTCCGCCATGGCCGAGCGTGCGCGCGGGAGGCGGCGGCCGCGCGGGTCCCCGGATGCGGTGCCGCGCGCTTATTGGCGGAGGCGCCGGGAGGCGGAGTGGGGCGGGCCGCAGGAGGCGCGTAGTAGGTGTGCTGGGGCGGAGCGGAGGTCTGGAGCCCCAGCCCCGGTGTGCCCCGCCCGGGCATCAGCCAACCCGGCTGATTCTCGTGTGCATGCCCAGCCACAGTGCGGGGACTGTGCACAGGTGAGGGAGATGGCACCGAGGTGGGGGGCAGTCCAGAGGTGTAGGGGAATGGTCCAGAGGTGGGGGGCGGTCTGCAAGGGAGAGGTCCACAGGTGAGGAGTCTGCAGATGAAGATGTCCCACAGGCCAGGCGCCAGTCTATAAGGGGGGGGGGGGGGGGTCCTAAAGTGAAGTGGATGGTGTGGAGGTGAGGGCGATGGATGGTCCAGAGGCGATGGGGAATGGCCTAGAGGTGAGAGGGGATAGTCCAGAGATGAAGGGTTCAGTCCACAGGTGTGTGTGGGGGGGGGGGGGGGGGAGTCCTGAAGTGAGGGGAGATGGTCTAGAGATGAGAGGGGACAACCCACAGGTGAGAGGGGGTGGTGTGGAGGTGAGAGGGGTGGTCCTGAGGTGAGGGATGCAGGCCAGGAGGTACAGAGAGTAGGAGCACATGGAAGCCTCAGGAACAGGGAAGCCTCAGGAACAGGTGCACAGACCTGGGCTTGCTGATGTCAGGATGGCAACAGACAGAATGGGAGACACTTGGTGACGCTCAGGTAGGCGGACCTCGGTTTGCAGAGGCAAAGGCCTCTGGTCTACACGAGTCACCCGATGACCAGGAGCAGCCGAGCTGGGAGGTGACGGCGCCGCTGGAATGCTGGTGGAAAAAGGCTGTGCCCTGCCCCTAGGATTTGCCACCCCAAGACCGAAGGTCTGCCTCCTGCCCTGAGCGGTACCCCACTCCTCCACCCCTTAGTTCATGACCATCACATCTGCTGGACCTCGTGGTCAAGATCCCTCAGGACAAGCCAAAAAAAAAAAAAAAGTTGGTGGGTTCATTCACTCCACCGACTAAACACGTGTACTATACAGCTGCCCACAGCATGCTGAATCCAGAAGTCCAGTGAGGCTTTGAGACACTTCCAACAGGCTGAGGAGAAAGGCTGAGTCGGTCTAGAGAGCTGTGACAGGGATCTCTAGAGAAAGACAAGCATATTGGCTCACACTTGTGACTCCAGTGCCTGGGACACTGAGACATGAGGACTCCTATCGGTTTGAGGCCAGCATGGGCTATAGAGTGAGACCCTGCCTCAAGAAACCAAATTAAATCTGGGTATAGTGATGCACTCCCTTATTCCCAGCACTCAAGAGTCAGGCAGGCAGATCTCTGTGAGTTCAAGGCCAGCCTGGTCTGCATAGCGAGTTCCAGACCAGCCAGGGCTGCACAGAGACACCCTATATCAAAACAAACAAACCCACAAACAAAAAATCCAAATTAATCGGTCGCCAGACGTTAGGCAATTGGACAAGTGGATGAAGAGAAAGTCTTCAAGATTGGGACTTCCTGCCCCATGGACTGGATGGTTGTCATGGAGAACTGAGGTACCCTTTGGCCAGGTGATAAACATGAGCATCCCTAGTGAAGGCAGGTGATGCTAGACCAGCATCTCTCATCCAGGCAAGAGTGCAGAAACTGTTGACAGAGGCGTGGGCTCCAGACAAAGCCTTGAAAGGAACATTCTGTTAAACGGTAGGGACTGTATTCTTCAGAACTTCAAAAGCAGAAGAGGGAGAGCTGTAGAAGTCTTCCAGTTCCATCAACAACATGCAGTACTTGATACTGAATGACCCAGAAGGGAAGGGAAATGCCACAGAGGATTCTAAGGCTTGATTGATTGAACCAGATGTAAAGAGTTGGGTCAGTGCTGAGTTTCCCGAAATTGATACCTTAGGGATCTGCAAGAGAATATTCTTGTTTGAAAATTCACAGTGAAGCCAAGTGTGGTAGCTCAGACCTGTAATCCCACCGTTGACTAGGCTGAGGCAGGAGGTTACTGTAAGATCAAGGCCAGTCTGGGCTACAGAGTGACTTCACCATGGGATATAGACTGAAACATTACCCAAAGGGGCCGGGGAGCAGCTCAGCAGCCCCTTGCTACTTAAGAGCTCTGGCCACTCTTACAGAGGACCCAAGTTCCGTCCCTAGTACCCACATAGCAGCTCACAGCTACCTATAACTCCAGATCCAGGGAATCCAATGTCGCCTTCTGGCTTTCAAGGGTACCTGCACGAATGTGGTACACATACATACACTCAAACACATACACAGAAAAAAAATAAATCTGAATAAAACAGGATGGAGAGATGCAGAGGACACAGGGTTGGTTCCCAGCACACACATGGCGGTTCCCAATCATCTGTAACTCCAGAGGCTTTGTCACCGGGGCTCCTTCCACACAGCCCCGCCCTCTTCACCCTCGGGCCCAGTACCATGTGAACTTTCCTAGTAGCCAACAAGCATCTGTTCACCCTTAGGGTTCCTACAACACACTGAAGTGTGATTCCCCAAAGCCGAACTTGGCAAGCCAGTGAGTTTATTGGATTTACAAAGAGTTGTGCACAACCCCAAAGCAGCTGGACCACCAACCAACATGTCTCACCCAGGAATGGATGATAATGTCCCCATAGCTGTGTAGATTGGGGTTCTCCTTTCAGACATCCCTCCACACTCTGTGAACTCTGTCATCTCCTGAGGCAGACTGGGATCGCACTCCACTGGGAGGGTGGTGTAGGAAGGAAAAGTATCTCAGACGAGGACTAATGACCGTCCTCAGCCCCTTCTGTGAGGGAGCATCGACAGGACAAGTAGTCATGACTGCCTTGATGAAGGTGGTAATGGCTGTTAGGCTACCTGTAATGTTGTGGACAGCATTCCACAACACCCAGACGGACCCCAATGGTGACCTCAGTGTCTTCCTGCCCATAATGTCTCAAAGCCCATTATGTCAAAATATGGCTTGAGTCATATTCTCAAAGATTTTAAATAATGGACTGAAGGACTACCTTGATGTGTCAAGACTGCTCCAAAAGAATACCACAGCCAAGATGGAAGATGTGCACATCTTTGCTGCTCAGGAGCCAGAGGCAGGAGGATCACTTGACCCCAAGAGTTCAAGGACAGTGTGGTGGTGTAGCAGGACATCTTAGTTACTTTTAAATCGCCATGACAAAACACCATGACCATGACAACTTGCAGAAAAAAAGTATTTAAATTGGAGTTTACAGTTCAGAGGGTGAGTCCATGACCATCATGGGCAGGGAGGCGACAGGCAAGCAGGCAAGGTGCTGGAGCAGTAACTGAGAACTTACATCTGAACCACAAGCCCAAGGCAAAACTCAAAACTAGTGACACACCTCCTCCAACAAGGCCACACCTTCTAGTCCTTTCCAAACAGTTCCACCAGCTGGGGACCAAATGTTCAAACAACCACCACACAAGAAACATCTCAATAATGATAATGCCACAAATGGGTTATAAAGGACATAAACTAAATCTGGCATATTGAACTGGGCAGTGGTGGCGTTCTTTACTCCCAGCACTTGAGAGGCAGAGGCAGACAGATCTCTGAGTTCAAGGCCAGCCTGGTCTACAGATCAAGTTCCAGGACAGCCAGGGCTACACAGAGAAACCTTGTCTCAAAAATAATAATAATAATAATAATAATAATAATAATAATAATAAAAACTGGCATATTGCTCCTCGTGTTAATCCTAGCACTTGGAGGACTCAAATCAGGAGGATCCAGTCTCAAAACCTGCTTCCATGGAAATGTATTCCCAGAGTAAGGGAGAAGGTTTAGTAAAGCGCCTGCCGCAAAGTGTGAAGAGCTGAGTTTGGATCCCTGGCACTGTATAGAAGCCAGATCCACATGTCTGTAGCTAGCTCTGGGGGTGTGGAGACAGGTGGGTCCCAAAACTCACTGGCTGGCCAGCCTAGCCAGTGGTGAGTGCTGGGTCAGGTTCAGCATCTGCTAAAGGACCACGCTTACTTCCAAGACTGTGTGTTGCTACTGGGTCCTCCAGAAGGGACATATACTGTGTCTTGACATGGCGGAAGAGTGGAGAGGCAAGCGAACAGCCCCCACCTTCTCAACCTCAAACCCTCTTATAAGGTGCTAATCCCATGAGGGCTCCACCTCCTGACTCAATCACCTTAATAATGTCACATTAGGAATGAATTTTGGAAGGGACACCATCATTTGAGTCACAAGAAGCAGTTGTAACGGGAAAGATGCCCCAAAACAAGATGGTACCTTGTCCTGTGTGGAGCTGTCAAAGCTACTGTCAGAATGGATGGCAGGACAGCCCTACTGTGTGCTGTTACCCAGGAGCAGCCCGTGCATCTGCAGTATTCTCCCACTGGAACAGGAGTGCCATCACCAGCACGTCCTGCTGTCTCCCAATAGGTCCTAGGCATCTGTGACTAGTCACTGCCAGACCCAGCCTGGTCACCAGAAGCTGGCATTTGGGAAGTCAGCCTTCTCTCTATCCTTTTGCAGGTTGTACTCTCCAGGAAGCTGCTTTGGATAGTTCTTACATGAGTTTGACACAATGTAGATTTATCTGAGAAGAGGGAACCACAATTGAGAAAATGCCTCCAAAGATCAGGCTGTAGACAATCCTGTAGGGCATTTTCTTAGTTAGTGATTGATGGGGAAGGATCCAGCCCATTGTGGGTGGTGCCATTGCTGAGCTGGTGGTCCTGGGCTCTATAAGAAAAAAGACTGAGCAAGTCATGGGGAGCAAGTCACTAAGCAGCATTCCTCCGTCATCTCTGCATCAGCTCCTGCCTCCAGGTTCCTTCCCTGCTTGAGTTCCCATCCTGACTTCATTCAGTAATGAACTGTAATATGGACGTGTAAGCCAAATAAACCCTTTCCTCCCCATCTTGCTTCTGGTCATGGTGTTTCATCACAGCAATAGAAACCCTGATGAAGACAGAAGCAAACACAGAGACTCATGTTGGAGACAGGACACCCCTGGAAGTGGAGGCGGTAATGTGAGGGAACCACCATGCCGCAGACAGAGACCTTGGCTCCATCGGTAAACCCTGCAGAGCCCTTAGTGACCTACCAGCATTCTAGGCTGCCCCAGAGAAAGTGTGACACAGAGAGCCTTCTGGGGCAAGCCTGTTTCCAAAACTGGAGTGAGGCCAGACATGGTGGCATACACCTTTAATCCCAGCACTCTGGAGGCAGAAGCAGGCAGATCTCTGTGAGTTCGAGGCCAGCCTGGTCTACAGAGTGAGTTCCAGGACAGCCAGGGCTATGTAGAGAGACTGTCTCAAAAGCCAGACAAGGAAAGAACTAGGGTAAGCACTTGGCTTCAAGGGACACCCCTCCCGATAGTCACATGACCTCTGTATCTTTTGTACTCAAATTCCTGATAATTGGTTTTGGTTTTGGTTTGGTTTTGGTTTTGGTTTTGGTTTTTTTCCCCCCAAGACAGGGTTTCTCTATGTAGCCCTAGTTGTCCTGGAATTCACTCTATAGACCAGACTGGCCTTGAACTCAGAGATCTGCCTGCCTCTGCCTCCCGAGTGCTGGGATTAAAGGTATGCGCCACCACCTCTTGGTACATCCCTGATAATTTGTGGGGTTTGTGATTTTGCTCTAGCAATGACCTCTATAATTACATTCATGTGATTGGATTTCACTCTGTTCAGACCAGCACTAGTCCAATGGGGATATATATATATGTATATGTATATATATATACATATACATATATATATATATATCGAGAGAGAGAGAGAGAGAGAGAGAGAGAGATCAACCAACTTAAGATCTCCCACTGACTACACTTCAAAGGAAAGACAAATGTAAAGTTTTGTGCTACATTTATTTCATGCAACATATCTTTGTTATCTTTCTAACATGCGATCAATCAATATAAAATCATTAATGAAAGTCTTTGCAGTGCTGGAGAGCAGAACCGGGCTTTGCATGGTAGGTGAGCACCCCACCACTGAGCCACGCCCCGTCTCTTGAGATATTTGCATTCTTGGCTTGGTACTCTCTACACTGCTATATATTTGCACTTACAGAACATGTCAGCTCTAGTCATCTGCGTTTTACATGCCTTATGGCCACCCCTGGCCACTCCTGTGACCCTGGACAAGATTGTTGTAGACACTGACTACTTCATTACGTGTATGGACTGCATTCTTAAGACAGTGTTAGCAAACCAGATGTAATGCAGGACTCCAATTTTACTGAGGATTACCAGAGTTTGGCACATCCTACACCAGCTCTCAACTCTGAACCAAATGCCTAGGCCCTCCCTGTGGGATTCTAGGCAGGGCTCCACCCTGACCACGCCCACAGCCCCTCCCTGTGGGATTCTAGGCAGGGCTCCACCCTGACCACGCCCCCAGCCCCTCACTGGGGGATTCTAGGCGGGGCTCCACCCTGACCACGCCCCCAGCCCTCACTGGGGGATTCTAGGCGGGGCTCCACCCTGACCACGCCCCCAGCCCCTCACTGGGGGATTCTAGGCGGGGCTCCACCCTGACCACGCCCCCACCCCTCCCCTGTAGAGCATTAAACAGCTCTACCCCTGAACTATGCTCCCAGCTGTCTTTTTACTTCTTTTGAAACTGGATCTTGCCAAGTTATCCAGACTAGCCTTGAGCTTTCAATCCTCCTGCTACGGCCCCTGAGAACTAGGACTGTCGGGATAAGCTGCCATGTTCGGGTTCCAAGCAGTTTTCTTAAATTATAAATTTAAGTATTTCTCATTCCATTATTTCACCTGTGTCCTCTGAGGGTGTCATTTTTATGGATGTGGCATCTCCTTGTTCTTGTCCAGTCCACTGTGATCTTCCTGACCCTCTGGGATGACTTTATTTCTCTTTATTTCGCTGGTTCTCCCGAGTCCTGCCCATTGCACCCTTGCTGGCTTCGAAGCTGTCTGGTCTCCTTACAGCTGCTTCCCACTGCGGCCTCCACCTTCAGGCGGCCTCTGCTCTGACCTCACATTTCATTGTCTCCCACAGCTGTGAACTCCTGTGTCCCGTTTGTGACCTCACAAGTCCAGGCAACTCTTTTCTTGATTTATTTAAATTGCTGTGGAGCTGGGGGAATAGCTCAGTGGTTGTGAGCACTGGCTGCTCTTTGTCTGTTTTTCATTTGTTTGTTTTCAAGACAGAGTCTAGCTGACTCCGTAGACCAGGCTGGCCTCGAACTCACAGAGATCCATCCGCCTGCCTCTGCCTCTCAAGTGCTGGGATCAAAGGCATGCACCACTACCGCCCGGCTAAGTATATCTTTTAAAAATAAAAATAAATCTTTTCCAGATTGTGGTGTGTTTGCCGTTCTTTGTTTTACAATTTCATTTCATCTGTGGTATCTTTATACGGATTGTGCTCTTCAGTGTCTCAGTTCTGAGGAGGTGTGGGCTCGCTGAGGTGACCACTGCTGGGGGTTATGTGACCCTGACTCCCCACTCCCACCCCAACCCCTGCCCGTGGTAGGAACGCCGCTCATGACAGGCTGTGCTACTGGCCTTTGGTGTCCTCTATGCTGGCCAAGCCGGCAGCTGCTCCACAGCCACCACAGCCAGCTTCTGAGGGTCCAGCTCTGCAGTTCCCCACTCAGCCCTGCACACCCTCTTCCTCAAGGCCCCTATCAATGTGCAAGTGCCTGCCACCAGCCCTAACACCAGTGCCTGGTACTGTGCCTGGTACTGTGCCTGGTACTGTTCCTGGTACTGTGCCGTGGGTCCTTCTGCCTACCACCTCGTCATGACTGACCGTAAAGTCCCAGAGAGCAACCGTGTGTGTCCCCGCAGTTTTCTCAGAGGACAGAGGCGGGGGGGGGGGGTTATTATGTTATAGCTAATATGCCTTTGCAGCTTTTAAACCTATTGGCCCAACGTGGTGGTGCACACCTTCAATCCTAATGCTCAGGAGATGCAAGCATGTGGATCTCAGTGAGTTTCGAGGCCAGCCTGGTCTACACAGTGAATTCCAGACCAGCCAAGGCTACACAGAGAAACCCTGTCTCAAAATAAAACTTTTTTAAAATTAAACATCTCAAATGGCACTCCAAAGCAGCATTGATAGAGAAGGGGGAGAGAGACGGAGAGAGACACACAGGGGACGATGGAGAGATGGGGGAAATAGAAACAGAGAGACCAAGGAGGGGAATGGAATAAAGAGAAGGGGGAAGAGGAGAGAGTGTTCAATTATCAACAAATGCAGAGTTATGTTCTCCAGTACAAACCGAAGAAGAAAGCAAATCTTTATACAGCCGGGTCACTCCACACCACCCACAGTGGAGACGCACAAGTCTGTGCTGAAAGAGCCGTGACATCCCAGAAAGGCCAAGTCCGGGGATACATGTGGCTTCTGGAGTCCAGACCGGAGTAAGAACACCGAAATGTGAGGTGGCTTTGGACAGCAGGGCACACAGGATTTGAGGTGTCCATTGATCCCAACAACGTGTCTTGCTTTACTTTGTTACCTGCCCCCGAAGAAGAGTCATACCGGGTCATCTTGTGTAGCCCAGGCTGACCTCGAACTCACAGAGACCCGCCTGCCTCTGCCTCCCGAGGGCTGGGATTGAAGTCGTGCGCCACCACTTCGATCGGTTTTTAGCATTGCAGGCATTGAGAACCACAGGTCAGCCTCTGGGAAGGGACATCGCCTGAGCCCCCACCGCAGCCCGCCCCCCAGCCCCCCTCCCCCGCCGCCCACTGACTCAGCCGAGCACTTTCTAGTCCGGTTCACCTGTTACTGTGTCAAAACTCACCACTCCCAAGCCTATAGCGGACGCACGTGCTGCACATGGTGGTCACGCACATCGTGCCACTCTGGAGACTAAGACAGAAGGGTCACCTTGAGTTCAAGGTCAGCCTGGACTAAACAGTAAGGTCTGGTCCAGAGTGAGGCCCCCGCTGGTTTCCTGAGAACGTTCCTGAGCAGGCGCAGGGTCACTCTCCTCCTTCCTCGCTCCCTCCGCTGTGTTGTGATGGATGGCATCTGCTTTGGTGATGGTCCCTGGAAGGAATGGCATCTACCTCTAGGTAGAGACGGTGGGGCTTGCCGGGTACCTCGCCAGGGAACCTCCCCTCGGGGGCGGGTTCACCTTGAGATAACACTTTTTCCTCTCAAAATTCCCTGCCCCTGGTTCAGGGAGCCACCATGAGGCTGGTCTGAGGCCCGACTCCGGAGGAACTGTTTCCTTTTCCTCCAATGTCTTTTTCTTCCAGATGCTGGCCCAGAGCCTCAGCGTGCTTTTAAAGTCCCCGACTAAAGCTTTGAACTTCGTCCTCCTTTGTCTAGCTTCCCTCCCACCCTCTCTGCCAGGTGACTGACCTCCACTCATCTCTGACTTATCTCAGGCGGTGTGGTCTGGTGTGGTCTTCGTTCCTTCTCTCCTCCATTTCCCCGCCCCCACCTCGCCCCGCACCCCCACTCCGTCCCCCTCCCCCACCCCACCCCCTCCACCCCGCCCCCACCCCACCCCGCCCCACCCCACTCCCACCCCCACTCCCACTCTGCCCCCTCCACCCCGCCCCCCACCCCCAGCCCATTCCCTCCCCCACTCCACCGCCACACACACACACACACACACACACACACACACACACACCGCCCCCCACCCCACCCCACTCCGTCCCCTCCACCCCGCCCCCCACCTTCACCCCACTCCCACCCCCACCCCCACTCCACCCCGCCCCCACCCCACTCCGTCCCCTCCACCCCGCCCCCCACCCCCACCCCATTCCCACCCCCCTCCACCCCGCCCCCAACCCAACCCACTCCCACCCCCACCCCCACTCCGTCTCCTCCACTCCGCCCCCCACCCCCACCCCATTCCCACCCCCACTCCACCACCACACACACACACACACACACACACACACACACACACACACACACACACACGCGTCCGCTTCCAGGCAGCTGTAACTTGTCCAGCTTGCCTGCCCTGGAGTTTGCCTTTGAGAGTCTAATCAATGCTCCTCCAGCTGCCATTTATGGCCACTCTTCAATTCTTTTGTTAATGAGACCGAGAACCCCAAAGAGGGGACCCCAATTTCCCACGTGTCATATGACAGCTCTAGTGGGACTCCCCGAGATTTCCTGGGACACTTTTTTCCTGTCTTTTAGTTATTTAATTGGCAGGGGGTGGGGGGTGGGGGGGAACTATTTCTGACCCCCAGATGGACACTGTTTCGTTTGTGAGAGCCCCTCTGCCTCCGTCCTGCTGGGGCCCACCTGTGTGGTCAGGTATCACCCAGTTCAGGAGCCCCGTGGCATCTGTGAAGGGGGAGCATGACCACAGGCATCAGCCACACACAGTCTGTTCCTCAAAGGGCATGTTGGTTGACATCGTTAACCTGTTACTAACCAGAGCTGGCCACAGTCTGTGAAGGGCAGAGCCTCATTCGGGCCACACAAGATATCCTCACAACTGCCCCAGTTCCTGGACGCACCACCCAAGCGTTACAGAAGTGGGGACCCCACCCCAGTGTCCTGGATGATGACCACCTCCCTCCTGTTACGTAGACACGTCTGCCTGGCAGCCGCCAGTGTGTGAGAAAGACCTCGCCTCCAAGAACGTGGCTGTGTTCAGAGACTCCCCCATCTTCTCAGTTGGAGTGCTGGCTTTTTGATTCTTGGTCTAGGTCTGTGCAGCAAATGCTCAATCCCAGTCTCTACATTACCAGAAAAGTTCATGTCTTTGGACAACTTATAACCAAGAGGGTCAGACGCCCAGGCCCAGCTCAGGATCTGCGAAACAATGCTGTGGCAATCACACAAACGGGTAGGGTCTATCTCACTGTCCTGAAGAGGGCAGCTGACTCGCGGGTGACACAGCCAGCCACAGGAGGCTTTGTGTAAGACCTCACACAGAAAGAGAGAGTCCTTCTGCACAGCTCCACACTCCAGAATAGCCTCCCTGAGATTAAATAAAGGACCCTAAACTGGGGACCGGCATGGATCCTCAGAGGAACGGAGAGTTGGCCCAGAGACCTGGAGACACCTCCTTCCAGAGGAGGAAGGACCTCAAGCTAATTTGGCCCCCTGAGACGCTAGGACAGGGGACCAGTATGTGCTCCCTGGATCTACCAGAAGGAAGTACCTCAACTCCACCCAACTGTAACCCCAGGACCCATGTCAGGTGCTCATCACGGACCTGAGAGATGGCAGACCCTGGGGGTGGTTCACTGGGAACACAGAGCCTGCTCAGTCCGTCTGCCCTGCATAACCAGCTGCCCGCGTCTGAGGAACTGATCGACAGAAGTCTCTTTCTGACAACTCCTGAAGCCATGTTCTGCTGTGTGGCCCCGGCTTGTGCAGTGAAGGACCCTCAGATGGCAGAACGGCCAAGAGTACTCCCCTCCCAGCCTCACTGCCTCCCAATCCTCCCTCCAAACGTCATGACCCTGTGACAAGTTCAACGGGAACCCCATAAGAGGATGATCATCTTCTCATCTGGTCACCACAAGGACCAGCCTGCCATGGGGCTGAACTTCAGGTCCATGTGGGCATGTGGGAGGCAGCCGGATGGGGAAAGTCTAGGGAGCAAGATGGGACAAGGAGCTGAGTCCCAGCCGCAGAGGCCCTCGAGATGGAAAGAGAAACTTGAAAAATAAAAGGGCCGCACATCCCAGGTAGAATGCAAAAATAACGTTATTATTGTTCTGGCCTTTGGCATCCCTGCCTGCCCCCGACCCAGGCCACGGAGCTTAGTGAATCATGCACACAGGCAAGGATGCACTTGGGTGTTTACTGGGGGCGGGCTGGAGATCAGGCCTGGCGGTCACACTTTCTTGGTGATGTATTTAGGGGTGGCAAGCTCGTAAATGCGAGGAGATGCCTGAGCCACCAGAGAGGCCGGGGAGATGTAGTACGGGTTGTAGCCCTCATTGAGGTCCTTGCGTATTCTGGGCTGGGCCAGAGAGATGATCCGTGAACTGGCCACTGCTCTCTTGGTGGCTTCCAGGACCTCCCACTGAGGACTGCGGTCAGGAACACACTTTTCTGACATGGCCTTGGGTGCTAGAGGGCAGAAGAGAGGAACAAGGCCAGGCTCAGACTTTTCGGGCCAAGCTCCAACCTGGGTCTGCCCACCAGCAAACGAGTGACAGAATCTGTGGGTCACGCTCACAGTATCACTCAGAGCACACGGCATCCACACACTGGAGTATTACACAGCCATGAACGGGACCGAGGCTCAGCAACAACACAGCACGAGGGATTGGGGGGTGGGGCTCAAGGACAGTGAGAGGACCAGACACAAAAGGACACGTAGCATAGGAGTCCGTGACAGGAAATATCCAGTGCAGGTGAATCCAAAAAGGGAAGTGGATTCAGGGGTACAGAGAACCAAGTGGCTGCTCATGAGGACCAGGTTTTCTTTTGTGGTGACAGAACGTTCTGGAACCAGATAGGTGATGACTGGACAACTTTGTGAAAACATTGTAAACCATCCTTCAAGAGGGTGAATTGTGAAGATGTTTCCATGGGTCACGGCACTCAGAAAGGAGGCCACAGGTACCAGGGAGAACATGGGTCCTTCTCCACCTGGACCTGGTGGTAGTGGTGGAGAGAAGAGCCTAGTCTGTGTGTTCTACACCTTTGGGGTGGGGTGCAGGGTTACAGTGCTTCTCCCTGGCTTGTGGCTCTGGGCCTCTTCCTGGTCAGCGCCCCCGCCCCCCGCCCCGTCTCACACTCCCATCCTCCCAAAACAGAGCAGCCACAGCCTCCATCAAGCCCGTCTGCCTAGGCCTCGGTGAAGATGGACACGGTCCCCCCGGACCAACAGCCCGACTGTACAGAGGCCCTGGGGAGAGAAACGGAACCCGTGATGGAGAATCATCACGGAAACACACCTCTGGGTGTGTCTATGAGAACCTTTCTAGAAAGGTTTCACAGAGCCAGGAAAGCCCACCCTGAATGAGGCGGCCCCGTCCTGGGGGCTGCCCCCTCAAACCGTGAGCCAAAAGCGGCCCTTCCTGAACTGCTTTCATCTGGCATTTTGTCACAGCAAGAGGAAAAGCAGCTAACACAAGCCCTTCCCTCAAATCCCGGGAAGCCCCCAGCTGGATCAAAGCTCTGCTAGCAAAGGTCCTGGGCTAGAAATGAGCCAGCGTCTGGGACTCGGGGGTCCGGGGCAGGGGACTCAGCATGGAACCTTTCAGCCATTGTGACACCTAAGCTTTTCTCTCTTTAAAAATGACTTTATTGTTTAATATGTCTGAGTGTTTTTGTCCGTATGCCGTCTGTGCACCACATGCGTGCCTGGTGCCCTCAGAGGCCAGAAGAGGGTGTCGGTTCCCCTGGCGCTGGAGTTACTGACGGTTTTGAGCTGCCGTGTGGGTGCTGGGAGGAATCGAACCCAGGTCCTCTGGAAGAGCAGCCAGTGCCCCAACAGCTGGGCTTTTAAACTCTGTGAAGCACAGCATGACAGTGGAGCAGGGACCCCCTCTTCTGCTCCAACACGATCGGCAGAAGCAGAACTGGTCGCGTGCTCCCACCCGCAGCCAAGCACACCCCAGAGCAAGTGCCTGGCAAGCGCGGGCCTCCAAGAGGTGCCGGTCACCGCCCTCTGTGGCTGGGCACGTGTCAGACCGCAAGCCTGAAGCTGCCCTCACCCACAGAGTAAACAGTGAGGCCTGGGGGAGAGGAGCACACACGAGGACGTGCACGCTCACACACGCTCACACACACTCACATATGCTCACACGCTCACATACACTCACACACACTCACACATGCTCACACACGCTCACACACACTCACATATGTTCCCACACTCACACACGCTCACACACTCACATACGCTCACACACGCTCACACATGCTCACACACGCTCACACACACTCACATATGTTCACACATGCTCACACACTCTCACACATGCTCACACATGCTCATATACACTCACACATGCTCACACATGCTCACGCACCCTCACACACGCTCACATATGCTCACACACTCACATATGGTCACACACGCTCACACACGCTCACACATGCTCACACACGCTCACACACGCTCACACATGCTCACCCTCGGGTATTGCAAGAACGAACAAAAGAACAAACAGAAAACCCCACAGACAAAATTTAAAAGGACAAGGGAGATTGGAAGGAGTCACCTCAGGGGTCTGACAAAGGATTAGTTACATCCTTTATAAAGAGCTCCTCCATACCGTAAACCAAAACCCAGGACAGTAGCTGGGAAGGAGGTGGGGGAGACTGAGGGCAAACGGCACCGGACAGCACAGACACAGTGACTCTGGGCTCTCAGGTCCCGCACACGTGGACGGTTTATGGCGAAGACACACCTAGACACTCGTCACTCATAGGCAGTGACGCCATGTGCAAAAAGTGTGTAGACTATGTGGGGGGTGGGGTGGGGGTCCCTGTCTGAGGTGGACGGGTGCAGGGATGACACAGGAGGGGAGTCCTGAGCCAACAACACTTCAGTGAGGTATCCACGGAAGGTCACCCAAACCCACTGCCTGCTGTGTGCTGGACGTGGGAGTCACGGGGGGCCCCAGTGTGCTAAAGGCTCACCCACTGGATTCCGGCCTGGTCAGTGAGAGTGGCGGGATAGCCTGGAAGAGGCATGTGAACTTGCCCACATGGGCTCTGCGCTGTGTGCGTGCTTGTGTGTGTGTGTGTGTGTGTGTGTGTGTGTGTGTGTACGAAGCTGTGACGTTAGGTGTTATTTTCACTTCCTTCTCTAGGCTCTTGTCTTTTCGGTGAACAGTGTGCATTACTTTTGCCACTGGCGAATGGCTACTCAGCTTTCATACGGAAGGGGATCAAATAATTTGTTTCAAAGCAGCCCTCACAGCACAGTCTGGCTGCCCAGTGCCTGCCCTCAGCTTCATGTCCTGCACCCACTTTCTCTGATAGTTTCCAGGTTTCAGACAGCCAGTCTGCAGTCGAGGGAGATGGAGCATAAGGAAGGCACACACTCTGGCAAAGACAGGCCTCAATCCTGTCTCCTCACCCACCCCACATCCAGGAGGGCATCCACTCACTTGCCAGCTGAAGGAGGCGGTTGTAGTCTGACACATGAGGCTTGGGCTTCGGCATAGGGTCCCACTCTTCCAACAGGGTGGCCGGGGGCCTGGGCTTGGCCAGGTGAAGAGTCCGTGGGGTGGGGACTGCCATCTGGGCTGCTCTGGACACCTGGGAAATCTGGAAGCGGGAATGGAGGGAAAGAGTGAAGCAGTCAGGACTCCACTGTCCGCAGAGCGGAGCGGGAGCACCCTCACTGCCCAGGGAGCGGGAGCACCCTGACTCCCAAGGAGAAATCAGATTTGCATTGTCTTCAACAAGGATTAGTGGCCCTTAGAACACAAAGAGCCCCTCTGGGGACCCCACAAGATGACAGTGCTCTCAGCTGACTTTGAAAAGGTAAATCATAAAGCAAAATACCAGGAAGACTATAATAATAGTCCAGCACAGTGGCACACGCCTTTGATCTGGCATTAGGGAGGCAGAGGCAGATAGATCTCTGTGAGTCTAAGGCCAGCTGGGTCTACAGAGTGAAACCTTGTCTCAAAATGAATAAAATAAATAATAAACAGAGAGGAAACAGGTTATCACTGGACAATCACTTGACAACACGCTGGTGACAATGTGGTAGCAGATCTGCCGTGCACTACAGCAGGAGAGCAACTCCATGCACAGCTTGGAGGGGGTCTGTGCACTACAGCAGGAGAGCAGCTCCGTGCACAGCTTGGAGGGGTCCATGCACTACAGCAGGAGAGCAGCTCTGAACAGCTTGGAGGGGTCCGTGTACTACAGCAGGAAAGCAGCTCCGTGCACAGCTTGGAGGGTGTCCGTGCACTACAGCAGGAGAGCAGCTCTGCACAGCTTGGAGGGGGTCCGTGCACTATAGCAGGAGAGCAGCTCCGTGCAGAGCTTGGAGGGGTCTGTGCACTACAGCAGGAGAGCAGCTCTGAACAGCTTGGAGGGGGTCCGTGCACTACAGCAGGAGAGCAGCTCTGAACAGCTCGGAGGTGTTCGTACCTCGCAGCTGTGCGTCAATACGTAGCACGCATGCAAAGCCAGAGGGTAGCTTCGCTGAATTCACTTGATCAAGATGGGACGTGGGTTAAAATGCTTCCACATAAGCCAATGGTTGCACTGTGAGTGTGGAACAGAGGGAGGGAGGTGGACACCAGTCACCAGCGAAGAGGAGGACAGAATGAGCTCCTGAGGTGCATGGAGAGGCCATGAGGCCTGCTGGGGGCGAGGGGGGAGGCCATGAGGGGCTGCTGAGGTGGAGGGGGAGGCCATGAGAGGCTGCTGAGGTGGAGGGGGGAGGCCATGGAGGGGCTGCTGAGGTGGGAAAGGGAGTCAGGCCAAAGGACATATTTCCCTAAGGTACGTTCTTTTATTAAAAATATTTTTATAATTTTTATGTATATGTCTGTGCATCACATGTGTGCACTGCCTTCAGTGGCCAGAAGAGGGTGCCAAATCCTCTGGAACTGGAGTCACCAGCAGGGGTGTGCTGTGGATGAAGCTCAGATCCTCCGAAAGAGCAGCCAGGGCTCCTAACAGCTGAGCCATCTCTCCAGCCCCAACCCACTGTCCAGCCTGAGTCTTCCCCACTGACCCTCTTACGGGTCCCTTAACCTTGCTCCTCACAGACCGAGAGGCCTGCATGTGTCAACAACCTAGCAGGACTTACTGAGCTCTGCAAAGCCAGTGCACACAGGAAGACACAGTTCTAGCTCCAGGGAGCTGGTTTCGGGACCACACGATGGGCAGTGACAGGAGTCCCCGAGAGACCAGGCCAGTAACCACAGTGCCAAGACACACTCAGGAGGGCCTTGTGTAGGACTAGGTACGACTGAGGGATTGTTCTGGGCAAAGCCTGGGCTTGGCTGAGGCTAGACCTTCACCTGTTACAGGGGAGGAACTTGCAGAAGGATAGAAAGTTCCCCATGGGGCCTCAACTCCAGGCCCAGGAACCTGGACTCTTCAGAGGGTCCAGGTGACCATGGAGGCCTTAGGGGATTGCAGCCCTGAGGCACCAGCAGTGGCCTGAGTGCAGGAAAGAGGTGGATGCATCACACCAAGTGTGAGTGTGGGGACAGGAGGCGGTGGGTGGAAAGTTCTCATTTGGATCCAAATGAAATCCAAGTTCAAAAGTCACCTGAGACTCTCAGGGAATTCAGTCCGGGCCACACTTCCGGAACACATGTTAATGAATTCTTGTTATTTTGTAATGTGTTTTTGTTCTGCTTTTAAACTTTCCTTGGTCTATCAGAAGCGTGATTGGGAGTGTTATGAGAGAGGTGGTATGTTGCCAGGACTTGTTTTGTGTTTTTGAAACAGGGTCTCAAGTAGCCCAGGCTAGCCTTGAACTTGTTAAGTAGCTAAAGGTGGCCTTGAACTCCTAACCCTCCTACATCCACCCAGTGAGTGCCATGGATGACAGATGTGTGCCACTTTAGTTTAGTTTGGTATGGTTGGGGGGGGGGGGTGTTTGTTTGTTTTTGTTTTTGAGACAAGGTCTCTCTACATAGCCCTGACTGTCCTGGACTTCATTATGTAGTCCAGGCTGGATTTGAACTCTCAGAGATCCACCTGCCTCCTGCCTCTTCCCGCCTCCTCCCGCCTCCTCCTGCCTCCTCCTGCCTCCTCCTGCCTCTGCAGTGCTGGGATTAAAGGCATTCACCATCATGCCTGGCAAGGTTTTGGTTTTGGAGACAGGGTCTCTCCCTGAACCCGGGGCTCATGACTCAGACTGTCTGGCCAGGAAAACCCAGCTGGACTTTAAAATTATAAAATAAAAAAATTAAATTAAAAAAAGAAACGGGTTCAGATGACCACCCAGAGTGACTGGTCACATCCCGTTGGGTGGTATCACTTCACAGTGGAGCCCCATCCCAGCTGGAGACCAGATGCTGGGCTGACGGGGAGTGATCAAGAAGTCTTGGAATCCCAGGGAGGGCAGGGGAGGGTGACAAAGTTCAAGGGCCAGAGTGTGGAGGAGCACCCACCCACCCACCCCATAGATGCTGCACCCCGTCCCCTCACCTACACCCAGCTACACGCAGCTGTCCCCACTGTCCCATCCAGTGTGTGTGGCAAGCGCCACCTACCTCAGACATGTTAATGCTCCAGATGTTGTTGCGAACCTTTGGAATAGCCAGTTGCTTCAGCCGATTAGACGGTTGATACTCCAAAGTGGACCGAGGGATGGGCCAGATGGGTGTTGTCCTAAAAGGCACCCGGAGTTCAGCCATCATCCCACCCCTCTGGAAAGCTGTGAGGGACTGTGTGTGTGGTCTTTCTCAGAATGCCCAGAATGCTCCTGGGATGTGTGATCTGAGGACCCTGGGGCAGGAAATGCCTCCTGGGAGATCCAGCGGGGCCAAAACAGATCTCTCCCAGGTGTCCAGCCCAGAGGGTGGGCCACCCTCGGGTGTGTCCTTTCTTTCCCCACCTTCCCGGATGGCAAAGGGCCAGGCAAAATAGCCTGATGGGGATGAGAACCCAGAGGTAACGTGTCCTGTGGCTGCCCCAAAAGGCTAGGACGGTGACTACCCTGAGCTCAAAGGGTAAAACCAGGTCCCATCTCTGCCACGTCGGTCTGGGTGGGAGCAAACACCGCCACAGGATGGCACAGCTGACCTGAGCTTCTGCGAGTGCTAAACCCTCCCACCGGCTGCCTGAGGTGGGAATGCAGCAGCTCACTCTGAATCCACCCCAGGGCCGGGGGCATTGCCACCCACGAGTGAGCGTGACTTCAGCTTCCTCCCACTCAGGTGGTAACACAGTGCCAAGGCACGATGGGACTGTGCGTAAACACAGGTGTGGAAACCCAGGACCCCACAGTGCAGCCGTCAGTGGGGGTGTATTTCCTCTGTGCGCAGAGACAGCAAAGCTTTGCCTGAGGGGCTCTGAGGACAGGCTTCAGAAAGCGTGACTGTCCTCTAGGTCCCGCCTCCATAACCTCCGGTCACGAATGCCAAGGACACGTGAGGCCAGGTTGGTCACCTGTGGGTGCTGCCCCCACGACCCCCGAGGTCAGTCCACCTTGGGACATTGGCTGGAAGCTCTTGAGACTCAAGACCCAGAAGTGGGACATGCCAAGCACATCTCGGAAAGAAAGAGGAGGAGGCTCAGAGCCAGGGCTCCCGCCCGCTCTCTCCTCTCTCTCTCTCTCTCTCTCTCTCTCTCTCTCTCTCTCTCTCTCTCTCTCTCTCACCTGTTATTGTTGTAATATTCCAGGTAGAACCTCTTGGGCCGCGACAACTCCTCCACTCGGTGGGACACCGCTGAACGGAAATGGTCCAGTCACCACAGCTATACTGGGCCCCAGCGGGAACCACCCTCCACCCCAGGGTTCTACTCAGCCCTCCACCGGTCCAGGCAGGGGGCACAGGCTAGAGACATGGGCAGACACTTTGCCAGAGGTGTCCACAGCCACCCTATCATGGGGAGAACAGGCATGACACAGGCGACAGGACAGTAAGACTGTGGCTCCTTCCTCCCCAGGCTTGAACACGCGAGGCTCAGAAGCTGGGTTTTTGTCAGAAGTTAGTGCCAGCCTAGGATTTCTAGGGCTCGTGGGCCATGGCTGAGTCTGGAGCCCCAAGAGAGACCCTGCTGGCTAGGGTCGTCCACATAAGAGCTTTTGTTGGGCGAGGGCTTTATTTGAAGAAGATGGGTCCCACTTGGGGAGGAAGGTGGGATCTCTGTAGAACAAACACTAGCCCTGTCCAGATTTGCCTTGAAGACTCTGTCCTGAACACTCTGTGATGTGTCTACAGGATTCTAGCCACTCAGGGAGGTGGGGGAAGCCTGGGGAGGTGACACACGTGGCCACATACTGAATGGAGCCCGCAGGCCCCAGACTAGGCAGAGGACACCCAGGCTACCCTGGAGAGACGGAACCTACCAGGGACCGTGATGGTCAAGGTGGTGTCCTCGATAAATCGCTCGGTCCAGTATACAGAAGGCCTGGAATACAGCCGAGCAGCTCAGGGCAGAGTGCCCTGTGCCCTGTGCCCTGCTGGGGAAGGGAAGCCTGGGGCCCTGGAGCATTGGACAGGAAGCTGGGGAGCCAGGGAGGGCAGCCTGAGGAAACGGGAGGAGGACACGGAGGGAAGGAAGACTGGGCTGGACTAGGGCCGTGAGCACCGGGGGAAACGGATTATCTCGAGCAAGGCCCCTGTTCCAAGATGGGGCAGGGGGGAAGGCCAAGTGCACTTGGAGAGCTAGGCCCTCGGGTGTGCAGACACTGCCCAGCAGGCCCAGTGCCCAGCAGGCCCAGTGCCCAGCAGGCCCAGTGCCCAGCAGGAGGCTGGGCAGTCCTAGCACGAGGGAGCCCCCATCCGAGAGCCCTCCACCCCCAGAACCTGGTCCCTGGAGAAAAGACAGCTCAGGGGTACCCCTTGGCCTGGCATGTCCCTGACATGCACAGGCGACAGAGGGAGGGGACACCCCAACTCACCAATACAGGCAGAACTGCAAGTTGTTCTTGCGTGGGGACATCCAGGCATAGCCCTTACAACAGCACCCCTTCCTGCGACGAGACAGGGTCCCAGGCCCTGCCTTTGCCTCTGGGTCCCCACTGGCTCCCAGATTCCTCACTCTCCACTGGTTACCACCCAAGGGCCCAACCTCTGCCTGACGCTTCCCCGACAGCCCGTGCATTCTCTAGGTGCCCTGCCCAAGGTGACGCAGGAGGAGGGGAGGGGTTGGAGACGGGGTCAGAAGAGCACAGCGGGCCGGGGCCGCCATTGCCTCACCACCTCATGGCCCCGCCCTCACCTGTCTCTCAGGCATTGCCAGTTGGTCTTGGGCTTTGCCAGCTCCAGCAGCCTCCGGCCCTTCTTTTTCTTGCTCTTGGCTACGGAGACGCTGGGAGTCCGCTCGGTGATGGACAGCTGGCTGCGAGAGAGTGTGGTGTCAGGGTCTGCTGGTCCACCTTGACGTGTCTGGGAACCTACAGAGCAGTCTGCCCGCCCCTCATCAGAAATCTTTGGTCGGCTCTGGGCCCCTGGCGCCTCCTCACTCTCTGTGAAGGAGTTTGGCATCACCCAGGCTCCCCACTGTTCATAAACAGAGCCCAGAGCCCATGGAACTGGAAGAAGCCAGCTCCCACCTCCTGGGGCTGTTGGGAGAAAGAACGCAGTGCTCACTTGTTGTGGAATATTACTTTAAGTATGTAAAGATGTGCTACATTTGTTTATGCTGCGTTTGTCTAACCATGTAAAGATGTGTTGCATTGCCTGCCTAAGGCACCTGATTGGTCTAACAAAAAGCTGAACAGCCAATAGTTATGCGGGAGAGGGATAGGCAGGGCTGGCGGGCAGAGAGAATAAATAGGAGGAGGAATCTAGGCTTGAGAGGAGAGAGAAGAGAGGAGGAGAAGGGAACGAGAGAGAACGAGGGAGAAAGAGGGTGAGCCACCTGGGGCCGGCCAGCCAGGCAGCTGACAGACAGACACAGAAGAAGCAGGAAAAGTAGGACATACAGAGTGAGAGAAAGGTTAAAAACCCTGAGGCAAAATGTAGATGAGGAGAAACAGGTTAAATTAAGTTATAAGAGCTAGTGGGACATGCATAAGCTAAGACTGAGCACTCATAACTAATATAAGTCTGTGTCGTGATTTGGGAGCTGGTTGGTGGCCCAGGAAAGCCTGACACACCACTTCACTCGCCAGTGTTTACTGAATAGCTGCCTGTGTCAGGACCAGAGCAGGACAGTCACCAACAGCACCCCGGCCTTGGGGAAGCTGGGGTCTCTAAGGGGAAGGACGATGAAAATGGCCAGGAGAGACGGGAATGTCAGCTTCCTCCCGGCACCCACCTGCCCCCCAGCTCCCCAACACCTACCTCATTTCAACCACTTCCACCTCCAGCTCTCGTCCAAGACTGTCATCCAGATCGGGGGCCTCGGGGAGCTCCTCCCCAGCCACCTCCTCCGGGGGAATCTCTTCCTCTGGGTCTTCTGCGTCCACCCCGGCGGTGGCCTGGGAACCCTGGAGCCAGGGGCTCTCAAAGGACGCACTCTGGTGGCCCAAATTGCCATTGCCCAGACCGCCATTGCTCTGCCCGTGCTCCGACCCACCCGAAGTCTTGGCCTCCGGGGCAGGGTTGTTAAGCAAACTGGCACGGTGTTCACCAAGGTCCCCCATATGCTCGATCCCTCCTAACCCTTTAAACTCACTCCCTCCACACCCAAGTGAGTCTGTGGTTGCCACAGCAACAGGAGAATGCCCACCCGTGGATTCTGAGGCCCTCATTCCATCCAGTCTGGGAGCCAGGTCTGAGGTGCACAGCTCAGGGCCCACCACACATGTCCTTCTTTTGGAGTGGAGGACAAGGGGTGACAGGGTCTCACTATATGGCCCAGGCTAGCCTCAAACCCAGCCTCCTGAGTGCTGAGATGACCCGTCTGCACTGGACTCCAGAGTCAAGCCCGGATTCAGATCTCACAGGAAGCTGTACCCCTTCCCATGGGTGGGTCTGTGGAATCCACGGGGATTTCTGGACATGGATTCTTTCTCTTTTTCCTTAAAAGAGACCTCATCTCTTCTTCCTAGCTATGTTGGGCCTGTTTTTAATGTCTGATGCTCAAGCAGCCGTTCTGTGGCCACAGAGCCTGTTAATCTGATGGCAGGTGACCCGATAGATGAGTCTTTGCTTTCTGGAGCTTCCAAACTGTACACCCTCAGAGAGGGCGTTAGGTCTCTACTTCCTCCTCTGGCAGCTGACTCTCAGGTCCTCACACCTCAAAGTACTGCCACATGAGTAGACTCTGTCCCCAAGTTATGTAAGAAGTACCTTCCAAATATGCCACCGTGCATCCTCACAGTGAAATTATGGCTCTGACAGAGGTACTGCCAACACAGCTCCCATCTCCAGCCTGGACGTGTGGGGAGCTAATGGCACAGAGGACCTTGGCCCCTGTTCCATGGCTACAGAGCCTTTACCTCCACCTTCTTTGCCAGAGGGGGGTTGGGAGGGGCAGGACCCAAAGGAGCTGTGGTACCTTGAATGTAACTGGCCCCCATAAGCTCACAGGGAGTGGCACCATTGGGGGGTGTGGCCTTGTTGAAGGAAGTGTGTCACGGTGGGGGCGGGCTTTGAGGTCTCTTTTGCTTAACCTTCGCTCAGTGTCAGTCTACTTCCTGTTGCCTTCTGATCAAGATGTAGCCAGCACCATGTCTGCCTGCATGGGGCCATGCTCCTGCCATGATGACAATGGACTGAACTTCAGAAACTGTAAGCAAGCCACTCCGATAAAAGTTTTCCTTTATAAGAGCTGCTGTAGTCATAGTGTCTCTTCACAGCAAGAGAAACCCCAACTAAGACAGGAGCCTTGGAGGCAATGCCAGTTCAAAGGTCACAACCAAGGGGCCAGACCCAGGGTGACACCCCAACCTCTGACAGGTGTGCTGGCTAGCCTTGACTGTCAATTTGATTGGATCTGGGGCCATGTAAGAGATCAGCCTGGCTGGTCTGTGAAAGCATCTCCAGCAAACATTAGCTGCTGTTGGGGCGCGGAGACAGGCCCGTAGCGTGGCAGTACTTTCCAGTCTGCCCAGTGACGGTAAGGTCGACGCGGAAGGGAGTACTCCCTGCTGGCCTTTGCCTCTTGCTGGTGAGTGCGTCTACTCTGTGGTTGCCTCCACCGCTACCTGACATCAGAACCCAGCCTCTTCAGCTTTGCAAGATGGGCTGAAGACTAGTGATTCTCCAGGACCCCTCCAGGCCTTCCGTGCCAGATCGGGACTGGTAAGGCATCCAGCCTTGTGGATGAGACAGTTGTAAGACACTCAACCTCTGCAGAACTCAGACAGCCATGGCTGCACTGTCCATCCCGTATCCTGCAAGACAATTTAAAAAGTGCCCTTTGTTACATATGTTCATTCTGTCCCTTACGATGCCCTGGAGAACCCTGGCTAATACATATCAAAGATGGAGGGACTGGAACCATTGCAGGCCCTGGGCATTCTGGGGGTGAACGGAGGGACAGTCTCCATCTTGGGGGTCCCAGGCAGGAAACAAAGTCCATCCACTCCCTTGTTTGTGTGTTGTGGGAACCATGACGAGGTACCACAGGCTTAGCCAGAGAAAGCAGGACTGCTGTTTCTATTTCTTTTCCTCTGAGAATTGTTCATATAACCCCAGGTATAGCTACATAGAATAGTTGTACTGGTGGGCGGGGGGGGGGGGGCCTCGGCAGTTAAGAGTACTTGCTGCTCCTCTGTAGTCTGGTTCCCAGCACCCATGTATTAGCTCACAAGTGCCTGTAACTCCAGCTCCAGGGCATCTGACACCATCTTCTGGCCTTGGCAGGTGTATTAGTTACTGCTCTATTGCTGTGAAGAGTCACTATTGAAAGGGTATATGGCGCTGGTAGCTGGCTCCGGTTACCGTGGCGGTGCTGGCTACAGTCACGACAGAACCCAGTGGTACCTTTTAGAGCTTTATTAGGAGAAGGAGAGAGAGAGAGAGAGAGAGAGAGAGAGAGAGAGAGAGAGAGAGAGAGAGAGAGGGAGAGGGAGAGGGAGAGGGAGAGGGAGAGAGAGAGAGAGAGAGAGAGAGAGAGAGAGAGAGAGAGAGAGAGAGAGAGAGAGAGGGAGAGGCACAGAGAGTGTGGGAGTGCACATTCAGCTTTTAGGCTGGGACGCAGTCGCCTGCTAATGACATAATAAGGCACCAGACAAGACCCCCGAGCTGTGCATACACAGAATCCTTACAACTATGACCAAGGCAACTTATAAAAGAAAAAATTTAATTGGAGGCTCGGTTACAGTGTCAGAGGATGAGCCCGTGGCCACTATGGTGGGAAGCGTGGCAGGAGGGATGCAGGCATGGTGCTGGAGCAGTGTAATGAGAGATTACATCTTTTCCATAAATGAGATGCGTAGAACAAAAGAGACTGGGCCTGGCATGGGCTTTTGAAACCTCAAAGCCCACCCACAATGACACACCTCCCCCAACAAGGCCACACATCCTAGCAATGTGGAATAATCCTTCTGTACATTGTAAATATGTATTGCTCTCATTGTTAATAAAAAGCTGATTGGCCAATAGCTGCACAGGGGTTGGGTGAGACAGCCCGAGACAGAGAGAATGCTGGGAGGAAGAAGGGTGGAGTCAGAGGAGTCACCAGCCAGATGCAGAACAAGTTGGACACACAAAATGGGATAGAGGTAAAAGCCTTGGGGTAGCACATAGATTAATAGAAATGGGTTAAGTTGTAAGAGCTAGTTAGTAACAAGCCTGAGCTATTGGCCAAGCATTTGTAATTTATATTAAGTCTCCGAGTCAGTTATTTGGGAAGTGGCTGCCAGCTTAGGAAAACTTCATCTACATCCTAGTCACCCCAAAACAGTTCCACCAACTAGGGACCAAGCATTCAAATATATGACAGATATTCTCATCTAAATCCCCACATTCATCTCTCTGGCCCCCGTAGGCTTGTAGCTACAGCATAATGCAAATACATTCAGTCCAACTTCAAAAGCTACCATAGTCTTTCACAATCTCAACACTGCTTAAAAGTCTAAAGTCTCTTCTGAGACTCATGGCATTCTCCTTAACTGTAACACTTGATAAAATCCAATATGCCATGGCACAAGATATACATTACCACTCCAAAAGGAAAGGGGACACAGTGAGGAAATGCTGGACCAAACCTCAGCAGGGCAAAGTCCAAATCCAGTATCTCTAAGTCCTATGTCAAAGGGTTTATTTGGCTCCACCCTTCCAGCTTTGTTGACTGGAATACATTTCTCTCTCTTGGGCTGGTTCCACATGTGTTTGCAGCTCCCTTGGTCAGTATCCCACAGCTCTGGCTATTGGTTTTATCGGTGCTCTTACCCTGCGAGGAAAAGTCACGGAACACAACAAAAATCTAGTAACAAGAGTTTTATTAAGAAAAGGAGAAAAGGACAGGGTGTGATCAGGCCTCCTGGAAAGACACATGAAGAGGAGGGGGAGGGTACGTGCGATCCACCTTTTAAGGACTACCCTGTGCATGCACACATGGGCCCACGTGGCTACTCCACACATGCGCATAGATCATGTGGTCACGCCACGCACTATTTATGTGACCACACAGCGCATGGATTATGTAGGACGTATGACCCAGAAATTACTAGGCAGAACTGACTAAGTGTCTCACCAGGGCATGTGCGGATCATGGGTGCGTGGCTAGAATTCCTACCACTGGGGTCTTCAAAATCTTGGGGTCTCTAAGACAATCCAGGTTTGACCTTCACAGCTTCACGCAATGGCCTTTCCAGGCCTCCATGCAGGGACACCCCTGACACATGCCTGGCCTCGGCAGCTTTCTTTAACTGCAGAGGAAGATTCCACAGTCCTTCACCTCTTGTACATTTTCTTGACAAAGCCAGAACTATTGTGTGATATTTTGTTTGTGTTCTGACAAAGCTTGCTTGGAGTCAGAGGGCAGAGTTAGCCGTAGAGGTCTGGAGGTCTGTACAGAGAGGAACAGGAAGTGATAAGGCAGGGCAGAGACAATCCCTTTTGGACTGGAAGAACAGAAGAGACTGTGGCAGCTCTCCTGCTTCTCTGATCTTTCAGGTTTTACTCCAATATCTGACTCCTGGTTTTTATTGATAAGATCGATTAGATTTATGCTTCATCTGGCATCTAACTTTTGGGGCATGAATTCACCAGATAGCCGCTTGCCTGTGGCTTTGCAGGCGCTGGTACCCCCTGGAGTCACAGCACTGCTGGCTAGGTTTTCCCTTTCTTCCCCAAGCCTTCTGAGCAAGTCTGGAATTGTCCTGTTGCAGCCTCTCCACAGTAATCTCCACAAGCACCAAACACCACAGGCCCCTGGGCTCCCAACACCGCAGGAGTTAGCCCCTCACCACCACCACCACCTGCCTTCAGGCAGCTCTGTGCTTTCACTCCCTGCCAGTCACACATGCTGCTTTCGCACATCGTGCCCCCCTTCTCCCTCCCCCCACCACCCCGTGCAGACAGCAGGCTCTTTGGCTCCTTTTTCCGTGCACCCCGTCCTCAGGCTGCTGACATGCCATCAGTGGCAGCTGTCCTCAGCCAGGCTGTGCACCCCTGTGTTCTCTGAGCAGACATGCTACACAGTAGCAGTCAGCCTCATCACACTTCAGCAGCAGCAGCAGCAGCAGCAGATTTGGTGAGACAGTTGGGAATTCTTAAAAGGGAGAATTAGTTTTAAAAAAAAAAGTCTTTTCTCATGTTAAAAAATGGGAAACACTATTAAAATTAGGAGTTAGGTCTCTGTATGATTACACAATGGATGGTTTGAAAATAGAACAATTAAATGAGGAGATAATTAACTTTGATGGGATTTACATAACGTCAAGTATTATCATTATCAGTTTGGTAATTCTTGTTTTATCTCTAAAAAAGTTGGTTGATATCAGTGCCAAATATGAGAAATTTGATAAGATACAAACCTTAGAAAAACTTGCTATTCATAAGATACAGGACTTAGAAAAGGTTAGTACTGATAGCATGCAAGCCTTACAAATAATTACTAAGGAAAATAATGCAATTCTGACTGATAACTTACAAGCCTTAGAAAAACTTATTAAAATGGATAATAGAGATATTCAGACACAGAGGAATTTAAAGGAGGTCCAACCTCATCGTTATACTATAAAATTAGAGAGGAACAGTCCTGTTAGAGAGTTGGCAACTAACGTGATTAAAAGGGCTCGGGCATTGGTACAGCACGTGTTTGTGGCTTCGATGATTAGGTCTTTTGAGTAGAAGCCTCTAACAAAGAGTATTCTGGTGAGGGCTAAGCTGCTGATCATTAGGCATGATGATGTAACAAGGTTATCAAATAACCAACCTTAATTTATCTAGTCACCTTACAGGAACTGTCAAATGACAGGTATCTCCAAGGCTGTGTAAGAGCTGGCTGGACTCCTGTGGAAATGATAGATTTGGGGAGATTTAAGGAAGTGATAGTCTCATATGGTATGCATTCACCTTTTGTGAAGCAGATGTTAACTTCATGGTCAACTAGTAACAGAATTGTCCCACAAGACTGGAGAGACTTGGTTACAGCAGTATTGGAGCCTGGTCCTCAATTACAGTAGGGGACTTGGTGGAAAGATGAGGCTAGGACCATTGAACAACGAAGTAGGACTACAGGTTCTGAAATTTCCCAAGACCAACTTCTTGGAGAGGGAGATTATGCTGATGTACAAAGACAGTCTCTATATGATGACCTGGCTCTATGCCAAGCAGCAGCTTTGAATGCTTGGGACAGAATTGAAGAAGTCAGAAAGAGAACTGAGTCATTTACTGAAGTTATACAGGGTCCAAAAGAAACCTTCACTGATTTTTTATAAAGATTGACTTCAGCTGTAAATAAAATGATACCAAATTCAAAAGATAGACAAATAATAATTGAATCTTTGACTTTTGAAAATGCTAATTCAGAATGCAAAATGGTAATTAGACCTTTAAAGGCAAGATCAGCATGCATAGATGAATGAATTAGAAAACTAACTTATAAGACCATAAATACTTTTCATTATCTCAGACATAACTTGCCAAAAGGGAAACTCCCCAAAGTTAGCGTTGGGGCAGGGCTTTGTTTTTGTCTTTCCAGAAGAATGAAGGCATCCAGCTAAGGAATCTGAAGACCACTGAACAAATGAGGCATCTGAAGAAAAAGAATGAATCATTCAGAGTAAATGTACCAAGAAAAAGTAAATTGGCCTATTGGTATAGCACATTTCCAACAGAATAAAATTTCATAAATCTTCCCAAATGTTTGTTTCTGCTGTTCTCTATGGACTCATAATGCAAATGGTCTTTTTGTATTCCCAGTTCAATTAAAAAGCAAAGCATAGCCGGGTGGTGGTGGTGTACACCTTTAATCCCAGCACTCGGGAGGCAGAGGCAGGTGGATCTCTGTGAGTTCAAGGCCAGCCTAGTCTACAGAGCAAGATCCAGGACAGGCACCAAAACTACACAGAGAAACCCTGTCTCGAAAAAAAAAATTAAAAAAGTAAAGCTGGCTTTGGAGTTGGAGTGTGGCTCTCTCCTTCTCTAAACCCAAGCATGCTTATTAAAGGAAAATGCAAAATCTGTCTCATGTCAGAAGAACCACCTGAAATGGGACAGAAGAAAAACCAAAATTAAGGGACTATTCTATTGACACTAATCTCATAATTCTTTGGTTTTATTTTGACTCTTTAAAATTTTTCTTAAGGTATAAATATCTCAAAATCTATAAAATTAATATATATATATATTTCAACTTTTTGTCATGATGTTAATGGACATGTAGAAAACTAATTCTAGAAAATGGCTTTAACTAACTTCTTGTACATGATTTCAGGTTTGAGTCTCTATCAGGTAACTAAAATTTAAGTTGTTTTTTTTTTTTAAAAAAAACAAAACAAGTTAAAATTTAAGTTTTTGTACTCTGGTTATGCCTAACAAATTATGGTCCTTTAAGCTCTTCTAGATCTGCTGCATATGACATTTAAAATGTTTAAGTTTTCTGCAATGAACCATGATTACACCTAACAGTGACCTTTGAAGTTTCCAAAAGGAGCCCCACAATGACAATTCCACTGGGACTATGGTAATGCCATAAGGCTGACAGACACTGCCTAAAGATCAGCGTTGAACTACAAACTGTTCAGGACAATTTCAAGGTGGCTAGCTGAGATGGTCCAGCCTCACAGACTACTCTAGCCAGGATTTGAGATAAGCCCTGCACTTTACCATTTCACAGAAACTAGATAACAAATGATACAGCTAGCTCTCCCAGGGCTTGACAATTATCCCAGTTTTTTTCAGGGACCCCTAAAGATGCCATGATCCCCAGATAGCAGGTAGTAATTTTAAGAACACAATGCCCACATTCCCAAGAGGGAAGATGGGCAGTTTTTGGTCATTCAATGGGTTATGGTTATTGTTTAGGGGGATTAGTTACAAGTTGTTATTGGTAATGGTCAGGAAAAAATCTAAACAAAGGAGATTAGATTCAGGGATCTCATTCTAAAAAGAAAAAGGGGGTATATAGACATAGGATAAAAGGGTAGATTATTAAATGTACTTTTAAACCAAAAAAGCAACTACTAGTCTTAAATATTTTGCATTGATATGGATTTTTTGTATATTGATACAAATTTGAGGTTATTTTTGTTATACTGTATCTGTTTCTACACTTGTTTAAGATATTTTTGTATATTGATACAAATTTAAGGTTATTTTGGTTAGAACATACTGTATATATGTTTCTACTCTTGTTCAAGGTATTGTACCTATATAGCTCATTTAACAATGTAATGCCATTTTCTAGTCCCTTGAAAGTTATTATTACAAACTATTTAGGATAATAAAGAAATGTAGGTTAATAGTTAGTCACCTATTATAATCAAACTTGTAGTCATGTTAGGTATGTTTTCAAGGTCAAACAGAGATGTATTTTAGATAGACAGGTGGTCTTCAAATGCTTCAGAGACCTACAGAATATGGCATTTAAGATGTTTTAATAACATAAGGTTCTTTTTTTTTTTTTTTATGAGAATGAGACATGTCTGTGCCTGGCAGCACCAATCTACTTCAGAGATAATGGGTATCGAAGAAACTCCATATGGAGTTTACTTTCTTTGTGGCAAAAGTTAGCCACTGGGCAAGAAAGTGCCCTTGCCTTGACTGCTGACAGTATGCTGTCCAAATTGGACAAGCAGAGCAGAAAAGAAAGTGACTGCCAAACTTTGCAAAGACAAGGCAGGATAGTCCTTCAAAAATCCTACTTCACAGATAAGTCTGTCAGATATGCTAGACCTGCAGGCCAAATATGGATGCCCCAACATTGCAGAGGAACCTTGGGTAACATCCAGGCAGCCTGCTGTTACTGTCATTTCTTATTTTTGGAAGTTGTTTGCTCTATACTTCCTGTTTACTCGGGTAGTAGTATATCCTTCTCAAGTCTCTGATGGAGTTGAAGACTAGATAGCTATTGCTGTGGGATGGTCTGTATGTCAAGTGTGTTGCTGATTGGTCAATAAATAAATCACTGATTGGCCAGTGGCCAGGCAGGAAGTATAGGCGGGACAAGAGGGAGAATAAAGCTGGGAAGTGGAAGGCTGAGTCAGGGACACTGCCAGCAGCCACGATGACAAACAGCATGTGAAGATGCCGGTAAGCCACGAGCCACATGGCAAGGTATAGATTTACAGAAATGGATTAATTTAAGCTGTAAGAACAGTTAGCAAGAAGCCTGCCACGGCCATACAGTTTGTAACCAATATAAGTCTCTGTGTTTACTTGGTTGGGTCTGAGCGGCTGTGGGACTGGCAGGTGAGAGAGATTTGCCCTGACCATGGGCCAGGCAGGAAAACTCTAGCTACAAGCTATAGTTATAGTTTTCCTTGTTAACAAATTCAGAAAAGAAACTCACAAAAGAGGTGTAAAGTGTATAAGGTTGAGAGACATAAAAAGATAGTTTTGGGTTGGTAATACAAGTTAGGATAGAAAGTGAATTAGGTACAATACTTTGGACTCACCAAGGTAGGATAGATAATGGAGTATTTTCTCTGAATTTGTTAAATTGTTTTGTAATTTGACATTGTTAAAGTAATTCTTGCCTGTATACATTTGTATATAGTTATTGTACTTATTGCATATAGTTTTTCTATGCTAGTTAAAACCTTTGTTTTTTATTTAGACAAAAAGGGGGAAATGTGTGATATTTTGTGTTCTGACAAATAAAGCTTGCTTGGAATCAGAAGGCAGAGCTAGTCACTAGTTAGCCATAGCGGTCTAGAGGTCTGTACAGAGAGGAACAGGAAGTGATAAGGCAGGGAAGAGACAGGACCTCAGTCCCTTTGGACTGGAGGAATGGAAGAGGAAGAAAGAGACTGTGGCTGCTCTCCTGCTTCTCTGATCTTTCAGCTTTTATCCCAACATCTGACTCCTGGTTTTCATTGATAAGGTTTATTCTTCACAGAACCACAGGGCTGAAGCTGCCAAGTTCTCCTGCCTGCTTGGGATGGATCCTGGCCCCTCCTTAAATTAATTTGCATGAACTTCAACTTATTAACACTCTTTTAAAACAAATCATTCCTTGGGCCTTTTCCTTTTACAGGTTGCAGGGTTAGCTGGGTGTACTCTTTCCCTGAGGGTACCTCTCCCTTTATTCCATTTAGCACCAAGATTTTCTTTAAACTTATTTCTTTGAGTGCACGGCTTGGTTCCAACAGTCCATTACCTGGTGCTCTTTTTCTCCTCAGACTGTATATTTTGCATTTATTTTGCCTCACTTGCTCTTTCTCATTGTAGATCTGCATAAGAGTGATTACTAAAAACCACATGTCACAGTCAATACTAGACTGTCTTGTGTTGTGGAATATTTGCTTAACTAGGCAAAGATGTGGTACATTTGTTTATGTTGTAGAATATTCCTTTTGACTATGTAAAGATGTGTTCCATTTGTTTATGCTGCATTTTTTAACAATGTAAAGATGTGTTGCTTTCCCTGCCTAAGGCACCTGATTGGTCTAATAAAAAGCTGAACAGCCAATAGCTAGGCAGTAGAGGGATGGGCAGGGCTGGCGGGCAGAGAGAATAAGTAGGAGGAGGAATCTAGGCTCAAGAAGAAGGAATTGAGAGAGAACAAGGGAGAAAGAGAGGGAAATGCCCAGAGCCAGACAGTCAAGCATCCACTGGACAGACAGACAGACACAGAGTAGGAAAGTAGGACATACAGAATGAAAGAAAGGTAAAAAGCCCTGAGGTAAAATGTAGATGAAGAGAAACAGGTTAATTTAAGTTATAAGAGCCTGTGGGACATGCATAAGCTAAGGCTGAGCATTCACAATTAATATTAAATCTTCATCCATGTCATGATTTGGGAGCTGGCTGGGGGCCCCAAAGAAAGCCTGCTGCAGTCTTGAAATCTTCTCTGCCAACAACACTGATCCAAAACTCTTCCATTTAGCTTCAGGAAGATTTTTAGGACAAGGGCAGAAATCAGCCACCTTCTTTGCTAAAATATCACAAGAACGATCTAGTCCAGTTTCTAACATATTTCCCCTCTGAAACCTCTTGAGCGGGACCATCATTGTCTACATTTCTTCCAGCACCCTGCCTTCCATGCTTCTACTGGCATGGCCCATTAAGCCCCACTTAAAGCGTTCGGCCACTTCCCTAATCCAAGTTCTGTCGTAGTGTTCTGTGGCTGTGAAGAAACACCATGACTAAGGCAATTTATAAAAGAAAACATTTAGTTAGGGGCCTGCTTACAGTTTCAGAGGGTGAGTCCATGACCATCATGGCAGGGATCCCGGCAGCAGGCAGGCAGACATGGTGCTGGACAGTAGCTGAGAACTTACATCCGACCCATAAGTTGGAGACAGAGAATGAGAGACTGAGTCTCCCGTGGACTTTTGAAACCTCAAAGCCCACCCCAGTGATGTCCAGCAAGGCCACACCTACTAATCCTTCCCAAAACAGTGAGCCCACGGGGGCCATTCTCACTGAGACCCCCACAGCAGGGACCTGCACACCTGGCATACACTCACATACACATAAAAACACGGATAAGATGCCAGTGAGTCAGCCCAGTGTTAACAGCACTCCCTGCTCTTCTAGAGGACACGGTTCAGTTCCCAGTCCTCACATCAGGTGGCTCATAACTGCCTGTGACTCCAGCTCCAGGGGATCTGACAGCTTTCTGCCTTCCACAGGCACTGGGCACACGCGATGCATATTTAAAAAAAAAAAAAAACCTATGCACATATACAAAAACAAATCTTTAGAGACAAATTTTAAAATTAAAAAAGTCAGATTGTCTCCAAAAAAAGGTATAAAAATCAAACATTCGGGGGGCTGAAGAGATGGCTCAGCTGTTAAGAGCACTGGCTGCCCTTCCAGAGGACCCAGGTTCGATTCCCAGCACCCACCTGGCAGCTCACAACTGCTTGCAATGCCAGTTACAGGAGATCCAACCCCCTCACACAGACATGCAGGCAGGCAGAACACCAATGCACATAAAATAAATAATTAATTTAAAAAATAAAACATTTAGTGACCATGAATCATAAAAAAAAAATTGTTCACAATTACGATGTAATTTTACTGCTCACAAACAATGAAAGCAAATTTGAGCACTAATGAGATGATGTGCTCATCTGTTTTGACGTTAACATTAACTGGTTAAAATGTTTGATCCTGGAATGTAAAACAGCTTCAATGTTTTTCAGCCGATCGGTGTTCCAATCTGACCATCGCCGACGCTGAGAGTGCTACTTCATACACGTGCACAGCGCAGAACGGCAGAAGGGTGTGCAGGGCCACTGTTTTTATGTGTGTGTGTGCAGGTGCGCATGCTTGTGTGCACTGTGGAGCCTGCAGGAGGATGGACCTATGTATCTTTATCTGCCCCCACCTCTGGCTTGTTACTGGCTGCTGCTGCTTTGAGACAGAATCTCTTACTGAACCGGAAGCTCGGTCCTCCAGCTAGGCCGGCTGGCTTGCCAAGGAGCTCCTGAGACCGGCCTGACTCTGCTCCCCAACACCACAGCACATGCCGCCATACCTGGCTTTTAACAAGTTTGTTTGTTTTTTTAAACAAAACTCAAATCAGCAACTCAAACAGCCATTTTTAAAATCAAGCGTTCTAGCAGAAAACGATCCATAGACACATTCATTTGATACACAGGGTGGGATGACAATACTGAGTCTTGGTTTTCCAAAATTAAACCATTATGTTTCTATGAGAGCAGAAAGCGTTTTCGTACAATTTGAACACCACAGTCATACACAGTAGGCCGACCATTGGTGACACTGGTCACGGCTCGTCCTCGTAAGGGCACCAGCGAGCTGCATGTCCAGAGCTGCAGTGAAGCTGTGTGTGGTGCGCTACAGGAAAGTGAGGCCAGAGACATCTCAGTCTTGCTATGTTTTTGTTTGTTTGTTTGTTTTTTGGTTTTTTGAGACAGGGTTTCTCTGTGTATCTTTGCGCCTTTCCTGGGACTCACTTGGTAGCCCAGGCTGGCCTCGAACTCACAGAGATCCGCCTGGCTCTGCCTCCCGAGTGCTGTTATGGTTTTTTTTTAATAATTTATTTAACTTTATTTTATGTGCATTGGTGTGAAGGTGTCAGATCCCCTGGAACTGGAGTTACAGACAGTTGTGAGCTGCCATGTGGGTGCTGGGAATTGAACCTGGGTCCTCTGGAAGAGCAGCCAGTGCTCTTAACCACTGAGCCATTCCTCCAGCCCCAGTCTTGTTATGTTTTTTATTTTGAGTTTCTTTTTGGCTGTATTATACTCCAAAACCTCTAACTGTTGTCCAGTTTTCCACACCCTGCCCAACTCCTCAGTCCTGTATGGAGTTGCAGCCCCAAGGTTCTTAAGAAACCTGGGGCCCATCCCTGCTGGTCCTGTGAACCAGAGTCCCAATGGCCTCCCCAGCTGATGTTAATGAAGGACCCACTGTAGGACTGACACTAAGACCCAAACTCTTCTATGGAAGAGCTCCCTAGCTTTGACTGCAGGGGGCACACCTCGAGGGACCTCAGCTGTGCACAGGCAGGCGCACACGCAGGAAGAGCCTGGCCTGACTCCAGGGACACAGCGAGGTTGGAGACAGAAAGAGCCCCACCCTGTCCGTGCAAAGACGGGTGTGGGAGAGAAAGTGCCACACATCAGCCCAAATATGTTCACAGTCAGGCCAGCCCAACCCTGAGAGTAGCCACGCAGCTCAACCGTAGGGGAAGCCACCCAGGACAGCAGCGCACAGGGAGGGAGCATATGACTGGCTTTGACAGACACAGATCAGCCAATACCAAAGATCCCAAACGCCTCCCCAGATGCACATCACCCTGACTTCAAACTACCCATCGTTCCCCGTGCGGGAGCTATCCCCATAACGCAGGTTGCTCCCCTCTGTCCCGCCACTGGGTTTCCTCCTCCATCCTCCCCTGAGCCCCCTCCCCACACCCGTCCCCCTAACCGGTAGGTGCAGCACGGCTTCTTCCGGCGTAGCTCGGCTCCAGGCTGCCCTTGACTCCCTGGATTCCCTGCCCTGTCTCCCCACCCCCACCCCCGCCCCGTCTCTCTCCGCATCGGGACTTCTTGCTTCTCTGAACTACTTCCTGGCTCTTCTTTCCCGTTTGTTTTGGTCCTCGGCACTTCTCCGGTTCTCCATTTCAAAGCGGACACCACGTTTCCCGCTGCATGAGTCGCGGAGAGGTCTTGAGGATGGAGGTTCTCCCGGGACCGCTCCACTCAGCGATGCTTCCAGCCGAGACTGTGGTGATGCTCGTGGTGACCACTAGGTGGCGGCCCCCTCACGGCTACGGGTGCCCTCCTGCGACAAGGAGGAGGCTCCCGGCTTAGCGCCCAGGTCTCCCTACAGCTGGGCAGCCTTTACAGACCAGAAAGAGGTGCCGAAGAGCTTGCGTGCATGAAAACTACCATTGAACAAAGCTTAGAGCCAGAGCATCGTTCCTGGGACTATCGCCTGCCCCCGAAGGGTCACGGGTGTCCCACAGACCAAGGTGTGTGTTCCAGGGGATGGACGCAGACTGGTGCTCCAGAGGGGAGCAGGGTTGAAACCATCAATACAAAGGCAGCACCCAGGGCCTGGCCACTAGCACAGGTGTGGGCTGCCTGGATTCCCTGCGCACCTGAGGCTCCGCTGGAGGCCCTGCTGCCCCAGCAGCACCCACGTGTTCTTCTGAGAACAGGGATCTCTTCTGAGATCCCACAGAGCGGTCAGAACTAGGAAATGAAGCACATAGAGGGTGGGGGTGTTTGACCCCTGCTGCCTGGGAACCTAAGCTATCCATCAACTTCTGTTCGCGCCTTACAGGATCTTTCAAGGTGTTCTTCTCTGGCGGCCAGGCAGGACTGTTTTCCATCTGCATAGAAGCTTCACCGTCCTCCACCACCTGGTTGGTTTCCAGGGGTGCTCTGGAGGTAATCTACAGGAGACCTTCCATTTGGGCCCCTCTACAGGTACCGCCAACTGATGAAGGTTCAGGCTGGGCTGTACCTCAGTGTCAGAATGCGCATAAGTTCGTAGGTTCAAACTCCCGCACCAGAAAGGCAGGGAGGAAAAAGACGGACATAGATTCATTGTTTCACAGTTCTGAGGCTCCAAGTCCAAGCTACCTCTAAAGCTGGGGTGTCAGCAGGGCTAGGAATCTTTAAGAGCAGATCTGAGCCAGGCAGTGATGGTACACGCCTTTAATCCCAGCATTTGGGAGACAGAGGCAAGCGGATCTCTGTGAGCAAGTTCCAGGACAGCCAGGGCTACACAGAGAAACCCTGTCTCGAAAAAAAAAAAAAAAAAAAAAAAAACAGATCTGAGAAGCCAACACACCCGACATTGAGCCAACTCAATAAACAGTAGCAGAGTCGAGACATTACCACACTTAGCAGTATGGCCAGAAAAGTATGGGGCAGGCCAGAGGGCACAAGTGGACTCTGAGCAGTGAAGCCTGGGGGGGGGGGGGGCTGTAGTGCGGAGGGCCCAGAGCCGGAAGTATGGAGCACACACACTCCCAAGAGCCTAAGTCCTGTGTCTTGTGATCACGCTTACAGTAAATGCTCCGAGCATATCTGTGATGATATATTGTGTACCCTAATAAATTTGCCTGAAGATCAGAGAACAGAACAAACCACTGATTAAACCTAGAGGCCAGGCAGTGATGGCACACACCTTTAATCCTAGCACTTGGGAGGCAGGGATCTATCTGGATCTCTGTGAGTTCATGGCCACAGTGGACTACATTGACTCAGTCTAGGAGAGAAACAGAGCCAGGCAGTGGTGGTGCACACCTTTAGTCCCAGTGTTTGGGAACCACACACCTTTAATCCCAGCACTTGAGATCTCACACCTTTAATCCCAGTATTTGGAAAGCACACATACCTGCCATTAATCCCAGCACTAGGAAGGAAGTGGTGGCTGGGTAGAGAAAGGTATATAAGGTGTGAGGAGACAGGAACTAAAAGCTTTTTCAGCTGGACCCCTTTTGGCGGAGGACTCAGAGACATTCAGTCAGAGGATTCCTGGAGTTGACGAAGTAAGATGTGGCTGTGAGTTGTTCCTTTGTCTCTCTGATCTTTCAGCATTTACCCTAATATCTGGCTTGGGGTTTTTATTAAAAACCCATGCAATGAACTACTGTATGGTCTTTTTATAAAAAACCCAGAGCCTGATATTGGGGTAAATGCTGAAAGATCAGAGAGACAAAGGAACAAGCCATGTCTTACCTCCAGGACTACTCAGTCTGAAAAGCTTTCCTCAGCCAAAAGACTTTAGTTCCTGTCTCCTCATGCCTTATATTCCTTTCTCCACCTACCCATGTCATTTCCTGTCTCAACTTTGCTAGTGCTGGAATTAAAGGCATGTGGCTCCCAACTAATGAGATTAAAGGTGTGTGCCACCACTGCCTGGCTCTGTTTCTCTCTAGACTGAGTCAATCTCATGTAATCCAGGGTGGCTTTGAACTCACAGACATCCAGACGGATCTCTGCCTCCCAAGTGCTAGGATTAAAGGTGTGTGCCACCACTGCCTGGCATCTATGTCTAATCTAGTGGCTTGTTCTGTTCTCTGATCTTCAGGCAAATTTATTGGGGTACAAAATATGTCACCACATTTTCCCTTTTTTGTCTAAAATAATAAAAGGTTATAAATAATAGAAAAACTATATACAATAAGTATATATAATATATGCAGTCAAGAATTATATTAGCAATGTCCAGTCCATTAACATTTGACAGATTCAGAGAAAATATTCTATTATTCATCCTATTTTGGTGAGTCCAAAATGTTGTACCTAATTCACTTTCTATCCTAACTTGTTTTTTTTTTTCTAGACACATAAGCTTTTAGTTTATTTGTTCTCCCCAAAATTGTCTGTACACCACCACAGATCAAATCACCGAAGATTTACTCCTTTGGCTTTTTGCCAACACCAACATTGGCCTTTGCCGTGCCCCTGACCTTCTTCATTCTGTTCTTGCGCTCCTTCCGCTGTTTCCGGGAGGTCTTCTTCTTCTCATAGAGGCCATGTCTTGCAAGTCTGTGTTTGGGCTCATTCTTCTTAGCATAATCTAGAGAATCATAGATCATGCTGAAGCCAGTGGTTTTGCCGCCACCAAAGTGGGTCCTGAATCCGAACACAAAGATGACATCTGGTGTGGTTTTGTACATTTTGGCTAGCTTCTCCCAAATTTCAGTCTTTGGTACTGTTGCCTTCCCAGGGTGAAGGACATCAATAACCATCTGTTTCCTCTGAAGCAGACGGTTAGTCATGAACTTCCTGGTCCGGATCGTTACTGTGTCATTAATGATGGCTACGGTGCCCGAGCTGCACAGGAGGAAAAGAGGATTGCTCTCTTCTATCCTAACTTGTATTACCAACTCAAAACTATCCTTTGATTTCTTTCAAACTTATAGACTTTACACCTCTTTAGTGAGTTTCTTTTCTGAATTTGTTAATAAGAAAAACTATAACTATCTAATCTTCAATTCCCTCAGAGACCCTAAAAGGAAATAATATTACCTGAATAAACAGGAAGTACAAACAGGCAACTTCCAAAAAATGTGAGAAATGACAGAAACAGCTGGCTGCCTGGACAGTCACCTAAGGTTCCTCTGCAACATTGGGGCATCCATCTTCAGCCTACAAGCCTGGCATATCTGACAGACTCAGCTTGTGAAGCAGGATTTTCTAAAGAGCCTTCCTACTTTGTCTTGGCAAGGTTTGGCAGTCCTTTTTTGTGTGTGTGTGCCCTATTTGTCCCATTTGGACAAACATACTGTCAGCAGTTGAGGGAAGGGTATTTTCTTGCCCAGTGACTAACTTTTGCCACATATGGAGTTTCTTCAATGCCCATCATCTTCTCTGAAGTAGATTGGTGCTGCCAGGAGCAGACGTGTCTCGTTGTCATTTAAAAAAAAAGAATCTGTTATTAAAACATCTTAAATGCCATATTCTATAGATCGATGAAGTTTTTGAAGATGATCTGTCTATCTAAAATATATCTGTTTGACCTTGAAAACATACCTAACATGACTACAAATTTGATTGTAATGACTAACTACTAACTTTCATTTCTTTATATCCTAACTAGTTGGTAATAATAACTTTCAAGGACTAGTAATTTGCATTACATTGTTATATGAGCTGTATAGGTACATACCTTGAACAAGATTAGAAATATATGTACAGTATTTTCTAAAAAAATCAATCTTAAATTTGTATCAATATACATAATTTGTATACAATATACAAAAATCCAATCCAAAGTAAATATTTAAAACTAGTAGTTGCTTTGTAAAAGTAGATTCAATAATCTACCTTTTAATGTTATATCTATATTCCTGTTATTTCTTTTCAGAGTAGATTTAATAATCTACCCTCTTATCCTATCATTTCTACATAATACATTTCTATATCATATCTCCCTTTCTTCTTTTAGAAAGAGATTGACTATGACCAATAACAATTTTTAACCAACTCCTAAACAAAGACAAACATCCATAAGCCATTTTTGGGGGGAATGTGGGTATAGGTTTCTAGGCTACTTCCTGCTGATTTGGGGGTGCTGGCAATCTTACGGGGACACAAAGAAAATTTAGGATTATGGTCAAGTCCTGATTGGAGTAGTCTGTGAGGCTATATCATCTCAGCTAGCCATCTCAATATTGTCCTGTGCAGTTTGTAGTCCAAAGCCGATCTTTGGGTGGTGTTTGTTAGTTTGGTGGCATGATCATAGTCCTGATGGAATCGTCATTGTGGGGTCCCATCATCTTTTTGGAGACTTCAAAGTCACTGTTAGGTATGGTCCTGGTTCACTGCAGAAAATGGAGACTCAAACCCAAAATCATGTACAGGAAGCTAGATGAACCCTTTTTTTTAGAATTAGTTAGTACTCTATATAACCATTAATATCATGACAAAAGTTTAGAATATATATATTAATCTTATGAATTTTGATATAAAATCCATACCTTAAGAAAAGTTTTTAAAAGTCCAAATAAAACCAAAGGATCATGAGATTAATAGCAATAGAGTAGTCCCTTAATTTTGGTTTTTCTTCTGTCCCATATCAGGTGGCTCTTCTGATATGATACAGAGATTTTGCATTTTTCTTTTAACAAGCATGCTGGGCTTTAGAGAAGGAGAGAACCACACTCCAACTCCAAATCCAACTTTAATTTTTAATTGAACTGGCACTACATAAAGACCATTTGCATTATGTGTCTGTAGAAAACAGCAGAAACAAACATTTAGGAAGACTTATGAAATTTTATCCTGTTGGTAATGTGACATACCAATAGGCCAATTTACTCTTTTTCTTGGTACATTTTTTCTGGATGATTTGTCCTTTTACTTTAGATGTCTCATTTGTCCAGTGTTCTTCAGATTCCTTAGCCTTCATTCTCCTCAAAGGCAAAAACAAAACCCTTCCCCAACCCTAACTTTGGGGAGGTTCTAAATCTAATCTTTATTATTTTGATTTATAATTTCTTCTTAAATTTTTGTTTTATTTTCTAAAGGTGTTGTATCATCCAGAGCAGTATGGTTTCTTACAATAGTCATTAGGTTCTTTAATTGCACTGGGAAGGAGTTTCCTCCAAGATGGCAAGAAAGGATTGAACTGAATTTCCCACCAGCAAAGGCAAAGGATTACCTTGTGTGTCCCTTGTTGATCTACATTTATTAGTCCAGTGTCTACCTTTGCAACACTTTCTGCATAATCCAGAAGGGAGGGATATTCTGTTGGGATTATTTCTTGAGAAAACATTATTTCTAGGAATGCCCTGTTTACAGTCCCTGTTTAGGTGATCTGGTTTATCACAGTTGAAACATTTGATATATTATCTGTCTAGCTTCTGAAATTGGTATCATTCTATTTACTGCTAAAATCAGTCTTTGTAAGAAATCAGTGAAGGTTTCTTTTAGCCCTGTGTAACTTTTGTAAATGACTCCATTTTCTTTCCTACTTCTTAAATTCTGTCCCAAGCACTCAAGGCTACCATGTGGCATAAAGCCAGGGAGTGGTCATCATATAAAGATTGTCTTTGTATATCAGCATAATCTCCCTCTCTAAGATGTTGATCTTGAGAGATTTCCATACCTGTAGTCCTACTTTGTTGTTCAATGATCTTAGCCTCATCCTTCCACCAGGTCCTCCATTGTAATTGGGGACCAATCTCTAAGACTGCTCTAACCAAATCTCTCTAGTCGTGAAGGATAATTCTATTACATGTTGACCATGAGTTTAACATCTGCTTCACAAAAGATGAGTGAATGTCATATGAGACTATCACTTCTTTGAATCTCCTCAAATCTAACATTTGTATTGGAGTCCAGTCAGCTTATACCCAGTCTTGGAGATATCTACCATTTGACAGTTCCTGTAAGGTTACTGAACAAATTAAGGTTGGCTGTTTGAAAGCCTTAGGCTGTTTCTCTGTAATCTTATAATGCAATGCTGAGATTGGTTCTCTTTAAATTCTTCTGTCTGAGTCTGAATATCTCTATGCTCTGTTTTAACAGGTTTTTCTAAAACTTTTATCTTGGCACTCATATTAAATGATAAAACAGAAATAAATGATCAAACAAATAATACTTTTAATTGACATTACATAAATCCCATCAATATTAATTATTCTCTCATTTAATTGTTCCATTTACAGACCATTTAATGTATAGTCAAACAGAGACCAAATGCCTTCCATTGTGAAAATGTTTTTTAATGTGGGGAAAACTTTCTTTTAACTAATTCCTCCCTTCAAGAAATCTGCTGAGAATGATGATTCAGATGATGCTGTGGCAGCGGGAGGGGCCCCAAGGAAAGCCAAAACCCACCAGGAGAGGAAGAAAGCAAAAGATTCAGCCATCTGGACAGGAGACATGAGCAAAAGTGGCTAACTCCTGTGGTTTTTGGAGCCCAAAAACCTATGGAATTTGATGCAGAGGGGCTGTAACAAAAACTAAGCCAGCAGGTTAGAGAGTCTAGCCCAGGCAGGGTGGAGATTCTGGCCATGTATAGCTCAGGCCTGAGACAGGGGCTGAAAGTCCACAGGCAAGTGGCTTTTGCATGAATTCATACCCCACAAGTTGGGCGCCAGATATAACATGAATTGCTAAATGGTCTTTTTATAAAAAACCCAGAGTCTGATATTGGGGTGAATGCTGAAAGATCAGAGAGACAAAGGAACAAGCCACCTCTTACCTCTAGAACTCCTCAGTCTTAAAGAGCTCCAGCCAAAAGAGCTTCCTCAGCCTAAAAGGCTTAATTCCAGTCTCTTCACACCTTATATACCTTTCTCCGTAAACCTATATCATTTCCTGTCTCAACTTTGCTAGTGCTGGGATTAAAGGCATGTGATAGCCAAACACTGGGGTTAAAGGTGTGTGCCACCACTGCCTGGCTCTGTTTCTCTCCTAGACTGAGTCAATGTAGTCCAGGGTGGCTTTGAACTCACAGAGATCCAGATGGATCTCTGCCTCCCAAGTGCTAAGATTAAAGATGTGTACCACCACTGCCTGGCCTCTGTATTTAATCTAGTGGCTTGTTCTGTTCTCTGATATTCAGGCAAATTCATTAGGGTACACAATATATCACCACAAGACCATTTAGAAATTAGAGCAGCATCTGGTGTCCAACTTTTGGGGTATGAATTCACAAATTCACCAGCTTAAGCCAGAGCTGCATGTGACCAGAGGCCCGACCCTGCTGGCTAAGTTTTTTTTTTTTTGTTGTTGTTGTTTTTAAGATTTATTTATTTATTTATTTATTTATTTATTTATTTATTTATTTATTATGTATACAGCTTGTATGACTGCAGGCCAGAAGAGGGCACCAGATCTCATTACAGATGGTTGTGAGCCACCATGTGCATGCTGGGAATTGAACTCAGGACCTCTGGAAAAGCAGTCAGTGGTGCCCGCTGGCTAAGTTTTTGTTGCAGCCTCTCTGTAGCAAATTCCACAGGTTTGGGGGCTCCAAACATGCCAGAATTAGCAGCTTTCACACACTTCCTTGTGCAGATAGGTGGACCTTCACTTCTTTCCTCTCCCAGTGGGTTTTGGCTTTCTCTGGGCCCATTCTGAATCATCATTGTCAGCAGATTTGGTGAGTCAATTGGGATTTCTTAAAGGGAGGAATTAGTTAAAAGAAAGTTTTTTTTCCCACATTAAAAAAATGGGAAACATTGTCACATTGGAATGTGTTTGGTCTCTGTTTGACTATACATTAAACGGTCTGAAAATGGAACAATTAAATGAGAGGACAATTATTGTTGATGGGATTTATGTAATGTCAATTATAAATATTATTTGTTTGATCATTTCTTGTGGCTGGAGTCCTGCTGAGCTCCTGGCCTGGTTCCAGAGAGCAGCACCTAGCCCTAATCCTTCCTGTGTTTAACCACACCTTTGTTTCTCTTGTCGCCCTGTGTGAATCTTGTTTGAGAGTCAAGGATCAGAGAGTCTCCCAAGGATCAAAGGCCTAGGCAAAACTTGTTCAGGAAACAAGGAAAACTGTGGTACCTGAGAAATCAAGTACATTGCACTGGGCATTTTATGGCTGGGAGCTCCTTTAAGGTTGCTTTGAAGGTATGGAAATTAACTGGCTAAACTGTAACTAGAGAGAAATAACAATGCCCTAGGCGAAGGGATAGTGCTTCTGTCCTTCAGGGCTTGTTCCCCCTGCAGCCAAGTAAAGCTAGATTCATTCTTAAGATGCCTCTGAGTCTTCTTTCCACGGATCCACATGAACCCACACAACTGTGCTGCAACACACAGCTACAATTTCTGTTTGATCATTCAAAAAGTTGGTTAATATGTGTGCCAAGATAAAAGTTTTGGAAAAACCTGTTAAAACAGAGCATAGAGATATTCAGACTCAGACAGAAGAATTTAAAGAGAACCAATCTCAGCATTGCATTATAAGATTACAGAGAAACAGCCTAAGGCTTTCAAACAGCCAACCTTAATTTGTTCAGTAACCTTACAGGAACTGTCAAATGGTAGATATCTCCAAGACTGGGTATAAGCTGACTGGACTCCAATACAAATGTTAGATTTGAGGAGATTCAAAGAAGTGATAATCTCATATGACATTCACTCATCTTTTGTGAAGCAGATGTTAAACTCATGGTCAACATGTAATAGAATTATCCCTCAAGACTGGAGAGAGGGCCTGGAGAGAGGGCTCAGAGGTTGAGAGCAACAGCTGCTCTTCCAGAGGTTCCATGAGTTCAATTCCCAGCAACCACATGGTAGCTCACAACCATCTGTAATGAGATCTGGTGCTCTCTTCTGGCCTGAAGGGATACATGAAGGCAGAACACTGTATACATAATAAATAAATAAATCTTAAAAAAAAAAAAAAGACAGGAGAGATTTGATTAGAGTAGTCTTAGAGGCTGGTCCCCAATTACAATGGGGGACCTAGTGGAAGGATGAGGCTAAGACCATTGAACAATGGAGTAGGGCTAGAGGTATGGAAATTGTTCAAGATCAACTTCTTGGAGCAGACAATTATGCTGATATACAAACACAATATTTATATGATTACCACTCCCTGGCTTTATGCCACATGGTAGCCTTGAGTGCTTGGGACAGAATTTAAGAAGTAGGAAAGAAAATTGAGTCATTTACAAAAGTTATTCAAGGCCCCCAAAAAAACCCTTCACTGATTTCTAACAAAGACTGACTTTAGCAGTGAATGATACCAAATTCAGAAGCTAGACAAATAATAATTGAATCTCTAGCTTTTGAAAATGCTAATGGACAATGCAAAAGGGTAATTAGGCCATTAAAGGCAAGATCAGCACACTTGGAGGTATGGATCTGAGATATAATAAATATTGAATCTTATGATCATGATGATGCTTGGATAAGAGAGGTGATTCCCAGAGGTTTGAAGAAAAATAGCAATGTCAAATATTTCAATTGTGGTAAACAAGGTCACCTAAAAAGGGACTGTAAACAGAGCATTCCTAGAAACAACGTTTTTGCAAGGAATAATCCCAACAGAATGTCCCTCCCTTCTGGATTACGCAGAAGGTGTGGCAAAGGCAGACAATGGATTAATGAAAGTAGATCAACAAGGGACATACAAGATAATCCTTTGCCTTTGCCATCAGGAAACTCCCTGAGGGGCCTCTCACAGGCCCCCATGTCAAATTCAGTTCAGTCCTTTCCTGTTACCATGGAAGAAACCCCTTCCCAGAGCAATTAAAGAACCTAATGCCTATTGTGAAAAACCATACTGCTCAGGGTATATAGAACAGCTATAGAAAAGAGAACAAAAAATTTGAGAGCAACAATAAAGCAAATTTTTTGGCGAACTTCTATAAATGAACAAAGACCAAATTTTAAAATGCGAGAAAATTATGTTGTCATTGAAAATCTTGTAGACACAGGTGTAGATGTAACAATAATTGCACCAGAATCTTGCCATCAAATTGGCCTCTTCAGGAGGTAAATGTTCAGCTTTTAGGTATTGGAACATTATCTCAAGTGAACAGAGCAAGAGATGGGTCGAATGTATTGGGCCAAAAGGACAGAAAGGAAAATTAAAGCCATATGTAGCTAATATAGCTATGAATCTATGGGGACGTGATTTGTTACAGCAATGGAATACCCAGATTAACATTCCTCCAACCTCAGAAACAAACCATAAACTAATGTATGTTCTGGGAAAAATATTAGAAGGTATTATAAAGAACAATCACCAACCATCCAGATTATACAAGAACAGGGCACAAGAACTGATGATCTTTCAAAGATACCAACAATCCTACCTTTAAAATAGTTAACAAAGCCAGGTGGCAGTGACACATGCCTTTAATCCCAGGACTTGGGAGGCAAAGCCAGGCAGATCTCTGTGAGTTCGAGGCCAGCCTGGTCTACAGAGTGAGATCCAGGAGAGGCACCAAAACTACACATAGAAACCCTGCCTCAAAAAAACAAAACAAAACAAAAAAAAAAGGTTAACAGACAAGCCTGCATGGGTTCAGCAATGGCCTTTAACAACAAAGAAACTTCAGACCTTAGAACAACTGTTTCAGGAGCAGCTAAATGCTCAGCATATTGAAAAATCAACCAGCCCTTGGAATTCTCCTCCATTTGTTATTAAAATGAAATCTAGTAAGTGGAGAATAGTAACAGATCTAAGAGCTGTTAACAAGGTAATTCAGCCAATGGGTTCTCTACACCCTAGACTTTCTTTGCCTGCTCTGTTAACTAAAGGATAGCCTCATGTAGTTATTAATTTAAAGGATTGTTTCTTCTCAATACTCTTACAAGTAAAAGACAGAAAAAAAATTGCCTTCACGGTGCCTACTTACAAGTCTCAGACTGTTAAGAGATATCAATGGAAAGTTCTCCCACAGGGAATGTTAAATACCCCTACCCTATGCCAATATTTTGTATGACAGCCATTGGAAGTAATATGTAAACAATTTCCAAAATCTAAAGTTTACCATTACATGAACAACATTTTGCTAGCTGATTCAAATGTAGACACTTTAGAAAGAATGTTTGAAGAAGTAAAGAAAATTTTGCCTTGTTGGGGGTTACAAATTGCTCCTGAAAAGATACAAAGAGGAAATCCTATCAATTATTTAGGATATAGGTCTACAAAAATTTAGACTCCAAAAGGTGCAAATTATGAGAGATCAATTGCAGACTCTTAATGACTTTCAAAGATTGCTAGGAGACATTTCCTATCTATGGCACACTATTGCGGTAAAAAATGATGAACTGAGTAATTTGTTCAAAACCTTAGATGGTGACAAGGACTTAAGTAATCCAAGAGAATTATCAGCTGAAGCTGAGAGAGAATTGGCTTTGGTGGAAAAGAAAATACAGGATGTACATTTGGATCGTGTGGATCCAAAGCTTGATTGCATTTTAGTTATATTACCCTCTAAGCATTCTCCTACAGGAATATTAATGCAGAGGGAAGATATTTTAGAATGGATCTTTTTACCACATTAACACAGTGAAAAATTAAAAACTTTTGTGGAAAAGATCTTTGAGTTGATTCTAAAAGGAAAATTGAGACTTCATCAATTATCAGGAATACTCCCAGCAGGAATTATAGTACCTTTAACTAATGATGGAATTGACAAATTATGGACATAACGTGAACCTTGGCAAAGAGCTTGCAGTAATTTTTTGGGAGAGATTAACAACAAATATCCCAAAAGCAAGAAAATTCAATTTATAAAGAGAACCAGCTGGATCATGCCTGGCGTTGTATGGAACACCAATATCTGGAGCCCCTACATTTTATATTGATGCAAACAAACAAGGAAAGGCAGGTTACAAATCAGAAAATTTAAGTAAAGTGGTTCAAAGTCCTTACAATTCTGTCCAAAAATCAGAATTATAAGCCATTCTGATGGTATTAATGGATTTTATAGAAACTGTCAACATAGTTACTGACTCTCAGTATGCAGAAAGAGTGGTCTTACATATTGAAACTGATTAATTTATCCCTGATAAGTCAGAATTAACTTTATTATTTATTCAGTTACAAGAAGTAATCAGGAATAGGAATCATCCCTTACATACAACATACATCCGATCCCATACGTTCTGCCAGGCCCTCTAGCACAAGGTAATGAAGAGATTGATCAACTATTGATAAGAAATGTGTTGGAGACCTCAGAATATCATTAAAAACATTATGTCAATAGTAAGATTTTAAAAAAGGACTTTTCTATAACCTGGCAACAAGCCAAGGATATTATAAGGAAATGTCTTACTTGTTCTTTATACAATCAAACTATATTACCAGCAGGATGTAACCCAAAGGGTACTCAGAGGAATGAAATCTGGTAGATGGATGTGATTCATTTTGCAGAATTTGGAAAATTAAAATATGCACACCCCACACCATTGATACCTATTCAGGATTTGAATGGACAACTGCTCTGAGTTCTGAAAAGGCTGATTCTGTAATCACACATTTGCTAGAAGTTATGGCTGTCATGGGTATACCTGCACAAATTAAAACTGACAATGCTCCAGCATATGTCTCTGGTAAAATGAAACAGGTTTTTTTTTTTTTTTTGCTTATTACAATATTATATGTATACCACACAATCCCACAGGCCAAGCAGTCATAAAAAGATTAAATCAAACTCTAAAGTTTATACTAAATAAACAGAAAGGGGTAACAAAGACCCCTCCAGAAATAGATTAAAAATGTTTTATTAACTTTGAGTTTTCTTAGTCCTAATGAGAAAGGAACAACAGCTGCGGAGAGACATTGGCTAATAGAAAAAAACTACAGAATTAAATCAGCCTATATACTTTAATGATGTGCTGACCTGACCTCAGAATGGAAACCAGGATATGTGTTACGTTGGGGACAAGGTTTTGCTTTTGTTTCCACAAAAGAAGAAAAGCTATGGATACCACCAAAATTGATAAGTGTTCGATTTGAACAAGAGAGACCTCTTAATTGGAAGAGGTGATAGTTCGTCAACCTGCATGACCATTCAATTTAAACTACCCGATATAACTAACAAATGCTTTTCATTTGATCAGATATAACTTGCCAAAAAGGAATCTCCCCAAAGTTAAGGTTGGGAAAGGGTTTTGTTTTTGTCTTTCAGGAGAATGAAGACTAAGGATTCTGAAGAACACTGGACAAATGAGACATCTGAAGAAAAAGGACAAATCATCAGAAAAAAATGTCCCACAAAAAAGATTTTCTGCAGTAAACCATGACCACATCCAACAGCAACTTTAAGTCTCCAAAAAGATGATGGGACCCCACAATGACAATTCCATCAGGACAATGATAACACCACTAAGCTGACAAACACCACCCAAAGATTGGCTTTGGACTACAAACTACTCAGGACAATATCCAGATGGCTAGCTGAGACGATACAGCCTCACAGACTACTCCAATCAGTACTTGACCATATTCCTAAATTTTCTTTGTGTCCCCATAAGACTACCAATGCCCTAATCATCAGGAAGTAGCCTAGAAACCTACACTCACATTCCCCCAAAAAATGGCTTATGGATGTTTGTCTTTGTTTAGGGGTTGGTTAAAAATTGTTACTGGTCATAGTCAATCTCTTTCTAAAAGAAGAAAGGGGGATATGATATAGAAATGTATTATGTAGAAATGATAGGACAAAAGGGTAGATTATTAAATCTACTCTGAAAAGAAAATGGGGAGGATACAGATATAATAATATAAAAAGGTAGATTATTGAATCTACTTTTACAAAGCAACTACTAGTTTTAAATATTTTATATTGGATTGGATTTTTATGTATTATATACAAATTTTGTACATTTATACAAATTTGAGATTGACTTTGTTAGAACAGACTGTACATACACTTCTAATCTTGTTCAAGGTATTGCACCTATAGAGTTCATGTACTGCAAATTGCTAGTCCTTGAAAGTTATTATTGAAAGTTTATATTAGGATATAAAGAAATGAAAGTTAGTAGTTAGATATTACAGTCAAAGTTGTAGTCATATTAGGTATGTTTTCAAGGCCCAACAGATATATTTTAGATAGACCCATCATCTTCAAAAACTTTGAAGATCTGTAGAATATGGCATTTAAGACGTTTTAATAACATAGATTCTTTTTTTAAATGACAATGAGACATATCTGCTCCTGGCAGCACCAATCTACTTCAGAGAAGGTGATGGGCATCAGAGAAATTCCATATGCAGTTTACTTTTTTTGTGGCAAAAGTTAGCCACTGGGCAAGAAAGTACCTTGCCTCGACTGCTGACAATATGATGTCCAAATGGGATAAGCAGAACACAAAAGAAAGGACTGCTTGCCAGGCGGTGGTGGCGCACGCCTTTAATCCCAGCACTCGGGAGGCAGAGGCAGGTGGATCTCTGTGAGTTCAAGGCCAGCCTGGTTTCAAAGCAAGTTCCAGGAAAGGCGCAAAGCTACACAGAGAAACCCTGTCTCGGAAAAAAAAAAAAAAAAAGAAAGAAAGAAAAAGAAAAGAAAGAACTGCTGAACCTTGCCTAGACAAGGTAGGAAGGCCTTTTAGAGAATCCTGCTTCACAGAGGAGTCTCTCAGATATGCTAGGCCTGTATGGGGAAGATGAATACCCAACATTGCAGAGGAACCTTGGGTGGCTGTCCAAGCAGCCAGCCGTTTCTGTCATTTCTCAAATTTTTTGGAAGTCCCTTGTTTACACTTCCTGCTTACTTAGGTAATATTATTTCCTTCTCTGGTCTGTGAGGTAGTTGAAGACTAGATAGTTGTAGTTTTCCTTATTAACAAACTCAGAAAATATAACTCACTAAAGAGGTGTAAAGTGTATAAGTTTGAAAGACATCAAAAGATAGTTTTGGGTTGGTAATACAAGTTAGGATAGAAAGTGAATTAGGTACAACATTTTAGACTCACCAAAATAGGATAGATAATGGAGTATTTTCTCTGAATTCATCAAATGTTTATGAACTGGACATTGTTAATGTAATTCTTGAATGTATATATTGTATATACTTCTTGTACTTATTGTATATAATTTTTTATATTAGTTATGTAGCAAGCACATACCCCGGTTCCAGGATAGGAATAATCACTCTTGTTTCAGACTTGGTATAACACTCATTTATTCACACAGTAAGATTACAAGTAATATTTATAACGTCTTCCGAATGGAAACGGGAGTACCTCTCTGGGCGTACAGGTCCGGCCTCGCCACGTCTGTTCCTCTGGATCTTGGGTCAGCCCTCCTGTAGTCAACCATGTCTGCACTGAGGACAAGATCTCACATCTCTGGCGGCAGCAGCGGCGGCGGAGGAGGAGGAGAGTCGTCTCACGCAAGGGTCTGACGAGCTCTATTGGTCGGGTCTGGGGCTTCATCTTTTATATTCTTTCCTGGCTAGGTTTCTAGTCTTATCCCTACTTCCACACATAGCTTATAGCTTATCACTACTCCATTTGTGGTTTATTTACGTCGTTCTATTGCTTATCACTCCTGACCAGGGTTGTTCACCCTAGGTCTTACATGTTCCTTACAAGTTATAACCTTCTTTTATTATTTTAGACAAAAAAAAAGGGGGGAATGTGGTGATATACTATGTACCCTAATAAAATCTGCCTGAAGATCAGAGAACAGAACAAACCATTAGATTAGACATAGATGTCAGGCAGTGGTGACACACACCATTAATCCTAACACTTGGCAGGCAGAGATCCATCTGGGTCTCTGTGAGTTCAAAGCCACCCAGGACTACATTGACTCAGTCTAGGAGAGAAACAGATACAGACAGTGGTGGCACACACCTTTAATCCCAGTACTTGGCAATCACATGCCTTCAATACCAGCACTTGAGATCTCCCACCTTTAATCCCAGTATTTGGAAAGCACACACACATGCCATTAATCCCAGCACTAGGAAGGAAGTGATGGCTGGGTAGAGAAAGGTATATAAGGTGTGAGGAGACAGGAACTAAAGGCTTTTTCAGCTGGTCCCTTTTGGCGGAGGACTCAGAGACATTCAGTCTGAGGATTCGTGGAGTTGTCAAGGTGAGATGTGGCTGTGGCTTGTTCCTTTGTCTCTCTGATCTTTCAGCATTTACCCTAATATCTGGCTTGGGTTTGTTTTTTTTTTTTAATTAAAAGACCTACCTCAAATTCAAGTTACACATATCTGTTGGGGAATATTATTTTAAGGTAAGTTGCTTTTGTTTATGTTGCATTTGTTTAACTCTGTGAAGTTGTGTTATTTTGTCTGTCTAAAACACTAGATGTTCTAATAAAGAGTGAGCGGCCAATAGCAAGACAGGAGAAAGGATAGGTGGGGATGGCAGGTAAAGAGAAAATATACAGAAGGAAAAATCTGAGAGGAAGGAAGAAGTAGCCAGAGAAGGAGGACATCAGGGGTCAGCCACCCAGCCACACAGAAAGCCATGGAGTAAGAAATGATGAAAGGTATACAGAAATAGAGAAAGGTAAAAGCCCAAAAGCAAAAGCTAGATGGGATGATTCGAGTTAAGTAAAGCTAACTAGCAACAAGCCAAGCTAAGACAGGACATTTAATTAAGAATAAGCCTTTGTGCATGATTTATTTGAGAGCTGGGTGATGGGGCCACCAAAAGAAAAAACCAACAACACATATCATTCATTATTGCCCAAACTCTATGACCTTAGGAGGCCCTAATTTTTTCCTCGGACTTTGCAATTCTTTCCCGGAGATAGAACATCCCAGAACTTGCTCTAAAGAAGCAGAAAGGGTAGGAGCTGACAGAATTCTCAGGCTTCCACCTCTTCCCAGGGCCTTGGTTAGCACTGAAGAGTCAGAGGGGACCTAGGGCTGCCCAGGCACCCTCCGCGGCTGTGGGCAGAGGCTGCCATGAGCATCCACAAGCCCAGGCTTCAGGAAGGCAGAGCTGAGCTCCAGTGTGGTCCTCCATCCTGGCGTTTCCCAGCACAGTCTGGTTCCTATGGAGACGCCCAGAGTGGAACCAGGCTGAGCTGGGCTTCCCGCCATGCGCCAGGCTCTAGCCTCAGACTAAATTAAGTCGTCCCGGTGGGGGAGGTGGAAAGAGAGGGATCTAAAATGAGCTGGGTGAGTCAGCACTGGGGGCCTGAGGGGGATGCAGCCAGCCCACCAAGGTCTCATTCAGTGAGGGGGGGCCACGTAGCAGCTCCGTCTGAGAGAGGTTTATTAATAGACATCAGGCTTTCTGCACCTTAAGAGAAGTGACCATCCCACTCCATGCCAGGAGCTCCCCTGGTTCAGAGAGACACACATGACCCCAGCAGGGCCCAGGGTCCCCTAGGGCAGAGTCGCCTGAGTGCAGAAGACTGATCTGTGGGTGAGGCAATGAGCAGTAACAGCTGTGAAGACCACAGGCTGTGGCAAACCGCCTGCCCTCACTACCCCTCTGCAACCAGAGGCGGATGCCCTGAGCGCCGGCCTGGTCCAGATGGCGGTGGGCAGTGGGATACTCCCACCAGGGGCAAGCCCAGAATGAGGACCAGTGAAGGGCCAAACGGCAGAGCTGGCCACCATCTGGTCTGGGTGGGATGCTGGAGCTGCCGGCTACAACCTCATATTGGCCACTAGGGCCTCTGCTTCAGGAAAACTCATGGCTCCTTTAGATTAAAACTCACTTGTTACTCTTGGGGCTGAGCTGCTGGGAGCATGCCCAGCTTCTGGTAAAAGGAAGAAGAGAGGCCTGTGAGGCAGAGGGAACATTTAACCCCTCAGCTACCATCAGTGAGTGCTAAACTCCCGACTGCCTCAGCCCCAGGCCAAGCTAACCCACCCCCTGATCCCCCTGACTGCCTCAGCCCCAGGCCAAGCTAACCCACCCCCTGATCCCCCTGACTGCCTCAGCCCCAGGCCAAGCTAACCCACCCCCTGCCCTACAAGGACGGTGGAGGGGGTCTGTGGAGGGGATCTGAGGGCTGATCTTTAATGTCAACTTGACTTAGCCAAGGAAGAGACAGCTTCAGCTGAGGACATGTCTCCACCAGGTTGGCCTGAAGGCAATTCTGTGGGAGCATTTTCTTGATTGATGATTGACGTAGGGGCTCAGCTCACTGGAGGAGGTGTCACTCTGGGAAGGTGGTCCTGGTGTATATCTCCAGGTTCCTGCTTCAGTTCCTGTCCTGACTTCCCTCGATAGTGGACTGTAACCTGTAAGCCAAATACACCCTTTCTTCTCCAAACTGCTTTTTGTTATGGTGTTTTATCTCCCTTTCCTCCCTAAGCTGCTTTTTGTTACGGTGACTGGGTAAGAGGAGAATGGTGGGAGGATGGTGGAGAATGGTAGAGGATGATGGAGGATGGTAGAGGATGATGGAGGATGGTGGAGGATGATGGAGGATGATGAAGGATGGTAGAGGATGATGGAGGATGGTGGAGAATGATAGAGGATGGTGGAGGATGATGAAGGATGGTAGAGGATGATGGAGGATGGTGGAGAATGATAGAGGATGGTGGAGGATGGTGGAGGATGATGGAGGATGATGAAAGATGGTAGAGGATGGTGGAGAATGATGGAGGATGGTGGAGGATGATGGAGGATGACAGAGGATATTGGAAGATGGTGATAAGAGGATGATGGAGGATGATGGAGGATGATGGAGGATGGTGGAGGATGATGGAGGATGGTGAAGGATGGTGGAGGATGATGGAGGATGTAGAGGATGATGGAAGATGGTGGAGGATGATGGAAGATGATGGAGGATGATGGAGGATGACAGAGGATATTGGAAGATGGTGATAAGAGGATGATGGAGGATGGTGGAGGATGATGGAAGATGGTGGAGGATGATGGAGGATGGTAGAGGATGATGGAGGATGGTAGAGGATGGTGGAAGATGGTGGAGGATGATGGAGGATGATGGAGGATGATGGAGGATGATGGAAGATGGTGGAGGATGATGGAGGATGATGGAGGATGATGGAGGATGGTAGAGGATGATGGAGGATGGTGGAGGATGATGGAAGATGGTGGAGGATGATGGAGGATGATGGAAGATGGTGGAGGATGGTGGAGGATGATGGAGGACGACAGAGGATGGTGGAGGATGATGGAAGATGGTGGAGGATGATGGAGGATGATGGAGGACGACAGAGGATATTGGAAGATGGTGATAAGAGGATGGTGGAGGATCCAGATAATGAGGAGAAAAGATGGGAAGGTAGTGGTAGGATGAGGGTAAGATTATGGGATGGATTTTGAGGTGTGTGACAGGATCAGTCATTGGACACCTTCCACATGGGGCTGTATTAGTTTACTGTTGCTTTGATAAAATATCCTAACAAGATAAAATATCCTAACAAGCTGGAGAGACGGCTCAGCAGAGGACCCAGGTTAAGTTCCCAGCACCCACATGGTAGCTCACAGTCACCTATAACTCCAGAGGATCCAATGCCCTCCTCTGGCCTCTGTTGGCACTATAAATACATGGTACATAGACATACACGCAAGCAAAATACCCATACACATAAAATAAAAAAAAAATGAAGAAAATAGTAAAACACCCTAACGAAAACAAATTAAAGGAGAAAGGGTTTATTTTTACTCGAATTCGGTGGAGCACAGTCCATCCTGGCAGGGAAATCATGACAGCAAGAGCAGCTGCTAGCCACATTGTATCCAGTCAGGAAACAGAGTGATGAATGCTGGGACTCAGCTCACTTTCTCCCTCCCCACCCCACTCCCACCCTTCCCAGAGACAGGGTTTTCTCTGCATGGCCCTGGCTGTCCTGGAACTCACTCTGTAGACCAGGCTGGCCTCGAACTCACAGAGATCCGCCTGGCTCTGCCTCTGAGAGCTGAGATTAAAGGTGTGCACCACCACATCCAGCTCACACTGCTCCCTTTTATTCAGGCCAGGCCAGGCGCCATTCACATTTAGATGGGCCTTCCTACCTCAATTAACCTAATCTACACCATCCCTCACAAGCAGGGCTAGAGGCTATCTACTAGAGAAGTATCAATCACACCTCTTGTCTATTTGACGCCTAAACTTCTCAGCTTTAAGTCCTAACCTTCCTTCCCTTGTCCCCAGAGTCTCATGGCCGTCTCATAATGTTGAATGCATCCCATCCAATTGCAAAGGTCACCTATAGACTTTAACAGTTCTAACACTTTCAGAAAGTCCAAGATCTCCCTAATTGTGAAGGCCTATAAAATCAAACACACTGCATCCTACCGATACACAACAGCACACAATGAACATTTCCATTCCAGACAGGAAACGATACGATATGGTAAGTACCTACCAGACCAAATAAAGAAGGAAACCCAGGATGCAAACACCAAGTCCCCCAGCCCCATGTCTGGCATCTGTGGTTTAGAATCATCTGGTCTCCAGAGGGTTTGGGTAGCCCACTCCTCCAGCTCTGCCACCAAAGCATGCACAACCTTTCCCTTGGGCTCACCCCCACGGCATGCCTACAGCTCTGCTACACTGGTGTACTATGGTCCTGGCCCCTACTTCCTCCTGAGTAGAGTTTGCTTTTCACACACAGCGGCCTCTCAAAGCCTTGCAGAGACTCCGGCCCTGCCTCCCATTGCCTGGCTCAGTGGCTCTCTGGAGCCATGGTATAAGACTCCATGACCCCTCCATCCTGCATCTTTTATACCTGGAAAACTGGACCTCATGGGTGATGCTGCCAAGTTCAAGTCCAGCCTGGTCTGCAGAGTGACTTCCAGGACAGCCAGGGCTACACAGAGAAATAAAATAAAAAATTAAAAAAAAAAAAAAAAAAAAAAAAAAGAGGCTGGGCAGTGGTGGCGTACACCTTTAATCCCAATACTCGGGAGGCAGAGGCAGGCGGATCTCTGTGAGTTCGAGGCCAGCCTGGTGTACAAAGCGAGATCCAGGAACAGGCACCAAAACTACACAGAGAAACCTTGCCTCCAAAAAAAAAAAAAAAAAAAAAAAAAATTTCTGTTTGTCCTGTTAAAGTCATTGGAAGTTTAGGTTTCTATTTGTAACTAAGATCCTGTTTGTCCTGTGCAGGTTGAGGGATCTGTGTGCAGTCAAAGATAAGATCCTGTTTGTCCTGTGTTAGGTCCTTGCAAGTTAAGGTTTCTACTTGTAATTAAGAGTAACTTCCTGTTTCTTAGGTCTGACGGAAACTATTGCAACCCCTTTCCATGATTCCTCCCCCTGTTCCTTCCCTTTCATTTATCTTTCTACCAATGTGTAACTGCCAACCTTCTCCCCTTTGTGAACTCCATATCTCTCCTACAAGGACCCCAAGAGACCAGCAGGGGCTGCTCTCTCAAGTCCCAACAGGGTGAGGCAGCCTGCTGGCCAGTCCCAGTGAGCCCCAAAATATAGTTTGCTTTAATTGGACAACTGTAGACTTGGCCTTTTCTCCTCCTGATTCTCTGGGTTAACAGTTGGGACATCAGCCGGGTGGTGGTGGCGGCGGCGGCGGCGGCGGCGGCGGCGGCGGCGGCGGCGGCGCACGCCTTTAATCCCAGCACTGGGGAGGCAGAGCCAGGCAGATCTCTGTGAGTTCGAGGCCAGCCTGGGCTACAGAGTGAGATCCAGGAAAGGCGCAAAACTACACAGAGAATCCCTGTCTCGAAAAACAAAAACAAAAAAAAAACAAAAACAAAAAACAAAAAACAAAAAACAAACAAACAAACAAAAAACAGTTGGGGCAGCAACACAGTAGTAACTCCTCAGCCTCCTCACAGACCTCGGGTGTTGAGTTTCCTCTGCACCAGGAGCCTGGCAATCTCCCTGCAAACTCTGCACACCCTCACCAGACAACGCCAGCCCCACCCCATCTCTGTCCTGCCCCACAGACATCTGGCAGTGGGCTGGGGATCGGGGTTCCTACTAAAATATCATCGAAACCCATCGCCTGGGCTGGCAAGATGGGTAAAGACTTGCACCCAAGTCTGACAACCTAACTTTGATCCCAGGGACGCACATGGTAGGAGAGAACTGACTCCCATGGGTTGTCCTCTGACCTCCTCATACACACACACACACACACACACACACACACACACACACACACAAACACGCACGCGCACATGTACACACACATAAACACAAGTATACAAACATTCACACACATATACACACACTCAATAAATACATAAAAATTTTAAAAATCTGTTTTGAGACAGGGTCTCATTATGTACCCCAGGCTAGCCTAGAACTTGCTGTGTAGACCAGCCTGGCCTCAAACTCATAGAGATCCACCTACCTCTGCCTCCCAAGTAAAATAAGGATAATTGTTAGGTTTCACAGCCAGGACAAAAGGCTAAGGCGCCATTAACATATCAAAGCAGACCTGGCCTCCAGGTTCTCCCAGCATCCCTCAGTCCCTACCCTAAATTCTCAGCCTCAGTCCTGTTACAGGACCCTTCTGGATGGCATACCCAGTCCCTACCTAAATTCTCCAGGCCGGGGGCTGGGCTGCCCTTCCTTATATAATCCAACCACTTTGGGGACCCTGCCCTCCCGGGCCTCCTCTCTCCCTCCCCATCCCCCACTCCTCACATGGCTCAGGGTCACACCCACTCTGGACTCTCCCAGATGTTCGAGCCTTTCTCCTCCACCATACGTAGAAGTCAGCATGTCCTTCCGTTTTATTTCTCTTTTCATTCATCTGGCGCCCAAACCCAGCAAACCTAACAATAATGATATAATAATAATAATAATAATAATAATAATAATAATAATAATTTAATTTTAAAAAACCTTATACCCAGAACAAAGTGCATGAATCCCAGGCTTGTCCCTGTTCAGGACGCAACCCTTCACACACATCTCCCTTTCCTGTCCCCTCCCCCTCCAGGAAGCCCCTAGTCTCACCCTCGAAGGTAGCACAGCCATGTCCTGGCTGGAGCACTGGACTGAGCAGGAGCTCAGGCACACAGGGACCACGCACTGTCCCACTGAGGCTAAGCTCTTGTGGGCTGCCAGCTGGCCACTTGGCTGCCTGGACGTCCCCTCCGCAGGGCGGCAGGTTCCCAGAGTAAGAACAAGGGCATGGCCATCCGCGGTGTGGTCCGCGGTGTGGTCGAGGCGGTGGGTTTTATTGTAGACATGAGGGAGAGCTCAGTCACGGGCATCTGGAAGAGGCCAGAGCAGAGAAAGTAGCGGATTGAACATGGCCAGCCGAATAGACGAGAGGTGGGGAAGACAGGCAAGAGAGGGGACCAGGGGCCAGAGCAGAGGACCGAGAGGACCAAGAGAAGAACCAAGGGAGCAGTGGCCAAATCGGCAGGTTTTTGTAGGAATCCGAAGCTGAGGGACCGCAACCCTTGGGCTATGGAGGTTTAGGGCGGGAGTTGGCTGGGGGTGGAGGGGTGGGGGTGAGAAGAGCAGGGAGGAACCACAGGGACAGACGGAGCCTGGCGACCAGCATGCGCTTTGGTATGCTAATAGGAACCACAGCCATTCTTCCTGGGTTTCTTTGGGACCTGATTGAGAGCAGGAGAGGGGGGGAAATGCATCCTGTTGTCACCTGGCTTTGGGGAATAGGACATATCCCAAGGTGGGAGAGGGTTTGGGATGTCATCTGGGACACTAGCCCAGGGACAGGAGTCATCATAGGGTCCTATCTTCTACTAGAGATTCAGGAGCCAGATTTGAGTACCAACTAAAGAATGCTGAGCACCTTCTACATGCAGAGAAGGCATTGAGTGTTTGCTGTGTGCAGCCAGCATGCACTGAGCACTTACTGTATGTGGCTAACGTACTGAGTGCAGAGAAGGCATTGAGTGTTTGCTGTGTACAGCCAGCATGCACTGAGCGCTCACAGCACGCAGCAAGTTGAATCATGTGGCCAGCGGTCCACATGTCTTAACCTCATTCCCTTCTCAGGTTAAGACAAATCCAAAGCTTGGAAAGGGACAAAAACATCCCTGCTGCCTTCTTGTTATACCCTAGATCAAAGCTCTCTTAGTGTGGTATGGCTTGGCATGGTGTGGCATGTGAGTTCTGGGGCAAGGGAGTCTGATCAGATGAAGACTGATTACCTGAGGCCTAAAGCCCTCCCCATGTCAATCAAGACCCCCAGTAGACTTCACAGACCCCCTCCCAGGAGTCAGGCCCAGCCCTCCCCCCTCCCAATGGGAGAGGCTGGTTCCCACTCGGGCCCCAGCCTCCAGAGAGCAGAACCAGTATCGTGTGTCAGTCTCTGCCCCTCCTACACCACCAGGCCGGCAGGATGCAGGGTGCTGGAGAGGGAACAGAGTCACAGAAAAGGGGCAACCTGCCCGGATGCAAACCAAGGTTGCACAGGAGCAGCCCTGAACCCTAACTTCAGCGGCCCTAACGGCAGTAGCTTACACCAACCCACTGTAAAGTGAGTCAGCAGGTGGCCAGCTCACAGACCACACCCTGGAAACACCCAAGTCTTCATGGCTTTGCAGCCGTCAACTCCAGCAGCTTGAAACCCAAAGTCAGTTGAGCTGGCTGAGGCCCCTCCCACATGGAGCGAGGAGGGAAGAGGGTCGCGGGGGAGGGCGGGGAGGGAGGGACACCATCTGGGGGCCATTGCTCTGACAACCTGCAGTTACCACCTAATACCATTGTGTTAATTACCACTGCAGAGTATGAGGACTGAGCAGTGAGCCCAAGGTTACTCAAGACCACACACACACACACACACACACACACACACACACACCACACACACACATACACACCACATACACACACCACACACACACACACCACACACACACACACACCACATACACACACCACACACATACACATACACCACTACCCCCCCACACACACACACACATACCACACACATAGACATAAATTGGTGAAATTATTAAGGCCACTCCACGTAGTTAAAAGGGAGGTTTATTTAGTGGCGTAACTTGCAAATGAAGGGATAGGTAGGTTGCAGGGTCTGGGGAAGACGTAGTGCAGTTCTCTGGAGAATTCTGCTCCGTCTACCTCTAGTATCCAGGGTCCAGGAACCAAGAGAAGGCAGCGCATCCAGATCTCGGGTCTTCAGGACCCTCTCTTGGTCCCGCCTTGTAGGCGTGACAGTTACCGAAGCTTCAATGGGGGTTGGAACTTCCAGATCAAAGCTGGAATGGCTACCCACTACACACATACACCACTACACACACACACACACACACACACACACACACACACACACAAACACAGGCTTTCCAAGCTAATCATATGCTCAGCTGGAACCCCACACTCAAGTGGAAAATAGAGGCTTGAGCTGGGCATGGAGATGAAGGCCCCCTCAAGCAGCCACAGCACCTCATTCCAGTGAGTGGGCTTTTAGGGGCAGGTAGGGCTCAAGAGATCCTGGAAAGCTTGGGAGAGGGCCAGTGAGGGCATACAGGGCATCAATGAGACTGTGCCTGGGGCCTTCCTCGTCCCTTCCACAAATCTCGGGGAGGACACTCACGCCCTCTTCATTTCCTCCCAGCTCTGAAGTGTCCACAGCCCAGGCTTCTGAAGCTGTATCCGTTGTCTGCTTCTTCCTGGGACTCCCCAGGACAGGGACCTCACCCCTCAGCCATGAGGCTTACTGCTCCAGTGTTCAGGCTGGAGCACAAAAGAGACTTAGCACCTTTCCAAACCGGAAGGATGCCCAGCCATGGACTTTAAGCACAGCTGGACCCAGAGAGCCAACATGGACATAACCTTCACCCTCAGTTCTGCTTCCTCTACGCTGGTCCCCTCTGAAGAAGGCACTAAGAGGCTTCTGCCTCTGAGGACCTGGATGTCCACTGCATCTTCAAGGCAGGACGGCTCAGATGGAAGCCACGTTGGCAGGGTTGTGTGCTGACACTCACATCTGCCTTTACCATTGCCACAGACCATATGGGGCCTGATAACCGTGAGGACCGCAAGGCAAAGAGAAATTCTCCTGGGATTCCTGTCGACACTGTCCACGCTCCCTCATGTGTCCTCCTGGGCAGCATGAGGCAGAGTGGGGGACCAGGCTCAAAGGGGCTCTCAGCTTCAGGCAGAGAGATGGGCATGGGGATGCAGGACCTGTGCTTTGGCCTGGGAACGCCACTGCCAGACACAGGGTGAAACATGGAATTAAGGGGCACACTCACATTACATATAGACACAGGCAAACACACACACAAACACACAAGTGTACAAACCAAAACAGGGATGTGTTCAGAGCCACACAGGGTATCAGGGTGACACACAGAACACTTGCTTCTGAGAGATGACATAGCTCTGGAGTGGCACACAGGTGGCCCAGGAGAAGCCCAATGGCCCTGGCAACACATCCCAGGACCTTGGCCTCAGTGGTGCTGCTCATCTGCCCACTGGCAGCAGAGGCTGCTGGCAACTCCAAGGCAGGAGGAGGATCCCAGTGTCAGCAAGAGGACTTGTGAGCTAAACTGGCTAGTCCTGGGCAGAGAGGGACACTGGGTACTGTCCTGGGCAGAGAAGGACACAGAGTCCTGTCCCAGGCAGACAGGGACATAAGGGTCCTGTCCTGGGTCAGAGGGACACAGAGGTCCTGTCCCAGGCAGAGAGGGACATGGGATCCTGTCCTGGGTCAGAGAGACATAAGGGTCCTGTCCTGGGTCAGAGGGACACAGAGGTCCTATCTTAGGTCCTGGGGCCAGAAGGACATGAGGTCCTTAGTGGGGATCAGAGAGGTCACAGGGCCTTGGGTGGACACCAGAGCTGTGCCCTGTCCTGGAATTCTAGGAGACCTTCAGTCCAGGGCTCTGAGCCTTCAGTCAGTGGACACCCAGCCTGGGTTCTACTTGATTGTCTCCTGTAGCCGAGGACCCACCAGGCCAGCCCTCCCCAAGTGGTCACGGACTTCCCATATTCCTTCCTCCAATGTTGTAACTCATGCCCAGATTGGCAGAGGGCCACAGGCCACAGTGTGGCAGCTCTAATCCTTAGCATGGGTCCCTCCCACCCACAGGACAGAGGTTAGGAACCCACAATGACCAGAGAGGCCAGCAAAGTGATGAGGACGGTGTGACAATGAGGGGCAGTGGGACCTTCTCTCTCTAGTCTGCTGCCCATCTAAGGCATCCCCACCTAGGACCCTGGGTGTCCTGTACATGGGTGCATGAGGAATGGTGATTCCCAGGGACTAGATGATCCTATCCCAACTCTGGTGACAGACACACGGCCATGCAGTGAGTCACTGCAGAGAAAACCCTGTTCCAGCTGAGAGGCCCCAAAGGGCTTCCTGTAGGAAGCACCTACTGCAGGGGCATCCTCCAGACCTGCCTCAGAGTCTCACTGGGCCAGACAGGGGCAGGCCAGTTCCTGGTTTAGGCAACTGACAGTCCCCGAAGAGTCCCCTAGTCGGCAGGACCTAGGGAGGAAATGGAGACAGCTCTCTGGGGACTGCACAGCCTGACCAGGCTCCACTCCCAGCCTCAACCAGACAGCTGGACTCTCAGCAGAATCCATGGGCCTCCAGCAGCTCAGGAGACATCAGCAACGTCCATTCTGCAGGCTGTTGTGAGGAAGGGCTGTGTTGATGTGGATGCAGGTTGAGGACAGAGCCCAGCATTCGGATCCGTGAGTCCCCCCTCACACAGGCTGGGTCTCCCTCCCTCTTCTGTCCAGTCCCAAGCAACAGAGAGTAGGAGTATGAGAAAGGTCTTCCTCACCAGAGGCCCCCACCCTGCCTGCCATCCACAGTGAAACTCCTGTTGTTATTAAACACAAAGCAAGCAGACCTGCACCCCCGCACTCCCCAAACACCTTTACTGCACTAAAAACGGCATTATAAACAAACACATTTGGGGGAGGCGTCTTAAAGATTCACACACAGTCAACTGCAAACACAAGAGATATCAAACAGTATAGAAAACAGGACCCCACGAAGGATAGTGGATGGGAAACAAAATAGCAGGCGATCCACGGGTACCTCTCTCTATCCTGACTGACCAGCCCAAGTCCTGGGTTCTGCCCAGTTCCAGAGACAGTGGGGGCCAGGCATAGGGAGGAGTCAACTCCAAGGTGCCACTGGGCTGCGCCTCCAGGGCCCCTAAGGAATCAGCTCCCATGCCCTTCTCTAGAGGGACTTGGGCTTTTGGAGTTTGAAGATAGCAAAAGAGGAAGGAAGGATACGGGATCCTCCCTGGTCCATCAGTGCCCCACAGGCAGTCCATTCTGTTCTGAGCCATAGAGTGTGCAAACACAGCAGCCATTCAGGGAGCCATTTATCCCACCCAGGAGGGTTTCCTAGGCAGGGAAACCACTCACAGCCCAGCCCCATCCCTCCCACCCATCACCACAGCCTATTTACACTCGGGAGCAAAGGGCATCCTGGCACGGCAGTTTGTCTGCAGCCTGCAGGACGCGGAGGGAGTCAGAGGCTTGAGGCCGAAGCTCTGGGTTACAGGTGGCTCTGATTGGCCAGCAGGAGCGGGGAGAAGCCTGTGCCAAAGAGCCAACAGCCAGGAGACACTGCCTCCCTCAGCTCCTAGTGCGCCCCGGCCTTCCAGTCTCCCCAGCTCCAGCCAGAAGGCCAAGCCCTCCTGTAGCTCTGGATGGAACCCCAGCCCCAGGACCTGAGAGGCTGGGTCGACCTGAAGCCAGCCTGGCCAAGGAGGATGACCTCCCACAGACTGGGGGATGTCACAGAGAGCTTCTCAGAGCGTCTGAGCAGAGAGTATAGTAACCAGACTGTGAGGGAAATCACCCCCGTGCAGCGAAGGGAAAAAAAAAAAAAAAAAAAAAAAAGGCCAGCCCCTCAGGGAACTCAGCTCCGGGCCCCAGCTGCCTTAGGTACCCGGGATCCTGGGACCGCTAAGAACCCCACAGCTCTAGATGGAAGGGTGGGTCAGGCAGTTATCACGGAGTGGGGGGGTGGGGGGTGCCGGCCGGCAGAGCAGTGCTTTGCGCCTGCAGCCCAGCTTCTCCTAGGAAAAGAGCATCTTCTCCTAAGAAAAGAGCAATCCACGGAGAGAGACCCAGGGAAACACAGGGCCACAGGCCCCGCCCACCCCCTCCCCCCAGCTGAGCTCAGGGCGGAGGGGGAGGAGCCAGTGACCTCACAGAAAGGGCAGCAGGGAGGTCAGTGGCAGTTCCTCCTCCCCCAGGAGTGTGTCCCGCTTGAGGCTGCTGCCCTTATTGACCACCTTGATTCTGAGGGCCAGCTTGCGCACGCTGGCCGGCCCCAGGCCGTCGAAAAAGAAGTCCTCGTTGAAGACGGGGTGGCGGCTGTTTTTGATGATGGTGCTCCGCTGCTTCTGCAGCTTCCCGGGCACCAGGCACAGCCCCACGCAGCAGTTGATGCTCCGGGCATCACAAGGCCGGTCATACAGGCCCTCGGCCGCCAGCAGGCGCACACGCAGGCGGGCCTGAGCCGCCTCGTACTCGGCCAGCAGCCTCACGCTGCCCCTGGTGCCCATCCGCACTGTGTGCTCTCCACGTGGTGCCTGGCCAGACTCGGGGCCTGGTTCCGGGGTGGCCCTGCGGGTCAAGCGGCGACGGACACCTGGGCTAGTGTCCGGGGTGCTGTCGTCGGCAGACAGGGAGCCATGGCGGCCCACCGAGTGTTTCAGCTGGCTCACCTTGGCTTGGCTGTCCTGAGCGAAGCCCTTGAGCAGCGACACAGAGCGAGAGAGCAAAGGGGACCCGAAGGGGGAGGACTCAGCAGAGGACCCCGTGTCACTTTCCCCACCACTGAAGTAGCGGCTAGGGCTCATCAGGGCCCCCCCAGCCTCCCGGGATCCTCCATCACCCCCGTTGGCCTTGGCACCTGCTCGCCGGCGCCCAGAACCGGGGGAGCCCACCTGGGCGAGGGCCCCGTGCTCACTGTGGAAAAGGGACTCCTTGCGTCTGGTGTGGGGGCTCTCGGCCAGTGTGGCAAAGCCATAGGATGTCTGAGCCTTGGGCACAGAGGGCAGTGACATGGCACCCTGTGCCTGGGGGTCGGCGTTGGTGGCCTCCTCCGCGGTCCAGTCCTCCGCGCTCTCTATCTGAATCACGTGTCTTGTGGCTGCCTTCAGCAGGCTCCTGCTCTCCGAGGCCAGCTTGACAGGCAGCCGGGGGCTTCGCGGGGCTCGGCGGGGCCCAGGTGAGGCCAGGTTCTGCTCCGAGGTGGATGGGCCCAGGTCTGCCTGGCCCTCGGCCTCTGTGGGGCCTGAGGGCAGCTTGGGGGGGATGAAGAAGTCGGGGATCTTGTCCGGCGTCAGCACGTTGCTGTACAGAGGGCCCTTGGAGGCCTTGTCCCCAGCCTCACCACCCACCCCTCGGCTGGCTCCGTTGTCCCCGGACCCTCGAAGCCGTTCCAAGAACCACATGTTGGTTTTTCTCATGAGGGCAACAGGCAAAGACCAGGGAGTCTGAGAAAAGAAATAGGGGTGTCAGGGGTGACAGCTGAGCTCAAAGGTCACCTGTCAGCGCTGTCAGAGGGTGGGACCTATGTGCATGGGTCACCTGTTAGGGTTACCAAAAGGCCAGCATTTGTGCCCAGGGGTCAACTGATTATCAGAACTGTCAGAGGCTAGCACTTGTACACGGGGGGAGGGGGGGTCATCTGCCAGGGCCCCATGGGGTTGACACCTGGTTCAGGGGTCACCACCTGTCAGGGTCGCGGCCAGCGTAATGCAGGGTCACGCTGAGCGCTTGAGGCGCCCTGAGTAGTGTCAGCCTCCCTCCCGCGCCAGCGGGGCCCAGCCTGTATCCCGCGCACCTACCCACCCACCTGAAGAGCTCGGGGTCCCCCCCAGGAACCACAGGCCTGAGCTGTCCCGGCCCCGCCCCCAGCAGCCACCCACCTGTGGCTTCGCTCGGCTGCTGCGCCTTGCGTGGGGGGAGGAGGCGGCGGCCCTGGGCCCCCCGCGCGGCGAGCTGACCGCGCCCCCGGCTTTCCGTGAGCGGGGTCTGGGCACTGCGGAGCGCGCGGGGCTCACCTGCCGCGGGCTGCAGCGACTCCGGAACGCGGGGCTCGGCTGCGGGCCCGGCGCGGCTGCGAGCGAGGCGGCAGCGCAGTGCCCAGCTCTGCGCTCGGCGCGGGAAACCGCCCACCCAGCCGTATTCCTCCGAATGCGGCCGCGCGCCCGCGTCCCCGCAATCCGGGAGGGGCGGGGCCTCCCGGAACTGGCGGGGGTGGGAGGGGTGGGGGGGAGACATCGGGGGCGGGGCTCCTAATATAAATAGGGTGGGGTCTGCCTGTGGGACCCGGCCTTGGAGATGGTCCCTTATTAGGGCTGGGGGCGGGGTTGGATGATGGGCGGGGCTCCTGGTTAAAATAGGGTGGAGTCTGAGGAAGGGGCGGGGCTGGCAGGAGTGGCAGGACTTTGTTGATCCGGGCCCGGGGGCGGGGCCGGTAGCATTGGACCAATTGCCTGGCACAAGGAGGGAGCGCTGAGAAGGTTAGGGGAACCCACTGGTACAGGCCAGGGGCGGATCCAGCTGTGTGGGACGGGTCTTGGGCTCTGGGCAGGGTCTCCTGATACCAACTTGTATGGCCTGTGATCCTGAGCAGGACCCCACAGTACTGATCCGGGCCTCCTGGTACTACACTGAGTGGAGTACAGACTGGATGGAGAGCTGGGGGGTGGGGCTTGTGACACTGGACCCTGCTGAGGCAAGCTGTACCACTTCCGGTCCGGGCACCGCCCCTCATCTCTGGGGAGCATAGCAGGCCCCTTCACTAGCCAGTGGCGCTTCATCCAATAATAATAGTTATAATGATTGGAATTGCGAACGGAGTCCCAATCAGCTTCTAAATGACCTTCTCCATCTCGGGTTCCCATGGCCACCCGGCAGGGAGTCGTGCTCAGCGGTTTGTAGAGAGGTGACAGTTTCTCTCTAGAAGGACCTACCCAGAGGGAGGCCTGGTCACTGCTAACTGGGTTTCCACAGCTCAGTGTTAGGTCTTGAGGGGCTGCACCTTTCATGGGCCTGCATTTATCTAGGACCCATCTATGGCCAAATGACCCAAATGCTGGGGACAATCTGATGGTCATCCTGATGCCCACTGAGACAGGTGCCCACAGAGCAACACACAGGTGAATGGTAGTGTAGGCGTGTGACTCTCCATGACACAACTACAGCAAGCGGCCGTGGTGGCACACGGCTTTGATCCCAGCACTCGGGAGGCAGAGGCAGGGGGATCACTGTGAGTGAGGCCAGCCTGGGCTACAGAGTGAGATCCAGGACAGCCAGGGCTACACAGTGAGACCCTGTCTCAAATTAACACAACAACAAAAACTGCGACATGTGAATGGAAGAAACTGCCATCAGTCACGGCCGATGAAGAGGCCTGGATCACAGTCCCTAGGAACCAGGCTGCCTCGGTCTGCTCAGCTGGAGCTTGAATCTTACGGCCATACACACTTCCTGCTGTGTGCCATCAGGCAAGCTTCCAAACCTCCGTCCCTCTGCCACCTCAGTGATTCCACAGGCCACGTTTGTCCCCTGCTGAGGGTCCCACAGAGCCTGAGAGGTGTTGGTTAGAATTTTCTCCCAGGCCTTCTGCAGGTGAGCAAGTGTCTTAGCCAAGGGTGCGGACCCAGGCAGCAAAGAGCTCCAGAGGCTGGTTCCAAAAGCTGAGCCCGGCTGCTGTCCCCTGCACCCTGTTACATTTGGAAGCGTAGAAAGGGAAGCCCATGGGGAAAGGAACCTGGAAGTGGGTCTCCACTCCCACCCGGTTGGCCCCCGTGGACCCCACCCTGCAGGGAAGGAGCCCAGCCCTTCCAGCTGGCAGATGGCAAACAGGAGCCTCTTGGTCAACAAAGCCGTCTGCCTCTGTCAGCAGAAGCACTGACAGGCAGATGTGGCCAACCCCCTCCTGTCTGGGCTGGGTTCATGCTGGGGAGAGCTCCTAGAGTAGGAGGTATCGATCTAGCTTCTTCCTGCGGTCCTGGATCGTGACACCTCCTGCTGTGTGACCTCAGCCCCCAGGGCCAGTGGGAGGGGCATTTCCCAGAGGTCTGTGTGGCATTCTGCTCCTGTCTGGGGCTGGAGAGATGGCTCAGTGCTTCAGAGAACTTGGCTCTCATTGCAGAGCCAGGTTCAGTTCCTCGTACCCATATGGTGCACACACACACACACACACACACACACACACACACACACACACACACGGGTGAAACATTCATACACATAAAACACAACGCGATGCTATAGAATTAACACGCGGGGCTCAAGACTCAGCGCCAATCCTTGTGCCCACAGCTCTAGCAAGAGGTCTCACCTCAGATCACAGAGGCCTGACTGCTCCTGCCCCATAGCCTGTTCACTTCCAGACATGTGCCGTGCTTGGCAGGCCCACAGGGAGCTAGGCCTCCCGTCCCTGTGTAAGGGGCTTATGGGCACTTCAGAGGAAGAGAGCCCCAGAATTCGAACTCAGAACTCTGCTACACCCATCCCGAGATCCCTCGGGGCAAATGTTAATTGAGTAGTTGAAGGTGTGAAAGGTAGGGCTGGGGGGGGTGTGGAATCCCCCCCCAGGGCCAAGCACATGCGCTTCCTGGAGAACTGAACCTGAGTCCTGGATAGGAGGAGGGTTGGTTGGCCACATAAGCCTCTCTTTACCAGTGGCTCAGCTCAGTGATCGGGTAGATAACGGAGCCTGGCAGCTCTGCCATCCTGTCACCCCTCACCACGTGTGGGTCTTTGGTGAGTCACTAGCATCCATCTCCTAGCCTGCACAGTGAGGCCTGGAGTCCCTAAACTCAGGCAGGTGTGAGTACATGTCCTGAGGGGCACCAGACACAGGACTTCAGAGAGGACAGGGGACTAGACCTTGTGAAAACCTGATATATGAATGGATTCATGAATGAATGAATGGAGCTAGTTTAGACCCCTCTTTGACCCAGGTTCCAGAATCTAACCACAATGCCTCTTCCCGGTCTTCAGACATCCCTGTCCTATCAACAGGACACTCCCTGCCCGAGTGGCTCTTTTCAAGTTTATGACCTCATGCTGAAGCAGTCCAGCAGCTCTCTCTGGCACCTAGCCACTCCTCAGTCCTGTGTCCTCCACCCCTGGGCATCTTTCTGTTCCCTGGGTATGCCAGCTTCACATACACAAGGCCTCTGTGCATGTTCCCACTCTGCCTAGAACTCTGTCACCTCCACCCTGGGATCAACAGCAGCCCTACAGCGATGCCCTTCAGATTTCCTGGGATCCTTTTCCCAGGTGTTACCTGGAAAGTGCACTTAGTGGTGACTTGCTGATCAATGTCTGGGATAGTCTTGCATCCCTGCAGAAGTCCTGGCGGATGAGAAGTGCTCAAAGGACTGTGGTGGGATGAATGGATGAGCCGGCATGCGGGTAGATGAGTAAGTGGATAGAAGGGTGGGTGGGGTGTGGATAGGGCTGAAGGTGGGGTGGGTAGATGGATGGATGGGTGAGTGGGTGGATGAGAGAGAATGGATGGATGGGTGAGTGAATATATAGATGGATGGATGGGTGGGTGGGTAAATGGATGGATGGATGGGTTGATAGAAGGATGAACTAACTAGTTGGGTAGTGGGTGGGTGGATGAAAGAATGGGCTGGTGAGTGGATGGGTAGATACATGGATAGATATGTAGATGAACTGAAAGGTAGATGGATGGATGGGTGATTGGATGGATGGCATATGAACGGGTGAGTAGAAAGATGAGTGGGTGGATGGATAAGTTAGGAGGGGGATGGGTAGGGGGATGGAAAGATGGGTGGGTGGGGACGGGGCTCTCAGCCTCTGTATTTGGAGGAAGAGGATATCAAAGTGATCTGTAACTCTGCCTTTATTGGTGTCTCATGTTTGGGGCAGATGGAAGCTCTTACTCCCATGCCCTCCCTGGCATGGACTCCAGAACACCACACAGAGGTGCCCAGTCCTCCCTAGGGGCCCCTGTGTTCAGGGGCCATTCATTCAGGTGGGGCCCCTAGGGGGTAGGTCACAGTGATTCCAAGAAGGGGCTGGGGTAACACTGAACAGAGAAAGAGAGGCCTGCTTATTCTTGGAATAAAATCGTAGGCTTGTTGAGAGCTGGGGCACGGGGTGGGGTGGGGGGACTGTGGAGTGGTCAGACCCCACAGGCGCTCCAGCCCCAGGACTCAGCACAGCTTCCTCCTCAGCCTCAGTTATCCACCCGGGAACCCTGGCAGGCCACACAGGTGCAGCAGGCTCACGTTCAACGCTGTGTTTAATTACAGTTGAAGGTCCAGGCAGGTAACAGCTGGGAGGTGCTGAGTGGACGCCACACCTCAGTGAGGTTCCTCGGCCTCTGACTCACCTGGATGCCCTACCATTCCAGGTGAGCCTCAAGGCTGCTCCCCCAGCAGGGGGTTGAGACCCCAAAGCACCTTGACCCCCCCCCCCAAAGGCAACAGTGCATCTGGGTCCTCAGAGCCCAGCCAGGGCAGGAATCCACACCTGCCCACACGTCATTCCGTGGACACAGCCTGATGTCTCTGCCCCACGGGGAACCGAAGGCAGGGCCTGCATCTGGGGTGTCTTTGTTAAAGGCGACTCGGTCAGTCTTTGGTTTATACTACCTCACCCAAGCTCAGGGTGGAGGCTCAGGCAGGGCCAGGGGCTTGGACTCCGACTGTCTCACTGGCCCAGCCAGCCGAGCGCAGCTAGGGAAAGGCGGCTTCCTGAGGCTCATGCGGAAGGAGAAATGACGGCCACTCTGTTTCTGGTGGTTTCAAGGTCCAAGAGAAAGGCTGAGCCCTCAAGGCCATGGCAAGGGCCTTCGGGGGCAGGAGCTGGGCTGAGGACCATCACCTGTGGACAGAAAGAGGTAAAGTTAGGGTGTCCGTGACACGGCCACCTCTGTTCATCCAACAGAAAGGACCTCAGCAGCCATGGACACACAGCTACCTGGGACTTGGGATTCCGAGGCTGCTGCTGGGTGCCCCAGGGCAATACCTTAACCTCTCTGTGCAGACAAAGATGCTAGCCTCAGAACCTGTCTCAGAACCCTGTGGTCTAAGAGATAGCATAAGGACGCCGAGTGTTCACGTCTAGGCTCACAAATTCCTTTGAGGCTAAAATAGAACCTTTGTCTGGGTGACATACACCAACCCAGCATGGTACAGATATCGGAGAGGTCCACAGGGCCACATCATTTCAACAGAGCAGTTCTGCCTGCAGCCCTGGCCCCCAGGCAGGAGGAGAGGTTGTCATGGGGACGAAGAACAGCTTGACCTGACCAGCAGCTCTGGGGAAAATTCCACAGTGCCCCCCCTACTTCCCCCAACCCAGCTCCCACATCCAGCTGCTACCTCCTGCCCTCCCTACCACAGCCACCTCCCTCCTGCTGCTCTGCCCAGAGACCCTGAGGTCATCACGTCTTTTACTCCCTCTCCGTCAGCCCTCCATCCCCTGAACACCAAAAGCCCAAAGGTCAACCGAACCCACCCTCCCCCAGACAGGAAACCTGGGCAAGCAGCACACAGTAGGGCCAGCCCTTGGAGGGTGGCGTGACTGCTTCTAGGGGCTGGACTGGCTTTGGGATGATAAAATGTTCTGTAATTAGCTGTTGCTGGCGGTAGCCGCACCACACAGTGAATGTACTAAAGCCACGGGCGGCGGCGCACAGAGTGGGTGGCTATCGCCGGAAGACAGCGGATGGAGCAGGCTCCTGGGCACCTGGCTCACGGCTCCCGGGAGACCACTCCCCGCAGGTGCAGCTCGCTCTCCGCAGCCACGATGGGCAGGCCGTTCTTCAGGTGGTAGTCTATGAGGTGACTGATGCTCTCAAACAGTACGTCTTTCGTCCGCACCTGTGGGCAGAGACCTCAGCACCCACCCCAAACACACCCCACAGGCCACGCCCCCACCGGCTTAGACTCCACCCCAGAATCAGCCCCAAGACCGGTGTGGTAAGGCACACACCCATGAGCCCAGTGCTCAGGGAGGCTGAGGCAGGAGGATTTTGAGTATAAGGACAGCCTTGTTGACTCTTGTCTCAAAAACAACAATAAAAAGCAGAAAAGCTGGGGTTGGGGATTTAGCTCAGTGGTAGAGCGCTTGCCTAGCAAGTGCAAGGCCCTGGGTTCCGTCCTCAGCGCCAACCAAAAAAAAAAGCAGAAGAGCTGAGGCGTCTCAGTCGGTAACGTGCCTGCTGAGCAAGCATGGGGACCTGAGTCTGGATCCCCAACTCCCCGCGAAAGCTTCGTGCACCTGTAACCCCGGTACCGAAAGGGAGGAGCCTGCTCACCAGCCAACCTAAATCTTAGAGCACCAGCTTCAGTGAGAGACCATGCCTCAAAAGACAGGGTGGAGCTGGATGCCCTTAACCCCAGCATTCAGGGGGGCAGAGGCTAAGCTGGTCTACAAGCTACAAGACAACCACTGCTACACATCGAGACCCTGCCTCAAAAAAGGTACAAAGCCACGGAGAAAGACACACAAGCACACGTGCACACAAGAGAAGGAAGGAGACACACAGGAAGGGGGTGAGGGGGAGCCAGGAACACAAAGACAGAGATGGTATCGATGTGTCCACAAGCCAAAGACAGCAAGAATCACCAACCACTCCCAGACCCCAGCAAAGGCCTGGCACAGAGGTCTCCCCAGGACAAGCCCTGCCCTCTTCTAAGCTGTATCATTGGTGGCCGTGTGCTTCAGAAACCCAGGAAACCAAGACACCCCTGAAATCACAGGAGGGTCCAGCTAGACTGTGGTTCTCAACCTGTGGGTCACAAACCCCTTGGGGTTGAAAACCCCTTTCACACAGGGGTCGCACATCAGATATCCTGCCTATCAGATGTTTACATTATAATTCATAACAGTAGACAATTGGAAGTTATGAAGCAGCAACAAAGTAACACGAGGAACTGTATTAAAGGGTCACAGCATTAGAAAGGCTGAGAACCACTGCTCTAGACAGTAAAATAACTACGGCTTCCATGGCTGAGAAAGCTCCAAGCCCCGATCCTTCGTCCCTGTGGCATTAGAAGGACTTCCCAAACCCGAGGGCTTCAGAAGCAGTCATCTGTGTTCTCATGGCGCCGGCAAGATCCATGCCAGAGGAACGGGGAGCAAGGCCAGCCATGCTGCCTTTCAAGAGGCAGTCTGTGGTTCAGAAAAATAAGCAGATGGGGCTGGAGAGACGGCTCTGCAGTTAAGAGCACCGGCTGCTCTCGGGAGGACCATGGTTTGATTCCCAGCACCCACCTGGGCATTCATAACATTCATAACTCCAGTCCTCTGGGATCCTCTTCTGGCCTCCGAGGACACTACTGCACACACACATACATGTAGGCAAAACACCCATAGACATAAAATAATAATAACAAATTTGAAAAAAAAAAAGGGGGAAAATGAACAGAGCTAGGTGTGGTGGTGCACACCTTTAATCCCAGCACTCCACAGAGGCGGGCAGAGCTCTGAGTTCAAAGCCAGGCTGATGGTCTACAGAGGGAGTTTCATGCCAGACAGAGCTACACACAGTCAGAATTCGACTAAAAAAGGGGGTGGTGGTGACAACTGATTCCACAAAGGATCTGACTTGATAAATTAGAGATCCAGATAAACAAATCACAACTGCCATCCTGCATGTGGGGAACAGGCACCCAGTTGGAGAGGCTGGGGCTAGAAGTACTTCTGTGAACCCCAAAATGCTTTTCAAAGTTTTTTGAAACTTTAAAATGTTTGTTTGTTTATTTATTTATTTATTTATTCATTCATTCATTCATTCATTTATTTATTTATTTATTTTGAGACAACATTCTCATTCTGAAGTTCCAGGCTGGCCTGAAACTTTCTGCAATCCTCCTGCCTCAGCCTCCCAAGTGCTGGAGTGACAGGCATGAGTCACCACATTTGGATTCAACATTCTTTTTTATTCATCCCAGCACTCAGGAGGCAGAGGCAGGTGGCTCTCTGTAAATTGGAGCCTGGTCTTCAGAGCGAGTTCCAGGAAAGCCAGGCCTACACAGAGAAATCCTGTCTCAAAAGAAAATATCTTTAACTGAAAAATGTTTAGTTCTCCAGAAGCTAATGCCAACGAGCTTTTCGACCCTTAGGGATCATTATCTAAAAACCGGGGCCAACCCTGAAGTCCGGGGCCCCTGCCACCCCTCCTTCCCGAGGCCAGCTTACCACGCCCTCGGGGTCCACCAGCAGCAGATGCTTGGGCTGCCCTGCGTGCATGCCTGTGAGGACATACTGCCCCGGGTTGGTGACGCTGTCTCTCACGAGGAAGTCCCCGTCGGCACGAAGCAGCTTCTCCGCAGCCCGACGGCTCATGCGTCCATGGTACCAGGGCTCCTGCCTCAATTGCTCCTCTGTGGGTGCGATGGGGGCCCTGCGGGTAGGGGGGCTGGGCCACTGGTCCTCCAAAGGGAGCGGGGCTGCAGCGATGCCTGCTGCCACTGAGCACTCGTGCAGCTTCAGGGCATCCTCAAAGGGTCCTGTGGGTCATTTTTTTTTCTGTTGCTGGGACAGAACCCAGGCCTTCGGGCTTGCCAGGTAGGCTCACTCCAGAGTCCCACCCCCAGCCCCTCACTGGGGATTCTGGGCGGGGCTCCACCCTGACCACGCCCCCAGACCATCACTGGGGGATTCTAGGCGGGGCTCCAACCTGACCACGCCCCCAGCCCCTCCTGGGGGATTCTAGGCGGGGCTCCACCCTGACCACGCTCCCAGCCCCTCACTGGGGGATTCTAGGCGGGGCTCCACCCTGACCACGCCCCAGCCCCTCACTGGGGGATTCTAGGCGGGGCTCCACCCTGACCACGCCCCCAGCCCCTCACTGGGGATTCTAGGCGGGGCTCCACCCTGACCACGCCCCCAGCCCCTCACTGGGGATTCTAGGCGGGGCTCCACCCTGACCACGCCCCCAGCCCCTCACTGGGAGATTCTAGGCAAAGACTCTATCCCTCAGTCATGTCCCCAGTCCTTGTTTTACTTTTTGAGAGTCTCACCCAGTTGCCAAGGCCAGCCTTGAATTCTTTCTGCCTCATGCTCTTACTTTGTTGAATGCCCAGGGTTGCGCTGCAAGCCCAGATCTGAAACTTACTAGGCTCTATCTGGCGTTGGGTCGCAGCCTCTGCAACCCCAGCCTTGTGACTGTTGACAAGGTTTACTGGTTCCATTCACTGTCAAAGCTGTTTTCAGGGGAAGCTGAGACACACCAGAACTCCCTTCGCCCTGCCTCTACCGCCACAGACGCCACGGACGCCTCTACCGCCACGGACGCTCTACCGCCACGGATGCTCTACCGCCACGGACGCCTCTACCGCCACGGACGCCTCTACCGCCACGGATGCTCTACTGCCACAGACGGCTCCACCGCCACGGGCACCTCTACCGCCACGGACACCTCCACCGCCACGGATGCTCTACCGCCACGGAGGCCTCTACCGCCACGGATGCTCTACCGCCACGGATGCTCTACCGCCACGGACGGCTCTCATGGCTGACCACATCTTATGCCCTTGGCCTGGCTGACTGTTGGTAACAGCTGGTGGCCTCACCTCCCTACCTCTGTGGAACTGTCACTGCTCTGGGCCAGGTGACTTCTCCCAGTCTCGGGACCCTCCAGGGACGGGGGGAGGCAGAATGTGACTCAGATCGGCACCCACGTGCCTGACACAGGCCCCCACAGGCCCCACCGACTCCCCTGCCAAGTGGTGACGGCTGTCGCTCCTGGTCGGCTGCCTCTGCAGGGAGCTCACCCCAACCTGCTTTCCCGCTGTGAGGAGCCAAGAGGCCATGCTGTACAACCAGTGCCACCACCGCACACAGCAGGCGCTCAGGAGCTGTTACCTCTCGCCACAATTAGAGTGATGAGGAATGCAACGGCCGAGGTCTGGGGAATGGCTCAGTGCAAACCAGAGGACCAGAGTTCGATTCCCAGCACCCGTGTAAAGAGCTGGGGGCAACGGTGTGTCCTGGTAACTCCAACACAGAGGAAACGGAGACAGGAGGATCCCGGGGCTCACTGGGCGGGCAGCCTAACCTAGTTAGTAAATCCCGGGCCACTGAAAGGACGAGGTGTTTAGCACTGAGCAACAGTAGCCAAGGCTGTCTTCTGGCTTCTAAATGCTTATCGGCACACACCAAAGAAAAGCGACCGTAAAGACCGACTGCAAAGATCTGGAGGAAGAAATCTCTAGCCATGTGGGAGGCCCTGAGAGAGTCAGCACCCCGCAGTACCCAGGGGCGGGGGTGGGGCTGACATGAGAATATGGAGTGTTACAAACCCTTCTGGGCCATCAGACTGAGTCATCTTCCTGGGGGGGGGGCGGGCACTGGCTCCGCCACCACACCAGTTCTCCCTCCTCAGGATGGCGTTGCCAGAGGAGGAAGGTGGACCAGCTCTCCAACCCCCACATGAGACCCTGAGTTGAGATTGAGACAGCCAGAGAGATCTAGCCAATTAGGTAGGGACTGCCAGGCCCACTGCCAGCTCAGGGGTCTCCCCTCACTGTGGGCAGCGGCTGGGCTGCCCACAAAAGGGGTTTCAGCCTCACCCATCAGACCAGCTTGGGCATGGCACGGAAGTCTGCCCCTAGCCGACTGAGGTTCATAGTCTGGGACCGTCTACCCTCTGGGTTCCCAAGGACGCATTCCCCATGCCATCCCAGATCAGACGGAGAACCGGCCACGCACGCATGTCAAACAGGTCCTTCTTCGGGCTGTCCTCAGGCAGCAGAGGTGCCTCAGAAACGTCCTCGGGCTCCATGGCGTCCAGGCCCTGGGTGTTGACATACAGGTGCTCCTCGTAGTCATGTGGCCCTCGAGCATCTGCCTGCACATAGCCATCCCCAGGTGGGGCTGGAAAGGATGGAGGGTGGCAGGTCAGATGGAAACCCAGAGGACTTGGAGAGGGGAGCAGGACAGTGAATGGAACAAGACCCAGAGGGAGCGGGAGGGGGCAGGGACGCCACCAGTGTCACTCCACAGGTGGTGTCACTCCACAGGGCCCAAACCCAGGCTTGTCCAGGAGTAAAGAGCCACACAGCGCTCCAGCTGGGGACAGAGGCTGGTCACATGTGCAAGACTGGGCCAGAGCCCAGATATGCCACAGCAAGAGGGCCGCTCTCTGGCCAAAGGAAGGGTAGGCAGGGGCACCAAGCTCCAAAGAGCTGGACGCTCACGTGGACCCTCTGTTTAAACAGTAAAAGCCGGGGCTCTCGAGTGCCTGCACTATGTGACCGGCCACATGGTTGAGCTATTCCCACACTCTGCTCCTATTTTAAGGTGGCTGGCGGCAACCTCCTCCCCTTTCGTGTGTGTGTGTGTGTGTACATGTGGAGGCTGGAGGTCAGCGTTGGGTGTCTTCCTCACATATCCATCCTATTTTCTGAGACAAGGTCTCTCACTGAACCCGAAGCTCTGATTAAACTAGAAGAGATGGATGGTCAATGAGCCCTGGGGACCCTCCTGTCTCTGTCCTCGGCACTGGGACTCCGGACACGGACCATCTCACTCAGCTTTTACCTGGATGAGAGAGATCAATGTGGTTCTTCGTGCTGTTTCCCTTTGTAGTTACTTCTGGAATGGACCTGTCTCCGGAGGGCTATTGACATCGTGCCAGGTCCTACACCTCATCTCCACCCACCCAGGGGTAGCAGGGCGCCCTGTCCCCCAGCCTCGCCCCTCAGGGTCACTGGGGGCTGTGCTGACCTCATGAAGAGCCCTGACTATCATTTGTCCCGTCTGAGCTCAGCTGAGCAGATTTCTCAGAACCCCAGGCAGGAAGTGAGGATCGAACGGTAGCAGCGGTGGCCAAGCCCTCCTCGGGCAGTGCGAGCCCTGCCTGTGTTATCAGCATGATACAGGACACATGGCTCTGCCCTCTGAGAGCCCAGACATGTCACTTAGCCTCTGTAAAATGGGGAGAGTAAGAGCTCAATCATAAAATACTGATGGCAACTAAATGTGAATCCAGGAGCCAGCAGGATGTGATGTTCAAGGCCAGTTGGGTTGCAGAATGAGACCCTATATCAAAGGGTTTTTTTTGTTTTGTTTTGTTTTGTTTTTTGTCCTTTTCTGTTTTAAGGAAAATGCATCTATTTGTGAGCAGAAGTTCAAGGTCATCCTCAGCTACATAGTGAATTCAAGGCCAGCCTCGGCTACATGTGATCCTCTCTCTCTCTCTCTACACACACACACACACACACACACACACACACACACACACACACACACACACGAGAGTCAGAGGGGCTGACAAGACCTGAGATCTGTATGAACACTGACCGGGTCAAGTGGATGCCGGGAGAGAAGCAAGCCAAAGCCACAGCCCCAAATGGGAAGATTTATAAGGCACTGGGTGATCTCTGTCAAGTTCACAGAGGCCCCATCCACCTGGGAGTGGGTGCACAGTCCTCATACCAGAGAGGTCACATTGCTCTGTACGGAGGAGTATTATACAGTCATGAAAAGATGAAGAAGTCTGCAGTGTACAGGTGTGGGAAGATTCCACAAAGGATTGTCACTTGGTGCTCTATCAGTGAGCTCCGCACTGGAGACACTGGAAGGCAATTCATATTTGACATGCTTGAGTGTGCACAGAGAATTCTGGAAACCCTCAGTCATTAGTCACTAATATGCCAGCCTCGCCAAGGTACAGGGCAGGGGACACGGTCTCGCAGGAGGGCAGTGCCCCCTGGAGTTTAGAAGGGTGAGAAGCTGAGTGTGCCCCCAATGAAGATGGCAGGATAGGGGTAGAGCTGGGAGCACACAGCCTGCGGGGCACACGCAGAGAGGTTTGTCGGGGACGGGACATTTCAGGGGACCCCAGACTCTGTGAGGCCACACAACCTACCTATTCCAGAGGGACCCACGTCCCAAGGCAAGCCACGGGCATCTCTCCGTGCAGGTGACATTCCCTGCAAGAAAGGCGTGGTGACCCTGGTATGTGCCAGGCCCTCTTCCTACCCAGCACCCCTCACCACCCCGAGGGCAGCCCCAGGCCCCTCTGGCCCCATAGGACAGTGGAGACTGACCTGTCCGAGGCCCCCGAGTGTGGCCAGTGCGCAGGGCTGTGTGACAGCCAGTCTGGAGTCCACCAGCCCACCCAGGGGTGGCTCCTTCCCTGGAATGCTGTTGTAGTAATTGTGGTCCCCAGCCTCATCATCGTCACCCCAGGCCGACTCCTCCAGCCCCGTCAGCCTGAGGGCACAGAGCAAGGCTAGAATGCTTGGCCCTCCCTTCCCAACCCTCCACCTCCACCCATCAGCCACGCCTTCCCCACGTAACACGGGGGACAGTAACCATGATCCATGAGAGGGGACGTGGTGCCCTGTGCATAGGGTGGCCACGAACACCGGCCGCTGTCTGTACTAGAACCAGAGAGCAGCAGGCAGCACCCAGATGTAAGACATCCCACCCTCCTCTGCTATCAGAGGGGATCCCCTCAAGAGGACAAGGGTGCTGCCACCTGCCAGCCCTCAGTCTAGATGAGATAAATGGGGATGGGGCCACACAAGGTATTCTGGGCAAAGGAAGGCAGAGGCGGCCTGCCTCTGGAGAGTAGAGCTAGCAGCCTGGCCCCAGAAACCTGGTGTCTCTTTACCTTTCGGGGGGCACGACGGCCTTGGGGGGACTGTGCAGGTATTGCTTGAAGCGCAGCTCGAAGGCTTGGCCTACAGTGCTGATGATGCTCTGGGCTAGACCCTCACAGCATTCCAAGATGTGGCAGGCTGGGGAGGTCACGGGGTCAGTGGGCCTGTGACCTCCAGCACAGCCCTGCCCCGGGCCCAGGTCCCTGAGCTCCCTTCAGCTCACCTCTCTGGTTGATGGGGTCCTTGGCCACATAGGCCACGTAATCAGTCATGTCCTGGAGAGACAGGTGAGAGAGGTCAGCCGGTTCAGCTCCCCGGGTTGGGGGTCAGGGGGCCCAGCTGGGGTCAGGGCAGGCTGCGGTGACACGGGACGCCGAGGTCCGCCCACCCATCTTACCGTGTCACCGCCTGAAGCGAAGGAGATTGACTGCATATGATGGTTGGCGATGATCTGTGGGGACAGGGAAGCGGGTGTGGTCACGTGTGGTCACCGAGAGCCTGGCAGGTGAGCCACAGCCACACGGAGATGACATGGGGACGCTGTCTAACACTGTAAGGCCTCAGAGTCCCACCTGGGTCTCAGCCCCGTGCGAACTGGACAGGGCCTAAGGAAGGCACCGGAAGCCAGGTCTCGGGAGTCACATGATCGGGTGCCCACCTGAATGCAGACATGGCCACACCCTCAGTCACACACACACTCCCAGCCGCCTATCCCAGCCCTGGTCTCTGAATATGGACCAGCTATGTGTTCACTCCCGCTCATTTACACGACCCCACCCCGTCTGCTGCCTGTCACTCGGTTCCTAAAGTTGTAGAGGGATTTGATTTCCTCAGAATTAAAGCGTGCCCTCCTGGAGGGAGAAGGAGAAAGGGAGGAGTGGGGAGGAGGGAGGAGTGGGGAGGAGGGAGGAGTGGGGAGGAGGGAGGAGTGGGGAGGAGAAAGGGAGGAGTGGGGAGGAGGGAGAAGTGGGGAGGAGGAAGGAGTGGGGAGAAGGGAGGAGTGGGGAGAAGGGAGGAGTGGGGAGGAGGGAGGAGTGGGAAGGAGAAAGGGAGGAGTGGGGAGGAGGGAGGAATGGGGAGGAGTGGGGAGGAAGGAGGAGGGAGGAGTGGGGAGGAGAAAGGGAGGAGTGGGGAGGAGAAAGGGAGGAGTGGGGAGGAGTGGGGAGGAGAAAGGGAGGAGTGGGGAGGGGGGAGGAGGGGGGAGGAGGGAGGAATGGGGAGGAGAGAGGAGTGGGGAGGAGGGTGGAATGGGGAGGAGGGAGGAGTGGGGAGGAGGGAGAAGTGGGGATGAGGGAGGAGTGGGGAGGAGAAAGGGAGGAGTGGGGAGGAGAAAAGGAGTGGGGAGGAGAAAGGGAGGAGTGGGGAGGAGTGGGGAGGGGGGAGGAGGAAGGGAGGAGTGGGGAGGAGGGAGGAGTGGGGAGGAGGGAGGAGTGGGGAGGAGGGAGGCCCCTAAGACTCAACATAACAAAACTCACAAGACTCACAAGCTGAAACTGAGGCTTCAGGGGCCACATCTTCCCAGGAGCCTCTACAACCCCTCAGCGGGACCACGGGCTCAGGAGGAGACGGAACAAGCAGTGTCCTCCCACAGCGGCGGAGCTTGGGCGTCAGACTGCTCCAGGCTCTGCTCCAGGCTCTGGCCCCCTGCCCGCTGCCTTCCTTTGCCCTATCCCTAGGCCTGTGTCCAGAGTGGTCTTCCTTCTCCGTTAACAGCAGCAGCAGCAGCTCCTTCGGGAGCCCTTCCATGCTGCAGGCTCCCGTCTCTGTGTGGGGCAGAGTACCCCCACCTTCTAGAACCCACTCACTAAAAGTGTCTTCTCGGAAGACACCCCCCATGCAGGGCATCACACCCTGCACTCTACCAACTGAGTCCTCGCCCACAAGCATGTTCCTTTGGCACCAGCTGCATCTGATGTGAGGCCAGCTTGTCCTGTATCCGATGTGAGATGCCATGTGTAGCTCTGCGTGCCGTCCTGCACCTCGGCATGTGCCTACACCAGCAGCAGCCAGGAGGGTCAGAGACGCATGGATGGAAGGAATGCTCACTGAGGAATTATGGCTGCGACCACTGTTGATAAACTCAGCCTGTGCCTTGCTAGCGATAAAATTCCAGCTCATACTTCCTTGGATCTCAGATCTACCAGGGCGAAGTGAGAATTTGTGCACTAAGAGACCCAGGTCTGCCACATACCTGATGACCTGGTTAGGGTTAGAGTTAAGGTTAGGGGTTGGGGTAGGTTGCAATTGGGGCTAGTGTTAGAAGTGCGGCTGAAGTCAAGCACGGTGACCCATGCCTTTAATCCCAACAGAGGCAAGTGGGTGATCTCTACGAGTTTCGGGCCAGGCAAGGCTACGTGGTGAGTCTTTGCCTCAAAACAAAACAGTGGGGTTGGGATGGAGGTCGGAGCTAGAGTTAGGGTAATCAGAATTAAGAGTTGGGCTTGGGGTTCAGGTGGTTAGAGTCGGGATAAGGGTTATTGTTGGGGTCGAGGTCTTCCCGCAGCCTGTTCCCCACGGTGAGCGCCTCAGCAGGGCCTGCCCACCCTGCCTCAGTCTATCCTCATTTCAGTCCCCCCGACTGGACCCGGGCATGGCCCGTCGCCAGGACAACTGCTCAGCCAGCCCTGCATTGCCCCCAGCAGAGATGGGAATGCCATGGTCACTACGGACTCCAGACTCCTCCCCAGGTTCATGCTGTCCTTTCCCACAGGAGATGCCTCTCCTCCCCACGTCCAGGGGGAGCCCACTTCCAAGTCCTCAGAGTGCAGAGTGCTGAGAATGGTCCCTGGCCGCCGCCCACTCCAGCCCAGGTCCCCTCCCGGACAACTGCGGACATATCTGCCCTCGTGGTGGCCTTGCCCTGCATAAAGGCAGCAAGTAGACCATTCGGATCCTGGCTACCGGGGACTTCGTGCCCATAGTGACCCCCACATCCTGGCTCCACCTCAGCGGGCTTCATATGTTTCTGGACATCTTAAGGATCCTGCAGATTATAGGAGAGGCCTGCCAGGTGGGTGTGGCCGAGAGCTTTGAGGTTGGGTGGAGCCAAGAGCAGGGTAAAGGGTTTGTAGATGGATAGAGCCAAGGGTAAGGCCCAAGGTTGGTTCACCAGTGGGTGGAGTTGAGGGTGGGGCCAGATAGCACTGTGGACTGGGTTGAAAGTGGGCATGGCGGGGTCTATGGTGGCACTGACGGAGCGGCAGTGCTGAGGGTGGGGATGTGGATGGAGCTAGCTGTGGAGGGACTGAAGCCAGGTGGTGGGGGGGCACACTTTAATCCCAGCACTCGAGAGGCAGAGGCAGACGGATCTCTGGGTTCGAGGCCAGCCTGGTCTACAGAGTGAGTTCCGGGAGAGTCAGGGCTACACAGAGAAACCCTGTCTGGAAGTATAGGACTGAGAAGAATGATGCTGGGTAGAGTGGGGGTGGAGCCAAGGTCAGGATGTGGGTGGGGTAAATGGCTGTAGGCTGGGCAAAGGTGGGGTTGTGGGTGAGGGCAGTGGCTCCCACCTGGCGGGTGGCAGGAACAGAGAGGTTGAGGCCATCCACAGAGATGTTGACCGAGATGCTCATGCCAGCGAAGCGCAGGTTGCTCTTCCCCAGGATGGAGGCCAGCGCCTTGTTGGGGGCCTGGGAGGGTAGAGTGTGCCACCTGAGTCAGATGCCCGGGGCCAGAGCGGCTCTGGGTGGCGACATCGTTCCCTGCAGCCTCCCAAGACACACAGTAGCTCTGCAGGACCACAGGCAACACCCACCTTCTTCTTCCAGGAGCCCCGGACACCTGGCACGGCCTCATGGAGCCGGCTGATGGCTTCCCTGCGGAAGGGGGAGACCGAACTTAGAAACGCCAAGGAAAGCCGGGCGTGATGATCCCTTTGCTCAGGAGGCGAAGGCAGGAAGACAGTAAGATCAAGGCCAGCCTGGGCTTCATGAGAGCAGGTGGTGTCAAGGACTAGGGGCAGAGGTAGGACATGAGGCTGATGGGAAGTGAAGAGTCCTGGGTACCCAGTGTCCAGCATGGGCGAATGCACGCACAGCACGGTCCGTCCACCCACTGGAGTATTACTCAGCCCTGAAGAGGAGGTCTGACATGCACTACAGCATGAAGGGACCGTGAGGACACTTGTGATCAGTGAGACATGTGGTTAATCACCCAGGGGTGAGCCTCAGGGGACGTGTGCAGAGGGCTATCTCAATTGTGTTGAGGCGGGGAGAGCTGTCCACTAAGGTGGCACCATCCCCTAGGTAGGGGATGCTAGACTGTGTACGAATGAACAAAGCAAACTGAGCGTAAACATGCACATATTAATTCATCTCTTCTGTTCCCTATTATGACTGTGATCCTCAAGCAAATTTAACTTTATTATCTATCTATTATTTGATTACATCTTTATTATGATGAGCAGATCCTTCGAGCTTCTGCCTGATGCACTTCCCTCTGACGCACTGAGTGAGCTAAATAAACCCCGTCTCCCTTGAATGGCTTTTCTCAGGGTCTTGTCAGAGCGGCACCCAGTGACTAAGACAGAGACATGAGGCCACGGTGTGGGGCTCCCTGCGAAGAAATGCCCGGAGACAGGAAGTGGATTCGTAGGTGCTGGGTGGGCTGTGGGCAGATAACTGCTCATGAGAACAGGTCTTCCTTTTAGGGTGTTGGAATGTTCTGGAAATAGATCAGGTGGCTATAAAACACTATGCAGAGATATTTTAAAACAATGAATTGCAGTGTACAGGGGTGGGTTGTTGGGGCAATAAATCCTGTCTACTGTTTTTGTTTGTTTCTTGAGACAATCTCATTCCGTAGCCTAGGCTAGCCTGGTCATGGCAAACCTCCTGCCTCTGTCTCCCAAGCGCTGGAATTCCAGGTGTGAGTCACCACACCTGGCTTTGGGTCTTAGTTGTTTTGTTTGTTTGTTTGTTTTTGTCTTGTTTTTTTCCAGACACGGCTTTGCTATGTAGCTTTGGAGCCTGTCCTGGAACTCACTCTGTAGACCAGGCTGGCCTCGAACTCAGACAGATCCTCCTGCCTCTGCCTCCCGAGTGCTGGGATTAAAGGTGTGCACCACCGCCCAGCTGTGTCTTAGTTTTTAAGTTCACAGCAATTGGAATAAACAAAGCCTTTCCCAACACCCTCCTGAAGTCACACCCCACTGCAGGGCAGGCTGAAGGGAAACCGAGTTTGGGGAATGTTCTTCACAGCCATGCACAACAGCCAGAAACAGAGCTGAGACCCAAAGCTGAAGGACAGCCAGTGCTGAGCCCAGTCTTCTACTGTCTTTGGGTGCCTGGCAGGTCACCTCTACCCCACTATGCCACCTCAAGAGGCCTCATGATGGACGGGCCAACTGCGACCCAAGCTCCCAGCCCACTCCAAGGCCTCACCTTGTCACTTGCGTTCGGGTGTTGAAATCCAGAGACCGCATGGATCGGAGCACCTCAATACAGCCCATGTACTGGGGGAGAGAGAGTGTGATCAGTCAGCAGGCGGAGCCCAGCCCAGGAGCTGGTTCTCTGCAAAGAACTTAACTTTCTCTCCAGCGATCCAGAGCTCTTCTCCCTCCCTGACATCCACAGCCACTGCCCCAGGACCTTTACGCCTGGTGTCCTGGATCTACCCTCCCCCACCTAACACTGAGTCCTGCCCATCCCCGACCCCAAGGCTCAATTTCAATGTCCAGGCTCGGATGCCGGATGGTGGCATGCGCGTTCACTGAGTCCAGTCACCACCCACAGGACTGGCAGACAAGATCCAGACAGGGACCATCTGGCAGGCAAAGACACAAACATCAGCCTTCCACAGAAACCTCATCGCTGTAGTTCGGTTGGTAGAGCCCTCGCCCAGCATGTATTAGGCCCTGGGCTCCATCCCAAGCACCCCATAAATGCGGTGTGGTGGCACACACCTGAGGAGGCAGGAGGATGAGGAGGTGAAGGCCATCTTTGGCCACATAGGGAGTCTGTTTTGTGTTGCTTTTTGTTTTCCGAGGCAGGGTTTCTCTGTGTAGCCCTGGCTGTCCTGGAACTCTGTAGCCCAGGCTGGCCTCGAACTCACAGAGATCCGCCTGCCTCTGCCTCCCGAGTGCTGGGATTAAAGGCGTGCACCACCACTACCCTGCTATATAGGGAGTCCGAGGCCAACTTGGGATACAGAGACCCTGTCTCAAAAGAAAAAGAAACTTTGTGGGCCTCTATCTAGACAAACATCTCTGTGGAAAGGGACACAGTCAGCGGAACACAGGAGGAGCAAAGCGGAACCTTCAGTACATCCACCACCTGGCGTCCCCTCTGGAAGGGAAGCTGGCATGGGGGTGCACACCTGTCATCCCAGCACTCAGGAGGCTGAGGCTACCCTGAGCTGCATAGGGAGACTGTCTCAACAGAAGGGGGGAGCGAGGAATCTAGCTAGAAGAGGAAGTGACCAGAAATGACTGCCACTTCCTTCCAACCCCATCTTGGCAGCTGGTGACACAGCCTCCACCCACACGCTGGGGGGGTGGGGGGTGGGGGGTGCACGTGAGGTTCCCTGGAACTGGAGCCGCCCAGCTGTGGGAGCTGGGAATCACGTGCAGGTCCCTCTGCAAGACAGGCTCTTAACTAACACCGAGGCATCTCCCCAGCCTGCCGCTGACTTATGTCTCATCAGTTAATTTATTTTGGAGTCCTGCTTGTTGCCGAGGCTAGCCCCAAACTCCAGGCTTTGAGACATACTGCAGCTTCCCCATTCCCCAAGTGCTGGGACCATGTATACACACAGCCGCACCCAGCTTATTCTGTAATTTTGTATCATTTATTTACTTAGGTTGTTTAGGGGACAGGGACTCACGTAGCCCAGGCTAGCCTCAAACTCACTATATAACCAAGTATGACCTTACACTCCTGACCCTCCAGCCGCCACCTTCCAAGTGCTGGGATTCCAGTCATGTGGCACCATGACCACCTCCCAGGTAAAATAAAATAAAAAGATCAATGCATACATACATGCTTTCACCCAGTGACTCCAACTCTAGACTTTTCAGTCCACCAGCCCTGTGCCATGTGGGCAGATTCCCCGTGGGTGAGGAGAAATCAGCCAAGGCACCTACTGTCCTGTCCCCTCCCAGCACCGGACCCACCACAGCCCTCCTCTTGCAGCGACTGCCTCGGTTTCTCCTGAGGGGTTCCAGTGCTGATGGTGCCGACACAGGACCAATGAGTTCCACAGTCACAGAGTGACGGCTGAATTCACTGTAGCCAAATAAATAGCTTTGCAGCCCAAGTAGATCCCCTCATGCGGACACGCAGACACTAAGCTCTGCCCGTGCTCTCTCCAAGTTTACACTAACCTGGCTGCCCTCTGCGCTGGAGAAGCTGAACACACACGGCCCACAGTAGTAAAACGAGACAAGTTATTTTTATGAATTTATATGATACGATTTCCAAAGGCTGCTGCTCGGCGACAAGAGGGAAGGGGGAGGAGTCATCACGAGGACATTCGTGTGACTCGATGTGAAGGAACACGGGGGTGCATGCTCACCCACAGTTTGCATTCCCAGGTACATGAACTCAGCAGTCAGGCTGCCTCCAGGCAGAGGACCAGGATGCCACTGACACTCTAAAGTGACAATACATCACCCCTCACAGGCCACGTGATGATTTTGCCAGTACAATATCAGCAAGGGGACAGGGTCTCAGAAGCACGGGGACCTCGGATGCATCCCTGGCAGTCATCTAAGGTGACATGACTGTCCAAGATGCAAGGCCAGGAGCTGGATGAAGTGCCTTGTCCCAGCAGGCTGCTCACGTGCGAAAGGGTTCAGAGAGAGCACTCAGGACCCGCCCAGCACAGAACCGCCAGGAAGGGGAGTCTGCGCTCACGTCTCTGGGCCCCATGGGAGCAGGACAGGAGGAGCCGGGGAGATGGAACGGTACTGCCAGGCTAGAAGTGGGAGCCAGAATATGGCTGGGAAGCCAAGGCCACAGGCCCCTGCTGTGATGGTGTTACAGGGTTCATTCACTCTGAGTGGAAGAGGTATGGGGGAGCTACAGACAGAAGCGAGCTGAGCACCTCGCCTAAGGGATGGATGGTCAGTGAGGGATGAGTGGGAAGATGGGTGGATGGATGGATGAACGGGTGGATGGATGGGTAAATGAATGGATGCTTGTTGGGTGGGTGAGCGGGTGGGTGAGCAGGTTGGTGGATGGATGCTTGTTAGGTGGGTGAGCGGGTGGGTGGATGGAAGATTGTTGGGTGGGTGAGTGGGTGGGTGGATGGAAGATTGTTGGGTGGGTGAGCAGGTTGGTGGATGGAAGATTGTTGGGTGGGTGAGCGGGTGGGTGGTAGGCCGATGGCGAGCTTGTCAGTTCATGGACAGAGAAGAGTAACAGATAAACGGACAACATGGACTCCCTATCGGGCGTGTCTCTCTGCGTGGTACCATCAGAGAGCATCAGCCAGGCTCCCTGCTTTGGAAAGGCCCAGTTGCCCCCAGATCCCTCATTCCTGGCCCTTGTCTCTGTCAGTGGCAGTGCCCCAGGCCCTACAACATGTCTCACGCTGTCCTTCTGGGGGCCTAGGGAGCTGATGACTCATGGGACAAGCATGAGGACCTGACATAAGCACCCACATAAAAAGTGGAGCATTGTGGTATACACTGATAACCCCACTGTTAGAGATGCAAAGAGACACAGAATTCCTAGGACTTCCTTGCTGGCCAACCTCGCCCAATTGGTGAGCTACGGGCCAGTGAGAGTACATGTGCACATGCATCACACACACACACACACACACACACACACGTACACACATACTAAGGGAGGAGGGCTGTGCTACAGGGAATGGAGCAGCCACATGTCACAGTCACTGTCAGCTGGCACGTCTCAGGACATAAATGGGCCCTAGTCGGTGTGGTTCCAAAGCCACACGGCCCTGTTCTGGCTGGTCAGTCAGGAAAAGCACCAAGAACATGGCCCACAGGAAAGAAAGCCCTTTCTCCAGGACCACAGCCACCAGGAGAAGAGCTAGCCAGGGCAGCCAAGACCCTGAGGACGAAGAAGAGGTCTCCAGGGACCACCTGACAATCCCCACAAGGATAGGGCTTACGAATACTTCCATCCACATTCTAGAGGCCAAAGACCAGGATCCAGATGTGCTGGGGTTGAGCTGCCTCCAGAGGCTCCACAGAGCCCTTCCTGCCTCTCCCGGGTCCTCTGAGGCTTTTGGTTGGCGGCTACACCACTCATTCTCCCTGAACCGTCACAGCCTCCTTCCCCACGTCTTCCCACGCTATTTCTAAGGACAGCAGTCACCAGATTCGGGACTTAGCCTTCCTGGCCCAAGCCCATCTCCACGGACTACATCTGCAGAGACGCTGTGCCCATGTCTGGCTGCATTCTGAGGTACCAAGTTGGCATGAATTTGGAGGGGCACCTTCACCCCAGGACAAATGCCCACAACCTGGGTGCTTGACGGAGCCGCTGGGTTAGCCAATGCAAGCCGCCCACCCAGGACCTCTGTCTTCTGACATACGCCTCCTGCTTTGAGCCGCTCCACCAGGGCTGACAGTGACCACTCCTGGGAAAGTCTCAGGTGGCCCTCTGCTTCCCTGAGTTCTGCAGCTCAGAAAACATCCCATGTGGTGACATCGGTTCCCAGATGAATCTAGATATCTGGGGTTTGGCCTGAGCTCATCCGCAGGGTCCCTTCTGCCACAGGCTGTGGTCACAGGGACCCAATGAGGGGGGTCATCAGTCTACTGGCCACAGAGACACGTGAGAGCACGGCACGGTGCCGGGTCCTGCAGGCAGAGCCTCTGACTGATGCTTGACAGCAACTACCGGTAAATAAGGGTGGCACCGCCTCCCTCAGGGGCCAGAGTCTCGCTCAGATGGATCCATGTGATCATCTCCCTGCCCCCTGCTCTGACCTTCCCATTGTCAACCAGGAGGCCGGCCTGGCTCCCCACATTCACATTGTCAAGGCTCAAGCTTGGGGAGCAGGTAAGTGCCTCGGCTGCTTCACCCCACACGCCTTTCTGCCCTGTCCATTTCTAACATGGACACCATTCTGCATAACCCCCAGTCACCCAGGGCCGAGCCACGTCAGCTCTCCCCACACCTCCCACGTCCCCCTCGAATCCCTGTAGCCCCCTCTGTGCCCCATGATGCTGTTCTGACAACATCCCTGAAAAGATCCTTTGGAAACCCCAAGCTCCACCTTATCCAAGTCTCCCACTGTTACTGGAAAATTCCAGATTTGCCCCCTGCCACAGGGCCTTTGCACTGGTTGTGTCCTGCCAGAAGAGTCTCTGTGCCAGGGGTTTCCACAATTTCAGGTCTCAGCACTTGAGAGACGTCTTCCAAACCACTGTGACTGGAGAAGTTACAACTCCCACCGACGTCACCCAATTTTACTGTCCCTGCTCCTTCCCATGGGCTGTCTTCTGGTGTATTTATTATCTGTGTCTCCTACTGCAATCAAAGACTTGGCAGACAGGGACCAGAGACTCCCCACATCCTCTACAAGGTCACTATTCCACGGGGGCTGATCTAAACCCCACGCTGCTCACACCCCAACATCTGGAACCCCAACAACGACAGTTTCTGAACTCTCCACACATATCCACCAGACAGGACGGGGCCCCGGAGGAACTGGGTGTGAGGCAGCTGTGTGACACCAGAACCCAGCTGAACATCAAACCAGACACGGGAGAAAGGGGGCGGAAGCCAGAACGTGGGCACCAGCTACAGAGGGCACTCACATCCCGAATGTGCACGGGCCGAGGACCCAGAGGGAGATCCAAACACGGCCTGGGCGCTGCGCGGACCCAGAGCCACAGCCGGGACCAGGCATGCACCCGGAGGTTTCAGTGTCAAGGCCGAAGCGCTGGAGGGTTATCCGTCATCCGAGCTACTGCAGCCACGGACCACAGGCGAGGGACAGAAGACAGCAGGACCGCTATCACTCCATTCTGGAGGCTGGTCTGCAGACGGCGCTCCTCTGAGGCTCCACAGAGGGTCCCCTTCCCCTCCCAGCATCTGGGCTCCCAGGAATCGCCAGTGGCCCTTGGCTCAAGACTTTTATCTGTTGTTCTAGCCTCTAGCTCTTCTCTGAGCTGTTCAGTTGTCTTATGACAGGGTCTCGAATAGCCCAGGCTATCTCAAACTCGCCCTCTAGCAAAGGATAACATTGAATTCCTGATCCCCTGCCTCCACCTCCCAAGTACGGGGATGACAGGTGTGAGCCATCATGCCTGGCCCCTTGTGTCTCAGCTTTGGGCCTCAGTCACTGCAGGAGGGCCCACCCTGCTCCAGAGAAACCTCAGCTGAATCCACAACACCCATAACCAACCTGCTTCCTTCTTTTCTGTGTGTGTTTGGTTGTTGTGAGACAGATCTGGAACCCACGATGCAGACCAGGTTGGCCTCGAACTCACAGATTCTCCATCCTTAGCTTCTCCAGTGAGGGATTAAAGGCGTTCATCACCATGCCCACCTTCTTTTTCTTTGGATATGTAGCCCAGGCTGGCCTAGAACTCTTGGCAATCCTTCTGCTTCGGCCTGAATGCTGGGATTACAGGTGTGCCCCACCACTCTCAGCTGAACTCACTTCCGAAAAAGGTCCTATTTGTAGGTCCCCACTGGAGGACTCACCCAGCCCAGGGAGGAGGGACGTGACACTGTGCGGAAAGTGACATCCGGGTGGGAAAACGGGGCACAGTGAAAGACACAAACACCCTCTCAGCATCCTGGTCCAGGACATCCAACAAACGGCATTCAGGGATCGCTTGTCATCTCATAGATTGTGGTGGGCATGACACCAGACTAGGGTGCCCATGGCGAGCATCACGGACCAGCTTACTTTCAAGTGGTCGATCAAACTGCACACACAGGGGTAGATGCTTGGAGTGAAGATAAAATGTCCCGGGGACAAGTGGGAGATCATCCCCCACACCGCATCCCTTGCAAAGGTCACAATAAAAACCTGGTAGGGGGCCGGGCGGTGGCGGCACACCTTTAATCCCAGCACTCGGGAGGCAGAGGCAGGAGGATCTCTGTGAGTTCGAGACCAGCTTGGTCTACACAGCGAGATCCAGGACAGCCAGGACTGTTATATAGAGAAACCTTGTCTCGGAAAACAAAAAATCTGGTTTTTCGGGGGAAGGGGATTGGAGCTGGCGCTCATTGGATACAGATCTCGTCTGGCATAAATAAGGCTTTGAGTTCCATCCCCAGCACCGTATAGACGGGGTATGGTGGATGACTGTCACCCCAACATTTGCAAAATGGAGGCAGGAGGATCAGGAACTCAAGGTCATCCTTGGCTACCTAGTGACTTCCAGGCCAGCCCGAGCTACAAGAGACTCTGTTTCAAAAACAAAACAAAGAATAAAGTTCCGGGAGTGGTGGCACACATCTAACACCCCAATATCCGGGAAGTGGATGAGGCAGGATTGGCGGCCGGCAGTTGGGGATTGAAATCCTCTCCCCAAATCCCTACCCCCTCCCACCCCTGCCAAAATAAAAGGGATAAACACAGCCAGGCCCATTCACTTCGGCAGTTCTGGTGTCGAATCTGGAGCCCTGAGCGAGCTTAGGTTCCACGCTCCATCCAAGGTCTTTGCGTGTCCTCACTAAATCGCTGCAAAGTCGCTTTCCCTGAGGCTCCGAGGGTGACGGGGTCTTCTGCTCCCTGGCCTCACCTGGGAGACTCTCGCGCCCAATAGCTGGGGGGGGGGAGGGGGGAATAGCCTGCGCATGCGTGTGTCCCCTCCCCACCTGCGCCCTCTCCCCGCCCCTCCCCACGTGACGCCGTGGGAACTCGGACCCCAGTGCCTGCGGGTGGGGGCGGCCAAGAAGCGCGCACTGGAAACGGGGGTTCCAGGGTAGTGGGGCGAGCTCACTTGGCTCTGGGGATCCGGGAGACCAAACTGGAGGGAGTCCCCCTCCCCGGCGTGCGGGTAAGGAGGCTGGGCGCACTCACCCGCACGATGTAGGAGACCCCGGGCCCCAGGACCCTAGCGTCGGGGTGCAGCCAGCCATGCGCAGGCTTGTGGATGAAGCCGCCCTTGCGCGCCCACTCGTCGGCGACGTCGGGGGTCCCCCGCGCGCCCCGCGCCCCTGAACCCCGGCAGCGGCCAAGCGCGGGCAGCGGGCAGGGCGCGGCGCAGCGCGGTTCGCAGGCGCCCAGCACGGCGGCCAGCGCGGGGACCCCGGGCTCGGGTTGCGCCTCTGCCGCCCCCGCCGCGCGCGCCGCCGCCGGACCGCGACCCAGGAAGCCACCGGGCGCCGCGAACTTCCACTGCGGCATGCGCGGCAGCAGCGCGCAGAAGGTGGTGGGCGCCTCGGGCTCGGGGGCCGCGCGGCCACCCGGACCCTGCGTCATGGCCGCGGCCGCCGAGGAGCCCCGGCTGAGCCTGGCGCCGAGCCGCGCGCTCCTCCCCGCCGGGTGATGTCACCGCCTCGGCGCAGCGCGCAGCCGCGGGGGGCTGCGCTCCTGGGACCCCGGCCCTCCGCTGGCGGCACCGCATCCGACCCTGCATGGCCTGCCGGGGCTCCCGGAGGGGCTGTCCAGTCACGCTCTGACTGATGGGGAAACTGAGGCTAGGGGTCCCAGATGGGAGGCGGGGCAGGATCCTCCAACCTCGAAGTCCCCCTTCGGCCCCGCTCCAGCACCACCCTACCCTACCCTTTTCCTAAATGGAGAAACTGAGGCCTAGGGTCGCAGGTGCGGGGCGTCATCCTCCAACCCCGAGGTCCCCATCACCATTCCAGCAACATCCTGCTCTTCTTTACTTCTAAGTTGGGAACTGAGGCCTGGCTCCGGGCCCTAAAGTGCCCCCTAAGCCACTGTTCCAGCTGGGGCAGGGCAGTAGCTCACTAGGGAAACTGAGGGCCAGGGCAGGGGGAAGGCACAACAGGGAGTTGGGGTCTAGGGTGGCAGAGGCAGGCTGAGGGGGCCCCCGTCATCGACACTGTTTCAGCCATATCCTGCCCAACTTCTAAATAAGGCCTGGGGCAGGGCAGTGGCCGGGGTCCAGGACTAGAGAACTCGAACTCAGAGGTTCCTCCCCTTGCCCCCTCCACCTGGACCTTGTCCTGTTTTACTGTTTAGTGGGAAAACTGAAGCCTGGATGGAGGCAGGACGAGGTTTAAAGGGAAACTGAGGCCTGGAAGTACCTCAGGTGCCCAGGACACCGCAGGTGGGGCTGCGGTAGAAGGGTCTGAGGGTCAACACAGGCCGCCTCTTCTGGCGCCTGGCCTGGCTCCCAGGCTGTCAGCCAAGGACACGCATCGGTTCTTGGAGTCACCAGTTCCATCCCAGGTTCAAGGGACCTCTGAGATGCCTCCCTCGGACCCCGAGGGGATTCCTTCTGTGAGGGAAAGGGGGTGTCGTCATCCTCCTCCCCTGCGCCCTACCCAGGACAGTCCTGACGGGAAACAAAGAGAAGAGGGCTGGGCGGGGCGGGGTGCGGAGGAGGGGCAAGGCCAGCCGGATCGATGAGGAGAGAAACTAGATCACCGCCTGCGAAGGGGGCGGGGAGCGCGGGCGGGGATGCTCAGCGGCATCAACAAAGGCACACCAGCAAGCCCTTGGTGCTCTTGGGTGGAGGAGAAATGTTGCTGGGCTGAGGTCTGAGAAGGGGGCTGTGGGATCTGGCTGTATGGAGTGTGGACCACGGCATTCCGGGTCTAGGTGCCCATCCACCGTGTGTCCTTCCATCTGAATGGAGAGGTTGTAGGGAGCGTTGGCTCTACTCTTTAATCCGCGGTACAAATGACAGTAGATCATACTGTAATACTTTAAACTCCTACACATCCTTCAAAGCCCAGTTTACAGTACCCCTTCCCAAGAACCTAGGAGGTCCCACAATCCAAATCCAGGCTCCTGGTGCCAGGGCTTCCATTTGCCCCACCTGAACTGGGAGAGGTCGGTAAAGTTGTGGGCCTGGAGGGCAGTGTTTAATGTTCTTTTGTGGCGCGACTGGAAATGCTAAATAAACCAATGTGCACGGTGTTGCCAGCTGTTGATGGGCGATTTATTGGCAAGCAACTCTAGAGGGTGGTGTAGAGAGGGCAGAGGTATCAGGGCCACCTCCAGGAGAAGTCTCCTGCCTCATCTGCAGAAACCCAAGTGGCCTAGATGTTGAATTCTAGGACACACAGCTCCCTGTCCAGCCAGGGGAAGGGACACCTCTCCCTGGCCTGGCTTGACCTGGGAAAAGAAACTGGGGCCCTGGAGGGAGGCTCACCCTCACCCTGGATGGGGCCTTGGGTCATGGGCCCCAGGGACAGAGAGATCAAGTGGCCTCCAAGGACCTTGGACTGCAGAAGGGGAGGGAGGCACCTCTTTGCCCCATTCTGAAGAAGCTAGGCCCAGAAAGGGCCCCGGCTCCCTGTACCCGGCAGCCATCAGTATTTGGTGTACCCTGCCATGGTAGACGCCCGCTTTGAATGACGGATGCCCATGGTGTATGCTGGAGCCCGGGCCCGGTTCACGGTGACCTGTTCTGGGTTGTGGGTACCAGGACCAGGTGTCTCCTCCAGGGGCCGCGGGGTTCGGGGTCTCCCCAGTATGCTGAAGGCCGGCCTACGCTGCCGGTAGGTGTTGGGGTCAGGACTCTCGTACTGCCCAGGGCCTGGAATCTCGGAGGGATCCTGAGGGGGGCGTGCTGGGGGCGTGCGGCTCACAACTGTGTAGCTGGGGCTGCTAGGCTTGATAAAGATCTGTGATCCCCAGAGGGGAGGCATGGTGTAGGCATTGGGGGCTGGAACAGAGGCGTCCGGGGGCTTCTGTCGGAGGCGGGAGCCCAGAGTGAAAGCTGGGGGGTTCCGCTGGCGTACCGGGGGCGCTTTCTCGGGGCTGTAGGCCCCAGGGCCTGGCGTCACCTCCAGACCTGGAGAATGAATGAGCATTGGCACAAGATGGAGGCCTCACCTGACCTGCGCCACAGGTCATGCAGACCCAGAGTCTCCCCCAGGAGCGTTCTTCACACTTGCATTCTTTGCCTGATACTCCCGGCCCTGAGCCAGCAAAGGCTCCCGCTTCCACCCCTTCCTCCAACCACCCCACGCCCACCAGTGGTACCTTCTACCCCTCCAGGGCCACGTGATCACCCAGATTATCCTCTCTGAAGATCTGGGCACCCTGAGATGGACTACTAAGGTGGGCCTGTGTCCACCGGGGAGTTCACTAAAAATGTCTAAGCTGCTTCTGTCCTGTATTTGACTCAGCATTAGTGTGACTAAAGAGCTGGGGTGGGGCAGTGAGGGAAAGCTGAGCAGAGTCATGGAGCACAGGGAGATGGATGAGTGGGTGAGGAGGAAGGTGGCGGCATGGGTGGATGAGTGGATGGATGGGTGGATGGACATAGAATAGATGGATGGTGGGTATATAAATGGCTATGTAGGTGGATGGTGGATGGATGGATGGGTAGATGGTGGATGGATGGATAGATGAGTTGATGGGTGGGTGGGTGGATGGACGGGCGGATGGATGTATGGATGGATGGATGGATGGATGAATAGGTGAGTAGATGGGTGGATGGTGGATGGATAGATGGATGGATGGATGGGTGGGTAGATGGTGGATGGATGGATGGGTGGGTGGGTAAGTGGATGGATGCATGGGTGGGTGGATGGATGGGTGGGTGGATGGATGGACGGATGGACAGACGGACGGATGGATGGATGGGTGGATGGATGGATGGATAGGTGAGTGGATGGGTGGGTGAGTGGATGGCTGGGTGGGTGGATGGGTGGGTGGGTGGGTGGATGGGTGGGTGGGTGGGTGGATGGGTGGGTGGGTGGGTGGATGGATGGATAACGGACGGACGGACGGATGGACGGATGGATGGATGGATAGGTGAGTGGACGGGTGGTGAGTGAATGGGTGGATGGGTGGGTGAGTGGGTGGGTGGGTGGGTGGATGGATGGGTGGGTAAGTGGATGGATGGATGGACGGACGGACGGACGGACGGACGGATGGATGGATGGATAGGTGAGTGGATGTGTGGGTAAGTGGATGGGTGGGTGGGTGGGTGGGTGGATGGATGGGTGGATGGATGGATATAGAATAGATGAATGGCTGGGTGGATGGATGGTAGATGGGTAGGTGGGTGGATGGGTGGGTGGGTGGGTGGATAGGTGAGTTGATGGGTGGGTGGGTAGGTGGGTGGATAGATGGATGGATGGATGGGTGAACATAGGATAGATGGATGGGTGGGTATATGAATGGCTGGGTAGATGGATGGTAGATGGGTAGGTGGGTGGATGGGTGAATGGGTAGATGGGCGGGTGGATGGATAGATGGGTGGATGGGTAGATGGATGGGTGGGTGGATGGATGGATGGATAGATGGATGGACATAAAATGGATAGATGGGTGGGTAGATGAATGGGTGGGTAGATGAATGGATGGATTGAGAACACATGCAGAGAATAAAATCAAGTGTCTGAGCATTCCTCTGGAACCATGAAGTCGGGGTAACAAAAGGGGCCAGAGCCAGGCCTCCCTGCCCCTAGGCAGCGGGGTCACCATGTGCTGCCACCTCAGCTCAAGGCTGTGGGAGTGGAGTAGTGACCCTTCATCTGAAACTCGGGTTTTATCCTTGCAAACATTGAAGTTCTCAGAGCTCCAATCATGCGGGAAGAGAACAGTCTCCAAGACCACAAGAGGCCGTTTCCCACCACACACACACCGTACTCACCTCGAATCTTGCCCCGGCCCTGCATGGAGTAAGCAGGAGGACAGCTACGGCCAAATCGAGTAACTTTGGGGTCCAAGAAATAGACAGGTCCTGGGCTGGAATCCTGAAGAGGTGCTGGGGAAAGGACCCAGAATCCCAAAGGTGCCCTGAGCTAAGGGCTCCCCACACCCGGCCCAGAGCCTCCCAAGAGCCTGAGGTATATCTCAACCTTGGCTCCAGCCTGGGAAGTACAGATGCTCCTGAAAGGGATCAAGCAGAGGGATTGTGCAGGGCATGCCAATCCCTGCAGGGCCTTTGCTCACAGGGAGTCACCTTGAGTCACCCTTGAGATGGCTCAGCCTGCCTGACCCACATTTTCACGTCAACATGGAAGGCAGAGATCACTGAAGCCACAGCTGGTCACTATTTTCACAGTTGTCTATGTGGGAATGGAACCCAGGCCCTCATAAATGGTAGTCTTGAGCTCTCCCCATTAGCCATACCCCAGCCATTCACTGGGGGATTCTAGGCGGGGCTCCACCCTGGCCACACCCCCAGCCCCTCACTGGGGGGTTCTAGGCGGGGCTCCACCCTGACCACGCCCCCAGCCCCTCACTGGGGATTCTAGGCAGGGGCTCCACCCTGACCACGCCCCCAGCCCCTCACTGGGGATTCTAGGCGGGGCTCCACCCTGACCACGCCCTCAGCCCCCTCACCGGGGATTCTAAGTGGGGCTCCACTCCTTTTTACTTAAACCCATGATCCTCCTGCATCAGCTTTTGCGTTGTCAAAATGACAGGTCTGTACCGCCATGCCTGGCCTGATCACTGATTGTTGGATGTGCATGGTGAGCATCGGAGTTCAGTCAGCATGGTAAGTGTTGATGCACCCATACTGGGCCCTGTGAGTGAATGATACACCTCACCAGGTTTTTCTCGAAGCCTCAGTGAGTCCCAGGATGTGCATAGGTACCACCCAGGTGTGGGCTTCTGTGCACACCCACACAGGCCATGTTTGCACACACAGTAGCCTCCCTGTCACCTCTGTGATGGTCACTAATGTTAAATCATGGCCCTCAGAAACACCCCTATGCCCCTATTTGAGTGACAGGAATTTGTTCCCACCTCTCCCCTAGCTCAGAGCTAATCTAAATGACTCCCAGGATAGGAGCAGATGGGGTCACAGCCACCAATATGTGCTGGGTCACACACAGGAAGATGCCTGTCCCTTGTCTCCTCAGCCTGTGGGAAACAGGACTGTCAGCGCTTAGCCCCTGCTCTGCATGGGCAAACCTCCTTCCCATTTTCCTACCCAGTGATGAGAGACCCCAGCTCACCCACCAGGGCGTGTCCCACCCAACCTGCAGGCTACACCTGGTGGGCTCGTCTCCTGGGTCCCCCTTCAAACTTTTCTCTGTGTAAGACCCCCTGGCTGTCCCAGAACTTGCTCTGTAGACCAGGCTGGCCTCAAACTCATAGAGATCCTCCTGCCTCTGCCTCCCAAGTGCTAGGATTAAGGATGGGCACTACCACAGCCAGTTAAGACTTCATTTTTCATTTTAAATGATGTGTACTTGTTGGGGAGAATTTGTGCACTGTGGGTGCAGGGCCCACAGAGGCCAGAAGACAGCATCAGGTTCCCTGGAGGTGGAGTCACAGGAGATTGTGAGCCACACTCTGCAAGAACTCGCAAGGGTTGCCAATACCATCTCCAGGCCCATCCCACCTCCATCTCACTGACCGCACAGCCCACAGCCCACCCGGGGCCCTCACCTGTTCCAGCTTGGGGAGAGGCTCAGTGGCTCCTCCAGCCTTCTGTCTCACGGCCTCTAAGTATTTACAGCAGTTCTGGACCCAGATGGCCTCTGTCCGGTCCACTGGGGCCTCAGAGCAGCTTTAGGAGCGAGCACTGGGACTAAAGGCTGCTGTGTTCAGCCAACATCACTGAGAACTCAAAGCTTGCCATGGGGCTCGGATGCCACACACTGAAGACTGTCAGAGAGAGGCTCCTGTGCCTGCTCACCTGCGTCTCTGCCAGCCACTAAAGACCACCCTGCCCTTGGGACAACAGAGGCACTCATACAGTTTGAGTGCTTTGTGGACACCAAGCAAGACTATGGCTTTTTTTTTTAATCACACCTAAGGTCTTACACATGGTAGGCTAGTGCTCTACCCACTGGGCTACACCCTGACCCTAGCCACCCAGTCCTTGTTGATCCATCAGAATCATGGTGTCTGGCCAGATGTGGTGATACACATCTGTGATCCCAGAGTTTGGGAGGTGGAGGCAGGAGGATCAGGAGTTCAGAGTCAGCCTGAGCGATACGAGAAGGCAACAACTTACCCAACGGGGCACAGCAGCGGGGAGGAAGACCCGACCCGCCTGCCCCGCGTCGCTCACCCTGGTGGCTCCTTCAGTGGGACTCTGGAGGCCCAAGGATGGACCCTGTACCCCTCAGCTGGCCTTACCTTCACTGGGCCTCCGAGCGAGTGAGTAGGCGGGACTGGCTACCTTGGTGCAATCGTGATTGACGTAGCCAACGGTGGATGGAAGGATGTACAGGCCAGGTCCGGAGCCTAAGACCCGGAGACTGGATCAGAGCTGGCGCGCGGAACCCTGAGAGGCTGGGCAAAGAGTCCCACCCTGGACCCCAGCCACCTCCATGGCAGAGCAGGGGGAGGGGTGCTGGAGGACTGAGCGACACCTCCATTGTGAGCTAGTCATGAGTCACAGGACTGCAGAGACGAGCAAGGAAGGCAGGATAACACAGGGAACTAAGGCTAGAAACAAAGACCAAGTGGTGGGGAAACTGAGGCCGGGGTATAGAAACTGCCACGGCTAAGGAAACGCAGGCCGGGGATATAGAAACCACTGAGGGAGGGAAACCGAGCCCAGGACAGAGAGAAACGCCACCTCAGAGGTGGGGAGACAGAACCCGGTGTAGATGTGACTCCATCCTAGGTGGGAAACTGAGGCACAGGCTACAGCCTGAATCCTCCACCAATGTCTGCCCTGCTGGGAGTCCAGCTGCAGCCCCCGCACACACTCTGCAGTCCCCACAGGTACCCTCCCTCTGACTTCCTCCCTCTGGTTCTGCCCTACTGCGCTCAACCTGTCCCCATGCAGGGCAACTGTGCAGGGCCAGAGACCCCCCCAGAGGACATGTGGACCTGCCTGCACATACTGCCTCTGCTGAACTCTAGGACATCCCAGGAGCCCCCAGAAGGAGGACAGGAGGAGCCCTCCCCAACCAGGCCAGCACGAACCGTTCTCCAGGGTGGCCATTCCACAGGACTTCCTCAGCCCAGTCTCCGGAATGTGGCCCTCGGCCACCCGTCGGGCCAGGGGCACTGTGGCCAACCTGGCCGCTGGGTCGCAGCTGAGGGTCCCCATGGTGAGCAGGGCCTGGTGTGGGCTCCTGCGCCCTGCGGTGCTGCTGCCACAAACCAGGCCTTGTCCCCAATCCTCACAGCTCAGCCGGTATGTTGGCAGAGGCCTGGCCTCACCACACCCTCCCACCACCACACAGACAGCCCCTTGTCCCTACGCAAGGATCTCAGGGCCTGGCCCGAGCCAGGCTGGTCGGCCGGACGCTGGCCTGGAAGTGGAGCTGAGATCAAGTGTCAGCCAGGTGGCTGGATGGCCCAGGAAAGACTCCAGTGTCAGCCGAACAGGTCCCCAGGGAGCCGGCTGAGCTGGGCCACGGGGCCAGAGTGGGCCCCAGGGAGCCAGGACTGCAAACAGAACACCAGCAGCAGCAGGAATGAAGAGTACAGCACCCCATTTCCACAGAGCCCAGGGCTGTGTACAGCACGTCCCCTACCCAGCCGGGTGATCGTTCACCAGCAAGCATGTGCCCAGCACCTGATGCATCCCAGACTCCTTTCAGGGTGGTGTGACATACCAGAAACAGACTGGTGAAGGGCGGGTGTGTTCTCGGGGTGGGGAAGGATAGATGTGATAGATTGTTCTGGTAGGAACCGTGCTGAGAAGGAAGACCATGCCAGGATGAGGGGACCAGCCGTGCGAAGGTCCTGAGGCAGGGCTGAGGACAGCAGTCCAGGGTCATCCTGTTTTCACCTTTGCTGAAGGCTCCTCCTGTGTTCCAGCCAGAGTTCTGGGAAGGTTAGCCGAACGAAACACAGATATATTTCTTCCCGTTTGTTTCTACCCTACTGGGAATTTTTTTAAATGTAGTGACTTGGGTTTTGCTTTGTGTTGTTTTGTTTGAGACAAGGACTCATAATGTAGCCCAGGTTGGTCTTGAACTCCTGATCCTTTGGTCTCAGCCTCCCTGGTGCTAGAATTGCTCTTCTATGGTCACAGATGGAGGAAATAGAGGTGAATGCACCTATATTTCTTTTCTTCTTTCTTTTTCTTTCTTTCTTTCTTTCTTTCTTTCTTTCTTTCTTTCTTTCTTTCTTCCTTTCTTTCTTTTTTTTCCCCCAAACAAGGTTTCTCTGTGTAGCTTTGGCTGTCTTGGAACTCATTCTGTAGCCCAGGCTGGCCTCGAACCCAGAGATCCGCCTGCCTCTGCCTCCCGAGTGCTGGGATTAAAGGTGTGCTCAACCACGCCTGGCCTAACTCGTATCTGTTCTATAGCCCATCTATACACGCATAGGGCAGTGGTGGTGCACGCCTTTATCCAGCACTTGGGAGGCAGAGGCAGGCGGATCTCTGGGTTCGAGGCCAGCCTGGTCTACAGAATGAGTTCCAGGACTGCCAGGGCTGCACACAGAAACCCTGTCTCAAAACACAAACAAACAAATGAACAAAAGCTAAATCAGCTGCACAGAGTTCAAGAGTTTTGAGGAGCTGAGAAAGAGTCCACACCAGATGATGATGAACAAGACCAAGGCCGGAGGAGGCTGCCGGGGTCAGGGCTGGAGGGTGAAGCTTGCCGTGTTCTGTTACAAGGTAAAGGCCACACTGGGTCTGTAGCAGGAAACAGCAGGTTCAAATCCTGGTCCAGATGGACAAACCGGTGGCTAGGGGGCAATCCAACAGGCAGCGCCAGTGAGGGGACCTGAGCTGAGCCAATGCGCCAGGAATAGTAGGGAGTCCTCGGCTTGTTGCTCCTTGACACACAGGCCAGGTATCAGATGATGGATGAATTGGTGTGGGGCCATGCCACGACAGTGTCCATCAGTTACAGGATCCAGGTGAGGGAGTTACACCTTTCCTCTGTTGGATGTGTCTGATAAATTCTTGGTCCTGGTTTACCTGATGTGATTTTAATATGTCTGTGTGTCCCCCACAATCTCTATTGACCTCAGTAAACATAGAGTGGCTCCTTTTCTACCACCAGGAAGACATCATGTGCCAACCTTGTATTGCCTGCCCAGGTGGTGCAGCTCCTGGGTCCACCCAGGGACTGTGGTCATTCTTCTCCCTCGGGACAAAGTCAAAGGCTGCTTGTAAAGTGGATGATGGCGGAGTTGCCTAGAGCAATGCACAGTTGAGAGGGAGACTGTTTTATACACTATGGAGTAACTTAGTAACTGAGGGGAGGAGAGAGACAGACAGACAGACAGACAGTGGGACAGGTATGAAAGGCCTGGTCTGGGCAGGAAGGAATCTTCACCCTGGCACTCAAGGGAAGGTTTGAGGGCTGGTGGATCCCCGAGCCTACTGCACAGGGAACTCACGGGTACCCTCTGGTGGATGACTGGAGAACAAGTCCTAGCATGTCTCTGTAGGTCTGTGGAGATACTCTAGAAAAGAAAGGTGGGGACATGAGAAGACAGGTAAAAGCAGATAAGAAGGGATGAATAAGTGGAGGACGGTGAAGGATGATGGAGGATGGTGGAGAAGGGTGGAGGATGGTGGAGGAGGGTGGAGGAGGGTGGAGGATAGTGGAGGATGGTGGAGGATGGTGGAGGATGATGGAGGATGATGGGAGGATGGTGGAGGATGATGGGAGGATGACGGGAGGATGGTGGAGGATGGTGGAGGATGATGGGAGGATGGTGGGAAGATGGTGGAGGATGGTGAAGGATGGTGGAGGAGGGTGGAGGATGGTGGAGGAGGGTGGAGGAGGGTGGAGGATGGTGGAGGATGGTGGAGGAGGGTGGAGGATGGTGGAGGAGGGTGGAGGATAGTGGGAGGATGGTGGAGGATGGTGGAGGATGATAGGAGGATGGTGGAGGATGATGAAGGATGGTGGAGGATGGTGGAGGATGGTGGAGGAGGGTGGAGGATGGTGGAGGATGGTGGAGGAGGGTGGAGGAGGGTGGAGGATAGTGGGAGGATGGTGGAGGATGGTGGAAGATGATGGAGGATGGTGGAGGATGGGGGAGGATGATGGAGGATGGTGGAGGAGGGTGGAGGAGGGTGGAGGAGGGTGGAGGATAGTGGGAGGATGGTGGAGGATGGTGGAGGATGGTGGAAGATGATGGAGGATGGTGGAGGATGGGGGAGGATGATGGAGGATGGTGGAGGAGGGTGGAGGATAGTGGGAGGATGGTGGAGGATGATGGAGGATGATGGAGGATTATGGGAGGATGGTGGAGGATGGTGGAGGATGGTGGGAAGATGGTGGAGGATGGTGAAGGATGGTGGAGGATGGTGGAGGATGGTGGAGGGTGGGAAGATGGTGGACAATGGTGGGAGGATGGTGGAGGATGGTGGAGGATGATGAAGAACAGTGGGAGGATGGTGGAGGATGATGGAGGATGGTGGAGGATGGTAGAGGATGGTGGAGGGTGGGAAGATGGTGGACAATGGTGGGAGAATGGTGGAGGATGGTGAAGAACAGTGGGAGGATGGTGGAGGATGGTGGAGTGTAGCTTGAGTTTTCCTGCCTGGCCCACAGTCAGGACAAATCTCTCTCACCTGCCAGTCCCACAGCCTCTCAGACCCGACCAAGTAAACACAGAGACTTATATTGCTTTCATACTGTATGGCTGTGGCAGGCTTCTTGCTAACTGTTCTTATATCTTAAATTAATCCATTTCCATTAATCTATACCTTGCCACATGGCTTGTGGCTTACCGGCATCTTCACAAGCTGTTTCTCATCATGGCGGCTGGCAGTGTCTCTCTGACTCAGCCTTCCACTTCACAGCTTTATTCTCCTCCTTGCCCCGCCTATACTTCCTGCCTAGCCAACGGCCAATCAGTGTTTTATTGATTAATCAGCAACACATTTGCCATACATCCCACAGCAGTGGAGGGTGGTGAAGAACGGTGGGAGGACGGTTGAGGGTGGCAGGAGGTCGGTGGGCAGAGGTGTGAGATAGTGGGAGGATGGTGACAATTAACAGCACTATTTTATTTTCTTTTTTTGCTTTTCAAGTCAGGGTTTCTCCGTGTGACTGTCCTGGATCTCACTCTGTAGACCAGGCTGGCCTAGAAGTCACAGAGATCCGCCCATCTCTGCCTCTTGAGTGATTAAAGGGATTAAAGGCGTGCGCCACCCAGCGCAATGAGGTTTAAAGGAAGACTATGAAATGGAATGAAGAGAGTGTATCCTCAGGGGGAGACCCACAGCTAATCCTGCAACCTGTGAAAGGAAAAAAGTCTACAATGTAACTGAAGGAGGGGCAGTTCCAGCCCCGACAGACAGGAGAACTTGGCAGCTTCAGCCACGTGGTTCTCGCTTTGTCGAGAGGATACAGGAATCTTCCTCTATGGTTCAGGAATACCGCTAAGACCAGGTGTAGGGCGGGGAGTCCCTCCTGGAGGCCTGGAGAGGCCATTGTGCGACGCTGATGAAGCCTGGATTGCCTTGGAGACCCCGCAATATTAGAGATGCCAAAGCCATGGACGTTGGCCAAGTAGAGCATCAGATAAAATGCCTGAGAGAGAAAAATGTGTCGCAGTCAGCAAAATTGTAAGGAATGGGAAACATGAGGAGCCGTCTAGTAAGCCCTTTGACAACATCAGGCATATAGACACAGAATTTGAAATTTATCCTGCTGGGTTCTGGTCTTGCTTTCGTCCCAAATATATATATATGTATTTATATGTGTATATATGTATATATATATATGTGTGTGTGTGTATATATATAGGTGTATATGTGTGTGTGTGTGTGTGTGTGTGTGTGTGTGTGTGTGTGTGTATTGCTATTCCCCCTTTTTCCCTTCTGGGATGATAATGTATGTTCTTTTCCATTGTATTTGGAATTATGTAATTTTACAGGGGGTCACCATTAAGATTGCCTTGAGTCTCAGAAGACTTGATCTTTGAGACAGTGTTGAGACTGAAAGACTACAGGGACTTTTTAAATTTTATATACATTGGTGTTCTGCCTGCATGTATGTCTGTGTGAGGGTGCCAGACCCCCTGGAACTGGAGTTACAGACAGAGCTGCCATGTGCGTGCTGGTCCTTTGGAAGAGTACCCAGTGCTCTCCACCCCTGAGCCATCTCTCCAGCCCCCAACAGGGACTTTTAAAGTTGAACTGAATGCATTTGCATTATTAGATAGCCATGAATTTGTGGGGTTCAGGGGTAGAATGTGGTGGTTTGAGTGAGAATGGGCCCCACAAGCTCATATATTTGGATGGTTGGTCCCCAGTTGTTGGAACTGTTTAGGAAGGATTAGGAGGTGTGGCCTTGCTGGAGGAAGTGTGTCATTGGGAGTAACTGCTCTTGGCCACTGCTCCAGAGCCATGCCTTCCCACCCTGCTGCCATGCTCCCCATCACCATGGTCATGGACTCACCCTCTGACACTGTAAGCAAGTGGCCAATTAAATTCTTTCTTTTACAAGTTGCCATGGTCACAGTGTCTCTTCACAGCAATAGAACAATGACCAAGGCATGGAGGAAAGGTTTATTTTAACTTATGTGTCCTGATCACAGCCCTTCATTAAGGGAACTTTGGGAACTGGAGGCAGGAACCAAAGCAGAGGCCATGGAACAAGGGTTCTCGTCATGTGGGTCACGACCCCTTTAGAGTCAAATGACTCAGAGGAATCGCATATCAGATATCCTGTATATCAGATATTAACATTATGATTCATAACAGTAGCAAAATTACAGTTATGAAGGAGTGATTTTTATGCCTGGGGCCTTCCTACACCACGAGGAACTGTATTAAAGGATCACGGCATTAGGAAGGTGAGACCCACTGCCATGCTGCTTACAAGCTCGCTCCCCATGGCTTGCTCAGCCTGCTTTCTTGTGTAACTCACGACCACCTGCCCAGGGGTGGCCCCGCCCACAGTGAGCCAGACCCTCCTGCATTAATCATCAGTCAAGAAAATGCCATAAAGACTTGTTTCTGGGCAATCAGATGGGGGCATTTCCTCCATTAAGATTCCTTCTTCCTGCAGGTGTGGTAGTGCACACCTTTAATCCCAGCACTGGGAGGCAGAGGCAGGAGGATCTCTGTGAGTTCGAGGCCAGCCTGGTCTACAGAGTGAGCTACACGGAGAAACCCTGTCTTGAAAAACAAACAAAAAGAAAGTAGGAGAGAAGGGAGGGAAAAAGAACCAAATAAATAAAAAACGTAATGAAAAAGATTTAACAACACAAGACGGACAGACCGCTGTTGGGGAACGGCTCCCAGGCTGAGCAATCACGAGGACCTGTGTTCAAATCCCCAGAACCCACATGAATCTCTGTGGTAGAAGTCATCTGTAATTGAGTGCTCCTAAGGCAGGATGGGAAGTGGAGTCAGGAGATGCCCTGGAACTCTCAGGCCGGCCACCTTGACATGTGAAGGAACAAACAAGACTCCATCTCAAACAAAAGCAAGGACTGACACCAGCCTGTCTTCTGATGTCCACGTTTGTGCTGTCACTGGAGCAACCCCACCCCACCCCATATACACCAGGACCCTCCAGGTTGTCCTCTGGCCTCCACACACAAGCATATACACACACATGCATACACACACACATGCATACACACACACATGCATACACACACGCATGCATACACACACGCATGCATACACACACATGCATACACACACACATACATACACACACATATGCACAGACACACACATGCATACACACATACACACATGCATACACACATACACACATTCATACACACACACACACACACACACACACACACATACACGAACATGCATGTACACAAAGAGGATGTAGGAGATTAAACAACAAAACAGACTTCTCATTGATGGAGGATGTAGTGGGAGGCAATTGCATTGATGCAGACGGGCTCCAGGGACCGACCAGGCTGGTGTGGGACTGTGGGTGATCAAACAAGGCAGATTCTAGATCCACTCTGTTATCCCAAGGCAGTGGGCAGGAGATGGAGGGTGGCAGGCAGGCTGGTACATGCCTGTCACCCAAGCACTGGGGAGACTGAGGCAGGGAGACTGTACAGCCTGAATGGGCGCTCCCGAGGGGACTGAGTGTCTTGGATTCCTGTTGTTTGTGTCCCTGGCCTCCGGGGACAATGGCGACTCAGAAGGCTGGACGTCCGTCCATCCACAGGTGCCAGCTCACAAACTGCCCTCACCTTGATCTGTCCCTCACCTTCCTGGTACCGCTCATCTTGTCCTGTGTCCCAGAGCCAGGCCCGCTGACTCATACAGAGCTCGGCAGTGGCCTGCTGGCTGCGTCCCGTGGGGACACTGACAAAGAAAACCTGTCCCATCCCAGCTGGGCTCCTGTCCCTTCCCTCCCAGAAATAGTTGCCAGCCATGCAGGTCAGAACTGGTTCACGTGCTCTGCTGGGGGATCCAGCCTCAGGTTCGGAACAGGAGGACATGAACCTCCCCAGAAGTGAAAGGCTCATGTGCTGAGGACCGGTGGGATCTGGAGAGGGGACTCACAAAGTCTTTCCTTCCCTTTCTGGCGGCCCCTCCTGTTTCCCAGCACACCTCACACCACGCCTTCTGCCTGGTATGCCCTCTCCTCCCCTCCCCCAAGCCTTTGTCTGTCCTCATATGAATGACCTTCCTGACCCCAATCTACCCCACAGGTCACCCCATGCCCATTCAGCCAGGCTGTAGCTCAAGACACTCACCAAGCACTTTCTAGTTCACAAATCCTGTTTTCCAAGCTGGAAGCAAGCTGTGGCTTAAGCCTGGTGCGCCCCCAAAAGACCCTGCGTCCCAGCATCAGAGGTGGTAGACAGTTTAAAGAGCAGGTCCTAGGCAGAGGTCCCAAGGTCACTGATGTCATACCCTCAAAGAGGCTTGTGGGGCTCCAGTCTCTTCCTCACTCTCGGCCCCTGTTTTTGTCTTGTTTGGTTTTTGAGACAGGGTCTTATGAGGAAGTCCAGGCTAGGCTCAACTTTATGGCAATTCTCCTGCCTCAACCCACTGAGTGCTGGGATGGCAGGTGTGTGCCACTATTCCCAGGTCTGCTGCAGCTGCATGCAGTGGTGTACACATGTACCAAGGGGTCAGCAGGCTGAGACAGGAGACTTAAGTTTGAGAACAGCCTGGGCTACATAGTGAGTTCCTGGCCAGCCGGGGTTATGAAAATTAAATGAATAAAATATCAGATTTCCCTAGTATCTTCACCCCAGGTAAGGAAGTGAGGCACTTGAGTCCATCCTGATGACAAGGCCTGCTGCTTAGCAACCTTGTCATCATAATCTCAGCCCCCTAATAATAGGTTGGTAACTTTGGTAACAGAACCCAGACACAAGGAAATTGAACCCATCTCCCTAGAAACAGGACCCCAGACCTATCAACATTCAGCCAGCCCCTAGCAACAGAACCTCAGGCTTAGCGCAGTTCTCCACCCTTAGCAACACAGTCCCAGCCCCTAGCAACAGGATCCTAGCCTAGCAACACTGTCTCAGTCCCTAGCAACATGATCCCAGCCTAGCAACATCATCCCAGCCCCTAGCAACAGGATCCCAGCCTAGCAACACTGTCTCAGCCCCTAACAACAGGATCCCAGCCTATCAACATGGTCCCAGGCAACAGTGCCAACTCCTGAGCGGGTAACACATCCCTGCCACAGGGAGACCGTGAGTGCGTCTTTGGTCTCCAGTGCCTGCACCCTGGCACTGGCCAAAGCTCCCTAAGTGAGACTTGTGATTGACAAGTAAATGAGAATCGAAGTTCCCTCAGCTCCAAAGGCCCCTGCAGCCCTTGCATCCTCGGCTGAGAGTGCTGAGGACTGAGCGCCCAGGTGCCTGGCTTCCATAGTTTTGTGGGTCACATCCTCGGCCCGCAGCATGACGGGAAATGGAGTTCAGTCACGGTGGTGGCACAGGACTCCAGAGAACTGAGACTTGGCTGAGACCACAGGGAAGGGCTAAGTTTGTGTGGGTGGGGCCAAGTGTGGAGAGGTGGGAGGAAGGTGTTGCTGAGCCCATAGGTGTGTCCTGGGCGGGTGGGGAGGGCTAGAGAAAGCTGATCTCAGATGGGTGGGGCGTGGAGTACGAAGGTCAAAGGCTGAGGGAAAGGCGTGCTGGTGGGTAGGGTGCGGAGGGAGGGCCAGGAAGTGTTACAGGCTGGAAACCAGACTCTACCCCTCTGTAAGGCATAGGTTGGAGTGGAGTTAGGGTGGGTTTGGGGTTGAAGTGAGAGTAGGGTTGGGGTTGGGGTTAAGGTAGAAGGCTAGGCGGTGGTGCACGCCTTTAATCCCAGCAGTACGGAGGCAGAGCCAGGCAGATCTCTGTGAGTTCGAGGCCAGCCTGGGCTACAGAGCAAGATCCAGGACAGCCAGGGCTACAGAGAAACCCTGTCTCGAAAAACCAAAGAAGAATAAGAAGGAGGAGAAGGAGGAGGAGGAGGAAGAAGAGGAGGAGGAGGAGAAAGAGGAAGAGCAGGAGGGGGGGGCTAGGTTAGCATCAGGGTTAAATGCCTGATGGCACCTGCTTTGTGCCGCTAGGTCCTGGTAACCCTTCTCATTCCTGTGTCCAACCATCAACCACATGAGTTCTGAGAGGTCCCCAGAATACTGGTCCAGTCAGGGCCACTATTGGAGTGTGTCTCAAGTGAGGGCCAGCATGGCGTCCCCGGGCATGAAACAGTCCATAGGGACCTGAGATCAGGGCTTCAGGTTGTTCAGTCAAATGGTGGGTGGTTCCGAAAGCCAGGCCCTGTCAGGTCCTGCTCAGGGGCCCCCAGTCCACTTGTGACCCCTACCCAGGCCTGCCTGGGCCCACTCCTGGGCAAAGCCAGCACCCACCAAACAGTTATCACAGCATCATGGCACTCTGGTCCTCTAACAGGTGTGAGGGGTCACCAGAGAGTCCCTTAGGCTCCCAGCCTCTCGGTCCAGGTTTGTCCTCAGAGGTCACTGTCCCCAGCAACCTTGCAGGGGATAGCTTTTGTCTTGGATATCAGGCTGTTGTGGGGCTCCCCAGACCAATATTCCCTGAGACAACCCTTTGCTAACTCCCCGGACAGACAGCTGATGAAGGGATAAGCAGTCTGGGGTGAGGACTGGGTGGTGGTTTCCTATCTGCGGAGGAACTGCAGCCATCCCGCCCGCCCGTCCCAGGCCAGCAGATGTCACTATCAGCCCAGGAACCTGTGATGCACTCAGCTGGCCAGACCCACCCCAGCAGGAGTCCTCAGAGCCAGAATTTGGCTTCCCTGGCCTCTGTGACTCCTGACATCTCCAAGTTCAGGCAATCCAGGGCCAGGCTGGCGGACCTCCTCCCGCCCCTCCAGATGGAAGGCAGCATGAAGTCCCTCAGGCTGGCAGGTCCTGTGACAGCTTCCCCCACCCCCACCTCATTCTGCAAATGACAAAGGCAGGCAGAGCAAACTTTTCCGATAGCATTGCTTACGATTTATTGGCGCCTCCCTCCAGGCCCAGCACAGCTCAGACAGGTGATTTCAGGGACACAAGGTCCATGCGGATTGGAGTCAGGTGTCCCACCATGGACGGTGGGTAACCAGGTCTAGTCCTCCCTCCATGGGTGGTCTGTACAGGAGGGAGTGTCTGTCTGTGTGTCTCAAGAGTGCACTAGAATGTGCTTGTTGTTTTTAAAGGTTTTGTTATTTTATTCTTTTTTATGGTCCCTTTCGATTTTAATGTGCATTGGTATTTTGCTTGCACGTATGTCTGTGCGAGGGTGTCAGATCCCCTGGAACTGGAGTCACAGTGAAAGGACCAGGCAGACGCCATAACAGGCTGTCAGTCTCTCTCAGCGATCTCAGTGCTGATGTGCCGGTACGTGGGCTGTCTGTGTAAGCGTTACTTGTTCCTGTCTGCCAACTGACCTCCCTTCTCTCCCTGGAAGAGAAGGAGAGAGAGGCACAGCAAGGGCCGCCTCCCTCCCTCCCTCCCTCCCCAGCTCTCTGGCTACCAGGCCTGCAGCCAGCCGCTCTCACAGAGGGTGGGGGTGCACGCTCTCAGTGCAGGCGGGCAGAGACAGGGGCTCTGGGCAGGACGATGGGGAATTGACTGCCTGCAACTGACAAAAATTGTGTGAACACTGAACAGAGAATCTGACTTTACTCGGAGGAGTTAACAATAACTTTTGTTCAGGAACACTGGCAGCCAAGACACACTCTATGCCCACTGCTCGCCCTCCCTTCCTACCTAAGCCAAGTTCTTCACTGTGTTAACTTCAAGGTCTCCTCTGCCGGCCAGCAGCTATCCTTGTTAACACTTCTCCCTCCTGATATTGCTTGAAAAAGAAATGTTGAATTACCAGTCAAAGACACATGGATCTATTTGAGTTCAATGGGTTACAAATACTTGCCATCATTTAAGAAAACTGGTTACAAATTATTGTTGGTTAAGATAAGGAGGAAAAAAAACTGTATCAAATTCCAAGTAGAGGATAGCTCAATGAATTAAATAGGAAAAAAAAAAAAGATGTTTTAGGATGTAATGTGGGTTTTTTGTTTTGTTTTGTTTTGTTTTTTGTTTTTTGTTTTGTTTTGTTTGTTTGTTTTGTTTTGTTTTTTCGAGACAGGGTTTCTCTGTGTAGCTTTGCGCCTTTCCTGGAACTCACTTGGTAGCCCAGGCTGGCCTCGAACTCACAGAGATCTGCCTGGCTCTGCCTCCCGAGTGCTGGGATTAAAGGCGTGCGCTACCACCGCCCGGCATGTTTTTATAAGAATATGAAGGCCTGAGCTGTGAGGATGAAAGTTTGAATAAAGGATTTTTTGGTTTGAGGAAACAGGTTTTTGTTTGTTTGTTTTGTTTTGTTTAAGATTTACTTATTTACTTATTGTGTATACAATGTTCTGCCTGCATGTATGCCTGTAGGCCAGAAGAGGGCACCAGATCTCATACAGATGGTTGTGAGCCACCATGTGGGTGCTGGGAATTGAACTCAGGACCTCTGGAAGAACAGTCAGTGCTCTTAACTGCTGAGCCATCTCTCCAGCCCCATTTGGGGGGGGGCGGGGTTTGGGGAGGTTGCCTTTTTTTTAATAACGTATTTATTTTATGTACATTGGTGTTTTAGTGCCCTAGGACTGGAGTTACAGACAGTTGTGAGATGCCATGTGGGTGCTGGGAATTGAACCCGGGTCCTCTCGAAGAACAATCAGTACTCTTAACCCCTGAGACATCTCCCCAGCCCTGAAAACAGTTTAAGATGTAAAAATTTAAAGGCTTAAGCATGTCATGAGGGTTTGAGTATGTGATATTTTGGGTCTGAGGAAGTAGTTTGAGGTATAAAAATGTGGAACTTTAAGTAAGTTGTAAGGTTTGAATATAAGTACAGTTTATGTGGGGTCTAAGATGTAAAGGTTTTAGGTATGGGAATATAAAAAGAATGTTTTGGGAAGAAGGAAAGTAACTGAAGACATGTGAAATGCAAGTTATTGGGATGTGTAAAAGCAGGTTTTGAATGTCTGAGGATGCGAACACTTAAGTAGTGATAAAAGAAAGTGATTTGAGATGTATAAAAACTGAACCATGTTCCAGACTTCTTTCTCTTGTTATTCTGCTGTTACATTGAGACTCCAAAGGTTCATAGTTGTAAGAATGTCTGTCTACTCTGCAGGTGTGAATGAAAATGTGGCCACATGTATGTTTGGTTTTGAGTGTCTGAGTTTGTGTGTCCTCTGTGTTAAGGACTACAAGTTAATACTGGTCATCTGGCTATCCAGATACTAGTTTAAAGCATAAACTGTTAATGCTTATTTAATTATAAGCTATTTAAATAATAAGAAAAAACAGAATCTGAGAGGTGCATTTGACTAATATATCTACAGGATAATAAATTGGCCTGGTTGTTGTTACCAAACTTAGAGATGTTTTCAAGATTAGGCCTAGATTTGTCGGGCTCAGATGTATTTAATAGATAATGGTTCTCAAACCTGTCAAAGATCTGATGCATATGACATTTAAATTATTTGATAAAAAGCTTACTATAGTGAACAGAGACTCCCAGCTCCTAGCAATGACTCCCAAGGTCTCCAAAGAAGATATGGAACAACGACAAGAAGATGCCACCTGAATTGTGGATGACACCAACCACTGGGCAAGATGCCCCCACTCAACACCTGCTGGCCAGGGATCTGGCCCAGAATGGACAAATGAGACACTGACAAGATAAGATCAGTCTTTCCCAAGTTGCTCCTCCACAGGAGAACTTCCATGTTATGGGCCCAGCAGCCAAGACTGATGCTGTCCTGACACCTGTCCTGCCAACGCTGTGAAGTCTACAGGAGCCTGGGGTGATGGCGCTCTGGATAATGGATAGTCTGTTGTTTTTTAATAGACTTGGAAGTCTGCACTCAGGTAAAATTTATCCTTCTCGGATCTCTGATGGCATTGATGACTGGGCTAGCTATAACTTGGTCAGCTTAGCAACATCAGACAACCTTCCACAAGGTTGCAGCCACTTCATTAATTAATTCATTAATGCATTAATTAATTAAAAGCTACTAAGTCTCAGAGAGAGAGAGAGAAAAACTGGGTCTAAATATAGACTTATAGATGCTTTTCATCAGGCCAAAAACATTTCAGTCCAATCTATACCTGGCTCTCTAGATAGAAAAGACGGTATGGATTTGGATTTCAGGGCAAATTGATAATACTACAATTACCGAGACTGTGGGTCTGAAGTTCATAAATTTTAACTCCTGTTCCTAGTTTATATCTTTCTCAACAGGTTTCCACTTGGATGACAGACACATCCAAGCATCATTTGCTGACGAGCCCTGAACTTGCTGAAAGCTGATATGGACCAGTTCAGCCGATATACATGCCATCTCTTCAGCTGGTCAATAAAATGTTAACATTCTGGCTTTCTAGGGCCCTGACAACAATGTCCCAAGGTCAGCAGGAAGTAATTACAGAAGAGAAAACATCGCCCTTGTCCGTCACCCCCCACCCCCATGTTAGAACAAAATGGAATTTCTTGTCATGGGGACCTGAGATAAAGTAATAACTGCTCCCCATTCTCATTTCCAAGTTCCTTCAGGATAAGGAACTCTGTCAGCCATCGCAGGGATTTTGGCCCTTGTGCTTCTGCTAATTACTGTTGGCTCTTACGTCATTGATGTCTTAACTGAATGATGACTCCTGTCTGGTACCACTAAACTGAGGATGCTAGAATCCCAACATCAGCCCCTGAACCCATGACACACTTGCAGATGGCAACAACCGAGTAAGGGAGGCCCACTTTGCCACTGATGATGGGAAACCTCTACGTCCTGGTCCAATTCGTCTCCAAAATTATCTAATACCCTGGTGATAAAGTCTTTTACCAAAAAGAAACGTCTCCAAGGTTGGAGACGATACACCACTCAAAGGGGGAATGAAAGGACCAAGCAGTCGCCATAACAGGCTGCTCAGTCTTCTCTCAGAGATCAGGCCTCAATTTTAGTTTCCTGAGACTTGAGCAAGCAGTTTCTGGGAGGGCCATGACATAGTCCTTGGACTAGCTCCCTTTCTGCACGTACTCTGACTGCTCAAGATTCAGCCAGTTGTTTACTGTCTGGGACCCCTCACCAACGTGTGAGGCCAGCCGGCCCCCATGGCAGCTCAAGGACAGAGCCTGGGACTTGTCCAGGCCTGCCCCAAAATGATAACTGTAACCGCCAACCAGTAAATTCAAAGGTTACACACCCTCACCCAATCATATGATGCCAAGGCTTGTACCACCCTGTTTCCGGTTTTTCCCTTTAAAAACCCCTCACCCTGAGAGCTCAGGGCCGTCCTCCTTCACCTGGCTAGCCAGTGTGTTGGACGAGGATCAAGCCTGGGCTTGCTTGTTATCAATAAACCCCTGTGTGTTTTATGTCGGATATTGGTTCTGTGGTGGTCTTGCTCGGGGGTCTTGCGATGTGGGCACAACAACAGAACCAGGGTCCTCTGGAAGAACAGCCAGTGCTCTTACCCGATGAGCCATCTCTCCACCCACCCTCCTTTTGGTTTGTTTGTTTTTGTCTGTTTGCTTAATATTTATCCAATTTTGGCCTCCCTACATAGTCCTGGCTGTCCAGGAACTCACTCTGTAGCCCAGGCTGGCCTCGAACTCACAGAGATCAACCTGCCCCTGCCTCCTGAGTGCTGGGATTAAAGGTGTGTGCCACCATCGCCCTGACAGCCCTGTATCTATGTGTACGGGGATGGGGTTGGGGGGTGCATGTAAGTCTGAGTGACCTCAGAGGCTAGAACAGAACGTTGGATCTCCCTGGAACTAAATTTACAGAGCTACCTGACCTGTGTGCTTAGGACTCAGGTCCTCTGAGGAGGAGTACATGCTCTTAACCACTGAGCCATCTCTCCAGCCCCTGACACTGTCCTCTCAAAGTCCAGCTTCCAGCTGGCCCCCCTCTTCATGCTCCACAGGGCCAGAGCACCCCGGGCCAGGGGCCCCAGCCAGTCTCCCAGCCAGTCTCTTGCTACCCTGGCCTCTGGGAATCACTCTGAAGGAGCCAGGAACGGTGAGCAGGCAAGATTGATGAGTGAGTGAGGGCGAGCGGAAGGGCCAGTGTTGGAGCAAGGCTACCTTCTGGAACCTTCCTCGCGCTGTAGGCAGGGGAGCCAGGATGTCAGGTCTCCTGAGAAGGCTGGACCTCTGTGGAGAGGGGGGCTTCCTGTGACGCCAGGAGGACTTCCTCCTTGTAGGACAATGGCGGGAAGGGGGGTCGGGCCCTGGACTTGCAGGGAAGGAGGACCGGAGGTGCCCAAGGGCCACGGAGAGCACAACAGAGTCCTGCTGGCCCTTGGCCCCAGTGGGGACAGACGGCCCCTGGGCCACCAGCGCTCCAGGCCCCTGTGCCCTCACTGCGTCTGCCTGTGTCTCTGTGTCTGTCTGTGTGCCTCTGCACCTCCCTCTGTCTCTGTTTCTTAGTTTTCTGAACTGTCTGCCTCTCTCTGTCTCTGTCCCTCTCTGTCCTCTGTCTGTGTGTGTGTCACGTCTCTGTCCCTCTGTCCTCTGTCTCTGTGTGTGTCACGTCTCTGTCCCTCTGTCCTCTGTCTCTGTGTGTGTCCCGTCTCTGTCCCTCTGTCCTCTGTCTCTGTGTGTGTCACGTCTCTGTCCCTCTGTCCTCTGTCTCTGTGTGTGTCACGTCTCTGTCCCTCTCTGTCCTCTGTCTCTGTGTGTGTCACGTCTCTGTCCCTCTCTGTCCTCTGTCTCTGTGTGTGTCACGTCTCTGTCCCTCTCTGTCCTCTGTCTCTGTGTGTCCCGTCTCTGTCCCTCTGTCCTCTGTCTCTGTGTGTGTGTCGCGTCCCTGTCCCACTCCCCGCCCCCCCCACCCCGCCCCTCGTTTTCTCCTAGTCTCCCCACTCCTCCTCCCCCCCTCTGCCCACAGTTGTCCCCTCTACACTGTGGCTCTGGCTCCTGCTCGCTCTCCTCCACCACGAACAGGATGCTCCACTGTCTTGCAGGTGGAGCCAGAGCTGAGAAGAGTGTCCTTTGAGACCTTCAAGGAAAGCAGGAACCACGCCTGCAGCCCCCAGCACCTCAGCCTGCCTGGCGCCTGCTGACCCCCCCCACCTGGCCTGGTACAGCAGGAAGCCGGGTCAGGGGCTGGGGAGCAGCCCATTCACCAGCCCGCTGCCCCCCACCCGGGTTAAGGGCCCAGCTTCCGGGGAAGGGCCCGCGTCTTGAAGTCACCTTCCTGCACAGCTTCCGGGCACTGGCGCATGCTGGGTGAGGGGGGCGGGGGGATGGGACCCAGGCAGCCACAGTTCTGAGTCCACACACCTGAGTCTGGTGTCTTCTACTCTCTCTGTGCCTCGGTTTCCCCACTGGGATACCAGCCTCCACCTGTCACACACCCTGCCGTGGGTGCCTCAGTTTCTACTTCTAAGAAGATCCTGACAGTCTGCAGGCTGGGCAGGGGTCAGGGGTCATGGCAGGAGCAGACAGAGTCTCACCCTGTATAGTTAGGGTTTCTGTTGCTGTGATAAACTGCCATGTCCAAAGGCAACTTAGGGAGGAAAGTGTTTACTTCAGATCACTGTCCTTCACGAAGGGAAGCCAAGGCAGGGCCCTGAGGCAGGAGCTGATGCAGAGGCCATGGGGGAGCTGCTGACTGGCTTGCTCCCCATGGCTTGCCCAGTCTGCTTTCTTTCGTTTTGTTTTTTGTTTTGTTTTGTTTTTTCATTTTCTGAGACAGGGTTTCTCTGTGTAGCCCTGGCTGTCCTGGATCTCGCTCTGTAGCCCAGGCTGGCCTCAAACTCGCAGAGATCCGCCTGGCTCTGCCTCGTGAGTGCTGGGATTAAAGGAGTGCACCACCACCGCCCGGCTCAGTCTGCTTTCTTATAGCACCCAGGCCCACCTACCTGCCCAGGGATAGCACCACTCACAATGGGCTGGGCCTCCCATGTCAATCATTGATCAAAAATACACCTGCACGACTCAACTGGGCAGCGGTGACATACATCTTTAATCCCAGCACTCAGGAGGCAGAGGCAGGTGGATCTCTGTGAGTTCGAGGCCAGCCTGGGCTACCAAGTGAGTTCCAGGATAGGCAGGGCTACACAGAGAAACCCTGTCTGGAAAAACAAAACAAACAAAAAATACCCCCAAAGTCTGTAGGTTTGACCACAGACCAACCTGGTGGGCATTTTTTCCAACTGAAGTTCTCTCTTCCCAAATGGCTCTGCTTATGTCAAGTTGCCAAAACCGGAGGCAAGCACACTCCTGATGTTGGTGGAGACAGACTTCAAGTGTCTGAAGACTTGGCCTCCACAGGGGCCTTAGGAAGGCAGAGGAGGGGGAGGGTCTTGGAGACTGGAGAGAGCAGAGCAGTGGTGCAAAGGTCCTGTGGCTGCCTGAGGCGGGAAGGACACAGGGCTCTAGCCTTTCTTCTCTGGGTGCAGCACAACCCCGGGGGTGTTGATATGTAGACGGGTGTCCCTCAGTAAGGGTCTGGGCCAAGAGCAAAACATAGGAGGGACGGTGTGCCCATCTTGGAGGAAAGTGGGAGAGAACTCAAAGAAGTGTGTGAGAGAGAGCCTCAGAACTCAGCGCTGAGGTCCACGATCTACCCCAGACGTGTCAAAAGCGAGCCAGCTCCAGTCCCCGGCTCTGTTGGAACTGCAAGGTCTCATGCGATGAAAGGACACAGACTGGTGGTAACTGACACGTCAGGTAGAACTCAGTCCCAGGAGAAACCCCCACTCTGGGCGTGGCCGCAGGGGACCCCATCATCCAGAACCGAGTCTGGCCTCTCTGCCGCTCTCGTGTGGCCACCTCTGGAAATGAAGTCAGAGCTCGAGTCGGCCGGGGTGGAGCTGTCTAGGACTGGCTGATTTCCATGCACTTGACCCACCATGGTGACCCCAGCCTCTAGCCTCAGCCTTCCCGTCCATAGAACTGGGGCCTGGAACCTTCCCAGACCCTCCCTGCGCGTCTGTTCCGCCTGTGTTCCCGGGTCCCTGACTCTCTGCCTCCTGCGGAGTGGAGGTCGGGCTGGGAAAGCCCCCCGGGAAACTCCCACGGATAGGGAGAAGGGGGAGGAGAGGCAGGGTCTCAAGACGGCGGGAAGCCACAAGCTGCTGCTATTTAAACCGCTTCCCTTGGCGGTCACAAGACAGAAGGACGACATGGAGTCCAGCCTGGTCCTCCTGCTGGCCCTGGCCATGGCGCCCTTCCAGCCTGGCAGTGGTGAGCAGGGGTGTAGGGAGGGGAGGGGGCTTTGGGAGATGAGTGGGCACAAGGGAAAGAGCTTTGGGGGTGCTATGAAAGCCCAGGGCTTTGAGAGGCTGGCCCGGGGATGTGGGGCTCTGGTTGCTCTCTAGTCAAGACCAGGGACCTGGGGCAGAGGTCTAGAGTCCTGGGGTCTCAACCCAGGGTCAGGGTCAGGACTGGAATCTGGGACCCAGTTGCCCCAACATGAGTTTATTGTTGTTTCCCCTCAGGCCAGTCCCTCCATGTGGATCCCCCCGATCCTGTGGTGGCTGTGGCCAAAGACACATCCCTCCAGCTCAACTGCAGCCTGCCCTGTGACGAGGGTGTAGCCCAGGTGCAGTGGCGTGGCCTGGACACCGACCTGGGCAATGTGCAGAACCTCCCAGGCAGCAGCACCCTCTCCATACACGGCCTGCTGACAGACGCTGGCACACGTTTGTGTGTGGGCTCCTGTGGGGGCCGAAGCGTCCAGCACTCTGTGCAGATCATTGTGTACGGTGAGGCCCACTCTGCCCTTGTAGGTGCCACCTACCCAGGGGTATCAGGACCTTGCACCACACCAATGCCATCACCCACCAGGTCCCCGCACCCCAGACCCACAAGGCTGACACATCCGCCCTTCCTGTCCCAGACACCTAAGGCACATAGCTGTATCATCACCCCAACCAAACCCACCTCCTCCGCCTGGCTCAGCCCTGGGCCCCATCTTCCATCCGCAGCCTTCCCAGACCAGCTGGTGGTGTCTTGGTCAGCACAGGACCAAGAGGTGTCCTGCACAGCCCACAACATCTGGCCCCCAGGCCCAGACATTCTCTCTTTCACCCTGCTACTGGGAGACCAGAGACTGGAGGGGGCCCGGGCCCTGGAACCAGAGCAAGAGGAGGAGATGCAGGAGGCCGAGGGCACGCCGCTGCTCCGAATGTCACAGCGCTGGCTGCTGCCCTCCCTGGAGACCCCGGCCCCTCCCGCCCTCTACTGCCAGGTCACCATGCAGCTGCCCAACCTAGTGCTGACCCACAAAAGGGGGCTTCCAGGTAAGTCCTCGGGGCCCACCTGCCTCTGGGCTTGGCTACCCTGGAGCTTGAACCAGGATTGTGTGTCCCCGCCTGGAGAGTCCCAAGAGAACTGGTCCCTGTGAGGCAGCCAGAAAAAAGACTAATTCAAAAGATGAGGGCCTACCCTGCGCCAACTCCAAAATGATATCTCCATCCTTTTCTGTCTGTCCCGGAAGACTAGATGGGGGCCAACACTCAGTAGGTGTTTGATAAACACTGCTGAGTAGACTCAATGCAGGTCCCAGAACGCAGGAGTTCTAGAGATGCTGGCTGAGCAGATTCACAGGATTGGCACACTGTAGGTGCTTTGTAAACAGTGGTCAAGTAGACTCATAGAAACTGCACCCAGTAGGTGCTTTATAAACACTGGCCTAGCCTTTAATCCCAGCACTTGGGAGAGAGAGGCAGGTGGATCTCTGAGTTTGAGGCCAGCCTGGTCTACAGAGCAAGTTCCAGGACAGCCAGAGCTACACGGAGAAACCCTGTCTCAGAAAACCAAAATAAATAAATAAGCGGGGGCTGGAGAGATGGCTCAGAGGTTAAGAGCACTGGCTGCTCTTCCAAAGGTCCTGAGTTCAATTCCCAGCACCCACATGGTGGCTCTCAACCATCTGTAATGAGATCTGGTGCCCTCTTCTGGCCCGCAGGGATACGTGCAGACAGAACACTATACATAATAAATAAAGAAATAAATAAATAAATAAATAAATAAATAAATAAATAAATAAATAAGCAGTGGCCTAGTAGACTCGTACAGGACCCAGGAAGTTCTGTCTGTGTCTGCATCTCCTGGCCCAGCCACTATGATGCCCTGTGTCACTTGAGTGACAGGAGTGGAGGGGGAGGGGAGTTCTGTCCTACCACCAGGCTGCAGATGAAGAAACTGGGGCAGGAGAGAGGCCCGGGGCTACAGAAGAACATTCTGTTTGCAGTCCTACAGAGCTGGACCTCACCAGAGCCCCCCAATACCACCTCTGCCAAGCCCTACATCCTGACCTCATCACACACTACTGAGGCCAGCTCCACTGGGCTCCCCACCAGCACAAGCCTGCCATCTACCCCTCCTCGTTCCACACTTAGCCCTAGGACTCTGAGCTCCGCTGGCACTTGCTATCCCGAGATCCACCAGGACCAGGAGGCAGTCTGGCAGCTACTCTGTGAAGCATCCTGTGGGCCTGGAGTGACTGTGCGCTGGATCCTGGCTCCTGGCAACCTGGCAGCCTACCACAAGAGGGAGGCCGGGGCTCAGGCGTGGCTAAGCGTCCCTCCCCCAGGTCCCATTCCCGAGGGCTGGTTCCAGTGCCGCCTGGACCCCGGGGGGCAGGCAGCCAGTCTGTATGTCTCCAGTCAGGTGTTCCCAAAACCCTGTGAGTGCTGGGGCCCTGGGAGGGACGGACATATGGGATTAAAATGATGGTTGGGGCCGGGCGGTGGTGGTGCACACATTTAATCCCAGCACTCGGGAGGCAGAGCCAGGCGGATCTCTGTGAGTTCGAGGCCAGCCTGGTCTACAGAGTGAGATCCAGGACAGCAAAGGCTACACAGAGAAACCCTGTTTTTTTTAAAAAAAAAAAAAAAAACTAGTTGGGTTTCTGTGCCACGCCTCAGTTCAGTATGCTTTCCTGGCTGTGAAAGAACTTAAGACTTCCAAGCACCTTGCAGACACAGAGATTCTGTGAAACAGACGGTAAAGAGAGATGACCAGAAAGGAGTTTAAAAAAAAAAAAGTTTTTTAATGTTGGCTTCACATGGCTGAGGCTGGCCTCAAACTTGGTGTGTAGCTGATCCTCTTGCCTCAGCCCCCTAAGTGCCGGGATAACAGGTGTGCACCACTACCCCTGTTTCAGTGGTTCAATTTTAAAACACATTAATTAGTTGGGGAGTCCACTTTTAAACCATAGGGCCTATGTACGGTCCCCTCAGCGGGGCCTGCAGGCACCGGGCTGATGATATCCTCTTCTCTACTCTTTCAGCCTCCGACATCACCCTGTGGATTGGCAGCTTGGTGCTGGGGCTGCTCGCGCTGGCCTTCCTTGCCTACCGCCTGTGGAAACGCTACGGGCCGAGTGCTCCCCCAGACACCAGCTCATGCACACTCCTGTGAAGCTGGGTTCGGGGCAGTCAAGATGTTAGGGTGTGGCCCCTTCCCTTGGTGGTCAGCACATCTACAGGTTCCTTCCGGCTGCTCGCCCGGCGCAGAATAAAGGCCCCTTGTCTGGCCACTGGTGTGTCCTGTCGTACTGTAAAGCAGAGACGCTTTGCGCATCTCTCAGTCCTACCCCCGGGGGCCCTGGAGACAGGCACACATCCCAGTCTGTCTTGGTAGGCCCGAGCAGGATGCCAGGCTGGGAAACGCCTGCGCTTCCTAAGAGTAACTAAGGAGGTTCCCAATGGCCTGGAAAAAAAGTACTTGGGGGGCGTAGCTGGGGCAAACACCGAGATGGGTGTGAGGGGGGCGAGGGGACGGAGGTGACAGCCAGAGGAGAGACGTGCAAGGGTCCTGGAGAGCCTCCACAGTTACGGCAAGAGCAACCCCTGGTGGTCAGGACGGGGAGTCGTGGGGACTCGCTCGAGGCGAGCTAATCCTGAAAGTGAAGTGAAGCCAAAATCCCGGCAGAGCCCAAGCCGAGCGCACCACCTGAGACTCAACGCAGAAAAGGGCCGGAATCCCGCTCTCAGTCCTAGATTCCCGGCGGACGGACCCCCACGCACGTCTGAGGGGGTTTCTCTGGTACCCAAGGAGCCTGGTTGCTAGGAGACCATGCTTGCGAAGACTTGCCCGCTACCAAGATGGCAAGCAATCGCGCTTCAAGCCAGAAACCAAGCCCTTCCTGGGGGACCATTTTGAAGTCTGGCAAGCTCATGATTCCGGACCGAAGTTAAGAGATGCAGTCATGGAGTACCAGCAGAGACGTAAACGGAGAATACCAGTTAGGGCACCGGGGGATAGGTAGCCTGTGCCTGTCACTGCCCAGACGCTGTCAGAGAGGAAGCCGCTCCTCTGCCCTTAACAGAAATGGCCGCCCAAGGAGGATGCTTTGTCGCGCCGTGAATTATGGCAGCACTTCCGGCCCCGCTGCCCTCAGCAAAGATGGCGGCAGTGGAGAAGCGGCGGCCGGCAGTAGCACCAGCGGCCAATTTCGCGGACAGCGGCCGCTCGTCGGTGTCTCAGGCGGCGGCGGCGGCTGAGAGCGAGGAGGATTTCCTCCGGCAGGTCGGCGTGACAGAGATGCTGCGCGCGGCCCTACTGAAGGTGCTGGAGACGCGGCCCGAGGAGCCCATCGCCTTCTTGGCGCACTACTTCGAGAACATGGGCCTGCGCTCGCCAGCCAACGGCGGCGCCGGGGAGCCCCCAGGCCAGCTCCTCCTGCAGCAGCAGCGCCTGGGCCGCGCGCTGTGGCACCTTCGCCTGGCTCACCACTCGCAGAGGTGCGGACCGATGGCGGGCGGGGTGCCTGGACTACACCTCCCGACAGGCCCCGCGCGGGCTCAACCCCCCGCCGGCGCGGGGCGTATCCGGGAGTAGTAGTCTGTCCTCTTTCCCCGGACCTGGTCCGTTTAGGGCGGTATAGCGTCCGGAATACAGCCCCCGGCATGCTTCGCGTAGATTTCGGCCGCTGTGATCGCGGGCTGTACTGGGAATTGTGGTCCTGGTAGGAAGTATTGGGAGTTGTAGTCCACCTTTGCTGGAGCTTCCAGATGATTATGGCCTAGGGGGGTTTTGCTTTTGGGCTTGTGCTCAATTTCTCCTCGCAGCCCAGGGTTTTGGAGGTCAAGAAGCCATCCCTGCAGTCAGAGCATAAATAGCTGCGGTGCTTGTCCCGGAGATGGGCAGCCTGTGTACTGAGGCCCCACCCCGCAGTATGGTCCTGAGATGCACCCGCAGAGCACAGGCTGGTCTAGAGCCAGGTGTGAACCGTGCAGGGAGGCCTGGAGCTCGGCAGTTGCTCTGTGCCCCAGTGGGAATAGTTCCAGTGGAGAAGATGAGTGAGGAGCACTTCAGTGGATGGGGGAAGTTGATCAGTAGGTGTCATCAACCAGAGAGAGAGAAAGTGGGTGAGTTGGTGTCTGGGGTCTCAGCACGGAAGTGGCTTTACAAAGGGTGCGTGGAGGACTCAGAAGGTGTTGGGCAGCAGTGACCCCCGCTTTCCCCAGGGGAGTGAAAGTCCAGGGAGCGTTCCTGCTGCTTCTCTCCTGGAGTCCCAGAGAAGCTGGAACAAGTTGGGCAGAGCAGGGTGGATCTGAGCCAAGCAAACACCTCTGCACCAGGGGCAGAGGGCTCGGGATCCCCGGACGATGGCCAGGAAGGGAAGGGTGGAGCAGGACGGGCTGTTGAGGGCGGGGTACGGTCGGTCGGTCGGACAGGCACAAAGGCTGGGAGATCAGTGGTTCTGGAAGGTTGCTGATCACTTGGTGAGGAGCTCGAGCAAGGAGGTGGACAGAGTGTACAGCTGAGACGGCACTGGGGGTGGGAGTGGGGAGACGGAAGGCATCTGCGTGGCAGTCTTTCTTTTGGACCACCAACAAGCTCCCAAATCATGGCACGGAGACTTAGTATTAGTTATGGACGCTGGACCTTAGCTTAGGCTCGTTTCTTGCAAGCTCATCTGCATTTTGCCTCGGGCTTTTTACCTTTCATTCTGTTTATCTTTTCCTGTTTCCTCCTGGCTCCAGGCATCGCCCTCTCCTTCTCTCTCTCATTCCTAGATTCTCCCTCCTACTTATTCTCTCTGCCCGCCAGCCCCACCTATCCCTCCTCTGCCTAGCTATTGGCTGTTCAGCTTTTTATTAGACCAATCAGGTGTCTTAGGCAGGCAAGGTAAAACAGCAACACATCTTTACATCATTAAACAAATACAGCAGAAACAAATGTAACACATATTTGCCTAGTTAAATCAATATTCCACAGCAGAAACAAATGTGGCACATCTTGACATAGTTAAAGTAATATTCCACAACACCAGCAAAGGAGCAAGCGCACAGGCCTGCACCCTGAGGTGCCCCAGGGAAGGAGGCCAGGAACAAACTGCCTCCTGGGGCATCTGTCTAGAAGAGTCTCCCAGGGCTGTGGGGGACCAGCCCCCACCATCATTTACCCCAGAGACTCTGGGGAATGAGGAATAAGAGACTTAGTTAGAAACAGAGGGGAGAGAGAACACAGGATAGACTCAGGTGGGCCTGGATCCTTAGCCACCGGCCCAAAGGTCTATTTATAGCAATGCCAAGGGGTGGAGCAGAAGACCTCCCCTTCCTAGTTACAGTCCTGGTGCCCAGGCCCGTGGTCCAGTCAACCTGCCATGCAGTCCTGCAGGGTACAGCCACTAGGAAACCTAGTGGGCTCCAACACAAGGGTGAAAAGCAGTCAACTTAGTGATTTAAAACAGGAACATTGTGAGTTGAAGTCACAGCCCACCTGAGGATCTAGGGCAGGGTTTCTGACCATGTCACCAGGTCTCTGTGCCCTGCCAGCCGCTGGGTCCATGCCTGGCATCCTCTGACACGGCCTCATCTTAAGCGGCTGAAACCATGAAAGCAGTGTGTTTACCACATTCTGAGGTTTGTGGATGTGAACTTGGGGATCACTGCTCACCCCCGGACCTAGTGTTATACCACTAACTCGGCAGCTCAGGACAGCAGAGGACATGGAAAGGAGCCAGCAGGCAGGTGGGGTCCCCAGAGATGCAGCCAAGGGTGGACCCAGAAGCCACAGCCTGTCTGTGTCTGATGTCACAGAGCTAGGTCTCTCTTCCTCCCCCAGTCACTGCTCCCCACTTCAGACCCCATGGTGGATGTCTGTGAAGAGAGTGGGTCCTTGTGCCGTGCTCAGCCTGAGCCACCACACATGGCAGCCACTGACGCCTGTCACTGAGTCACTTCTCTGGAGCTGAGGGACCGCGCTTCTCAAGTCCCTCCAGGCCTCTCTATAGCCTGGTGTCCCCTTCGGTCACCTCCCCAGCGGCCTGTGAGCACCACTTAAGATCACTCTTCACCCCAGATGACTGAAGCCTTGGCCACAACGGAGGAAGCCCGGAATCAGACCCATGCGACAAAACCCTGCACGCCTTCCTGGCTGCTGTGCTGCTGATGGGGCAGGGGGAGGGCCACTGGCCACACTGTCCCTAAGCTGTTAGGGAGTCATTTCTGTGATCAAGTACAACGTAATGAGCTAAACTGAGTCACTAGCTGGTCACACTGAGGACAATCCAGCACGCGCCTCCCTTCAGGCACTCTCCATGAGGCACCCCAGACCCTGCAGGGTGCTCAAGAGCCAGGAGCTCTCCGAGTGTAGAGGAGAGCTGGAACAGGGGTGTGTGCCCCCCCATACATCATCCAGCCCCACCCCAGGGAAAGCCACTGGCAGGAGGAGGGAGGCCCCCGCTGCCTGCGCACAGTGTGAGCACTCAGCAGAGAGAACTGCAGAGTGGAGCCGCAGCCCATGCTCTCCCAGCTCTGGAGCTCACCCCCTTGTCTGTGCTCCCCTCACCTCTCAGGGACTCAGTGGGGATCCCCAGGAGAGGATGTGAGCCATCCGAGAGGTGGGTGTCCTTGTACCAGGCCGTAATTACGTGATCTGTGGCTGGGAACAGCCAAGGGCAGGGTGGCTGGACCCCTCCGCTGTGCCTGCACGAGATCATGTCCATCCTCCCAAGAATCTGGAGTTGCAGAACTGGGGTTTGCATTCCTTGGGTAAGCAGAGCACGGCTCACAGAGGCAGCAGCGTCAGAAAGCCAGTGACCCTGGGAGACAGGTCTGGACCTGGTCCAGGAACAGAGCAAGGGCCCACCCAGGCCTTTTACCCCTGGAGGTCACTGCCAGAGGAGGCAGGATCAGGACAAGAGAGCTAGTGGCTATAGGTCAACCGGAGTATCAGTCAGGAAGAGCTATGTTGTGCTGCTATGACAAACAGTCCCAGAGTCTCCGCGGCTGGGCCCTGCTAAATGACCTTCACAAAAGACACACGGTCTGCTCTCTGGGCGTCTGCAGCTGGCTAGGATTTATTAAGCACCTACTACGTGAAGGTCTCTAGAAGATGAAGCATCTAAGAAGCCCCCAGGAGGTCAGGATGGAGCAGACCCCCCTCATTGTGAAGCTGAGCCACACAAGGACCGAGTAAGGTCCACTGTCAGGCAGTTACTCTCTGGGTAAGTCCTGCAGTGAGACTATCAGCCTACTCAGAGCCTCGATTTCTTACAAGGCTGTGTTCATGATCACCACTGTGGTCCACAAGGAGGGACCACACCCTGGGGTCAGGGAAGGATCCGCCTGACTCAGCATGCCCTCCCTGCTCACTAGCTGTCAGTTGAGAATGTGACCTAGCCACAGGTTCATGTCAGAACTGGCCACTTTGTGTCTCAATAAAACTTTAATTATAAGACATAGTGGAGATGCAGGGAGATCGTGGGCTCAAGGCTCAGCTACTGAGAGACCTTGCTTCGAAATAAACAGCTGGCTTGTCACAGCTGGCTTGTCACAGGACAGCTGCATGAAGATGTCACAGTAAGGCTCAGGTGTGTGCATGGTGGCAGTGAGGACTGGCGTGCCCTCCCCTGCAGCCGTGTGCTGGGGCACAGTGAATGGTAGACACCCCAACATGTCTGCTGGTGGTTGAATGGCACTTACCAGGTGCATACTGTGTGCCGGGATGGGCCCGGCTGGCAGAACCCTCCTTAGCATGTGCAAGCCACTGGTTCCAGCCCCAGCACCACATAAAGTGGACATGGTGCACTCAGGACATGGAGGCAGGGGGATCCGATGCATGAGACTCTGTCTCAAACGAACCCCCGATGGCTCATCCAGTAAAGGTGCTTGCGGAATTTTGACAACTTGAATTCATTCAGTTTCTGGAAGCCATGTGGAAACAGAAGCAACCCAACTCTAAAGGATTGCCCTCTGACCACCCACACATACAGACACATGTATGTACATGTATGGTTACAACTAATAATGAATTGGTTTTGTGACAAGGTCTCACTGTGGCCTCAAACTCACAGAGATCCTCCTGCCTCTGCCCCCTAAGTGCTGGGATTAAAAGATTGCTCTACCACTTCCTTTTTTAAATTTATTTTATTTTTATTTTATGTGCATTGGTGTTTTGCCATGGGTGTCCAGTCCCCTGGAACTGGAGTTATAGGCAGTTATGAGCCGCCGAGTGGGTGCTGGGAATTGAACCTGAGTCCTCTGGAAGAGCAGTCAGTGCTCTTAACCTCTGAGTCATCTCTCCAGGCCCTGTTCTACCACTTTCATCTTAAATATTCTTTTAAATTTGATTTTATATGTGTGGGTGTTTTGCCTGCATGTATGTCTGTGCACCATGTGCATGCCTGGTGCCTTGGAGGCCAGAAGAGGGCGTCAGATCCCCTGGAACTGGAGTTACAGACAGTTGTGAGTTGCCATGTGGTGCTGAGAATCAGCTCCGTCCTCTGCAAATGCAGGCCTACCGACCGAACCATCTCTGCAGCCCCGTAAATAAATCTTAAGAAAGCAAACACTTGGGGTTCCTCCATGCCTGGTGCCCTGGAGGGAGGGGCAGACGAATGAGGAGCTGGATTGCTGGGGTGCTGGGAAGGTCTGGAAAGGCTCCGGGTGACCGGCCAGGATGGGGGCCTCCTGACACCCCACTGTCCCCGCAGGACCGCCTTCAACAACAACGTGAGCGTGGCCTACGAGTGTCTGAGCGCCAGCGGCCGCAAGAAGAAGCCTGGGCTGGACGGGCGCACGTACAGCGAGCTGCTGAAGCGCGTGTGCAGGGACGGCGGGGCCCCCGAGGAGGTGGTGGCACCGCTTCTGCGCAAGATCCAGTGCCGGGACCACGAGGCTGTGCCGCTGGGCATCTTCCGCGCCGGCATGCTGTCATGCTTTGTGCTGCTGGAGTTTGTGGCGCGCGCCGGCGCCCTCTTCCAGCTGCTGGAGGACCCGGGCCTGGCGGTGGCCGATCGGCGTGTGGGCCAGGCCGTGCTGGACACGCTGGAGGGCGCGCTGGGCACGGGAGACCTGGCGGCGGCGCCCACACACTACCTAGAGGCCGGTTCCCGCTTGGGCCCCGACAATCTGGCACGTGCCCTGGACAGGGCGGCGGCTGGACGGCGGCCTAGCGCACCCATGTCCCGAGAGGAGTTCCTGGAGAAGGCTGCCGCCCTCTTCATCGCCAAGGTCAAGCCGGTGGGCTGAGTCCAGGACACAAGCACACCCTGCTGCCACCTCCCCGGGAAGGCATGGGCTTGGGATCTGCAAACCGGTGTCCAGACAACCTGCACAGGGCCCTCACCCAGGGAGGGGGACCTGGGTGGACCCTGCAGGACCAGCACCTTCAGCTCAGTCCCCTCTGTACTGGCCTGTCTTCCCTGCTCACAGAAATAAAATCTGAAAAGACCCAGCCTTGCTGGTCGCCTGTGTGCAGCTCCCTAGCCATTGCCAGGCACTGCAGGTTCCTCCCAACCCAAGGTCCCGCAGGGTCACCAAAGAAGATGAGGGGATATTGGGAGGATTTTCCCAAGGACAACTTATCTCTGCTGATGTCAAAACTAGTAACTTCTTAGACCACCAGGTCTAACTTCCTTAGACTGCCAGCCCCCAAATCATGACACGGAGACTAATTAATTATGAATGCTCGCCCTTAGGCTTGGGTCTAGCTAGCTAGCTTTCTTTAACTTAACCCATTTCTGATCATCTGTGTGTGGGCCTGAGGCTCGTTTACCTCATCTCCTGCTGTCCATCCTGCTTTCAAGCTTCCTCTGTGCCTGGCTGACTGTCCTCCGGTTGGCTGGCCCCCTTTTCTCTCTGCCTGCCAGCCCCACCGATCCCTCCTCTGCCGAGCTATTGGCCACTCATCTTTTTATTAGACCAGTCAGGTGCCTTAGTCAGGCAAGGTAAAACAGTAACACATCTTTACATAGTTAAACAATTATTCTGCAACACATCTTTACATAGTTAAACCAATATTCTGTTCCACAAGAACTCCACTCCTAAGGTCCTCACTGGGGAATTCTAGGTGTGGCTCCATCCTGACCACGCCCCCAGCCCTCTCTGGGAGATTCTAGGCGGGGCTCCACCCTGACCACGCCCCCAGCCCCTCACTGGGAGATTCTAGGCCGGGCTCCACCCTGACCACGCCCCTAGCCCCTCACTGGGGGATTCTGGGCGGGGCTCCACCCTGACCACGCCCCCAGCTCTCACTAGGGGATTCCTGGCAGGGGCTCTATTCCTTAGCCAGGTCCTCAGCCTTCTTGGAGTCTTGTGTGTGTGTGTGTGTGTGTGTGTGTGTGTGTGTGTGTATGTGTGTGTGTGAAGATCAGAGGACAGCTGGCAGGAATCAGATCTGCCCTTCCACCAGCTGAATTCAGGTCAGTTTTGGTGGCAAGTGCCTTTACCAGCTGAGCCATCTTACCCGCTCTAGTTATTCTTTTTTTGTTTTTGTTTTTGTTTTTGTTTTTGTTTTTGAGACAGGGTTTCCCTGTGCGCCTTTTCTGGAACTCACCCTTGTTATTTTGAGACAAGGTCTCACTAGGTTGCCTCGGCTGGCTTGAACTCATGACCCTCCTGCCTCACCTTCCCATCCAGCTTGAGTGACACAAGGCACCACCTTGCCCAGCTGCATGGATGCTTTCTAAATTCCATGACTGAGTAGAGACAGATGAGCCTGTCCCATCTCTCAGCATTTCTGGGACATGAGCCAATCAACACTGACTAGATGAGAGATTTCCAGAAACTTCCTCAGTGCCCTAACTCCCCTGGGAGCTCACTAGGCAGGTGAGAGGGAGAATCAGTGCCCTCTCGCCGTGGCCAGGACACCAGAGTGACAGGAATAACAACCTCATAGCCTCTGCTAGCTTAGGAATGCTATCCCACCGGACTTGGCTCCCCTGCTGTATGAAGAAGCTCCTGGGGCTGGGGGAAGGGTGCACTGAGCAGAACCTGGATGCCAGGGTGAGGTTGGAGTGGGGTTTGGGGTGCCCAGCAGTGAGCAGACCTGATGCAACCCAACCGTAACTTCCTGAGCAAGGCCCCTCCCGTTCCACTTCCTGGCCTGCACCAGTCACAGATCACCCCATGACCTATGGAGGGTGTCCCTGCAGGTGTCAAGCAGGGAAGCATACCTCTCGGAGAGATGAGAATGAAAACCTGGAGTAGATTGACTTCATCAGCCTGGACCAGACTTTAGGAGTCAAATGCCCGAGGTTCATTGTCAGCATATTTAAAATAATACAATTTGGGGAAAGGTTTCCAGGGTACAATCAGTGCAATTCCAGGTGTAGAATAAAGCTTAAGATGTGACTATGAAGAAACTCCTTTACAAAGTCCATGTGACCGTGAAGGTGGGTTCTATAGCTAAAAGACCTAGTGTGGTCTTTTAGAATCTAGTGTGGTCTCTGGGAGAGAGAGTGTAGAGATCAGCAGGACATAGAGTGCTTTAGATATCTCCCCTAAAGATGGGTAATGGTCTAGGGAGGGACTGTTATTTATTAAGTGGCGCTGTTTACCATGCAAGAGAAGCCACAAGGCACAACGAAACCCACTATAAGAGTTATTGAGGGAATAGAAAGGGTGTGCATAGGCCTATGGAATGTCTGCGCAGGAAGAGAGGGGAGGAATAGGTGGAATCCGCTTTTATAGGTACCCACACACATATGCACACATGGGCTTACGTAGCTACGCCACACATGTGAATAGATTACATGATCACACAGTGCAAGGATTACATAGGACACAAGGCCCTAGGATGACTAAGCATCTTGCCTGGCTACTGGACAGTGCATGCACGGTCATGTAGCTGGGGGAGTGGCCAGGAATCCTAACAGGGACGAGTCTGGAATAATCATTCTGGGGAATTTGAGTAAGGTCTTCCTCTATAGCAAAAGATGAGTGAGGTCTGCTTCCACAGATAGCTGGGCAGACGTACACCATGTGGGCGTGGCGGCGGCCACTAATTCACAACCCAGATGCTGCATCCATGTGGAGAGTTTATTATAATAGAGAGATGAAGAGAAAGATTGAGAGAGACAGAGAGAAAGAGAGAGAAGGAGAGTGAGGGGGTCTAAGGAGTGCACTTTGTGGAAGGAAAAGGGGAGGAAGAGAGAGGAAGGGGAGGAGTTTTTCCCTTTTACATCGGGGTCGCAGGGCAGCGACAAGGGGTGGAATTTCAAGGGGCGGTTCAGAATATTGACACTCTCCCTCACTCTGTCCAGACACGCTGGCCTCTGGCTAGTTTGGATTCTCTCCACTTCAGGGCCTTTCTGTTGGTTAAGCGGCCATGCCCGACAGAGGAAAGTGCTGGCTGGCAGAAGAATCAAAGCCATAGGTACCTTCCTAGAGCTTTATTGGGGGGGGGAGAGAGAGAGAGAGAGAGAGAGAGAGAGAGAGAGAGAGAGAGAGACCGCACCAAGGGGGGAAGTATGGAAGGAGAGAGTGCGGAAAGAGAGAACACAGAGAGGGCACGCTGCTGTGGGATGTTCTGTATGGCAAATGTGTTGCTAATTAGTCAATAAATAAAACACTGATTGGCCATTGGCTAGGCAGGAAGTGTAGGCGGGAAAAGGAGGAGAATAAAGCTGGGAAGTGGAAGGCTGAGTCAGAGAGACACTGCCAGCCGCCACCATGACAAACAGCATGTGAAGATGCCGGTAAGCCACGAGCCATGTGGCAAGGTATAGATTTATAGAAATGGATTAATTTAAGCTGTAAGAACAGTTAGCAAGAAGCCTGCCACGGCCATACAGTTTGTAAGCAATATAAGTCTCTGTGTTTACTTGGTCGGGTCTGAGCGGCTGTGGGACTGGTGGGTGACAAAGATTTGCCCTGACTGTGGGCAAGGCAGGAAAACTCTAGCTACAGCACGCCCCCTTTTTAGGCTGGGACGCCATCGCAGGCTGGTGATGTAATTAAGGACATAATCCTTACACTTTCCATGTCTGTTTCAGTTTCCTGTGACACTGTTCCCCATTCATCTGACAATTCACGTTACCCCCTAAGAGCTGGCTCCCATGTCCACGGTAATGCTCCTGCCCTGTTCTCTGACCTCTGAAACACTTTTTCCCTCACAGGAACTAGTTACCATGAACAGTGCATTTGTTTATTGGTTTTTTGAGACAGGGTTTCTCTGTATAGCCCTGGCTGTCCTGGATCTTGCTCTGTAGACCAGGCTGGCCTCGGACTCACAAAGATCCACCTGCCTCCACCTCCTGAGCGATGGGATTAAAAGCGTGCACCACCGGGGCTGGAGAGATGGCTCAGAGGTTAAGAGCACTGCTTGTTCTTCCAAAGGTCCTGAGTTCAATTCCCAGCAACCACATGGTGGCTCACAACCATCTGTAATGAGATCTGGTGCCCTCTTCTGGCCTGCAGGGATATGTGCAGACAGAACACTGTATACATAATAAATAAATAAATTTAAAAAAAAAAAAAAAGCGTGCACCACCAGCGCCCGGCTGCCACCAGGGAATTTATTTTATCTCTGGAAACGGTTTCTCTGCCGTACTCCCTTCAGCCCAAGGTTCAGGGACTCTGCTGTCATTGCTGGTTCCCAGAATCTCCCTCCACCTGAGAGGGAAGGAGGAAGTGAATTTCATGAAGGCAAGGTCAATTCCTGTTACTTCTATTACATTACCACAGACTTACCCAGCCATCGCTGGTCCATCCCACCATCTAAGGGGAGGGGGACAACACCCCTTAGCTAGTGGCCCTTGCTGTGAAACAATCCGTTTCTACACTATGAACATGTATTACTCTCATTTGTTAATAAATGAGATTGGCCAATACTGGGCAGGAAGAGACTGAGTGCGGGAGAGCCAGACATTCAGAATTCTGGGAAGAGGAAGGGCAGAGTCAGAGGGTCACTGGCAAGCACAGAGAAGCAAGATGAGAATGTGGTACTGAGAAAAGGTACCAAGCCATGTGGCTAAACTTAGATAAGAATTATGGGTTAATTTAACTGTAAGAGTTCGTTAGTAACAAGCCTGAGCTACCTGCCGAGCATTTATAAGTCATATTAAGCCTCTGAGTTGGTTATTTGGGACTGAGTGGCCGGGACAGAAAACTCCACTTACAGCCCCTTCCTCCCTCTTCAATGCCTACAGAACATTGCCTCCCAGTCTCCATGTCCTCTCACCCTCCCTCTGAGGACCCTAGGACAGTCTCTAACTCTCTGCACTTGAACCTATTGGCCAGCTTCCTTGGGCCATGTCCACAAAGGTGACAGGTCTATGTGTTCTGGGGGTCAGATAGAGATGTATCTATAGGCATTCTGCTCTAGGTGAAGTTGGCCTCGAGTCTGGTTCTGTCCATGCAGAGCAAGTAGCTCTACTTTTGCAGGATATTTGATCACACTGTGAACCCCGAGGTTGTGTTATTTACTGCAAAAACCTATTTCTAGGTGTGGTGTGGCTCATTCCTAGGACACACTTTTTTTTTTTTTTTTTTTTTTTTTTTTGTCAGGGTTTCTCCATGTAGTTTTGGTGCCTGTCCTGGATCTCGCTCCATAGACCAGGCTAGCCTTGAACTCACAGAGATCCCCTGGCTCTGCCTCCTGAGTACTGGGATAAAAGGTGTGTGCCACCAACCGCTGGCCCTAGCACACACCTTTAATATAGAGGTTTCTGCTTATTGTAAACAGTATTAAATAAAAACAACATCCCATAGGTGAAGAGGCAGAGCAAGCAACCAGTAGACAGGAAGTGACCATGGAGAGTAAGAGAGAGTCAGGAGGATGGATAGAGAGGCACACAGGAAGTGGAAGAGGAGGGACATTTGAGTTTGAGGAGGTTTTGAGATTGTACACTAGCTGAGGAGGAAGGTCAGCTGGGTGCTTTCTCTGCCTCTCTGAGCTAGCAGGCTTTCACCCCAGCATCTGGCTCCAGAGTCTTTGTTGGTAAAATCAAATCATTGAGCAGGGCAGCGGTGGCGCACGCCTTTAATCCTAGCACTGGGGAGGCAGAGCCAGGCGGATCTCTGTGAGTTCGAGGCCAGCCTGGTCTATAGAGCAAGTTCCAGGACAGGCACCAAAACTATACAGAGAAACCCTGTTTTCAAAAACAAAACCAAAAAGAACAACAAAAAAAAACCCACAACACCCTAGAGCCTCCCTCAACCCCAGCCCCTCAAGAAACCACAGCTGTGTGCTTAGCTACTGCCTCCAAAATGCCATTTTTTTTAAACAGAGTCTCACGTAGCCCAGATTTGTGGAATAATCTTTTTTTTAAATTTTATTTATTATGTATACAGTATTCTGCCTGCATGTGTCCTTGCAGGCCAGAAGGGAGCACCAGATCTCATTACAGATGGTTGTCAGCCACCATGTGGTTGCTGGGAATTGAACTCAGGACCTCTGGAAGAGCAGTCAGTGCTCTTAACCACTGAGCCATCTCTCCAGCCCGGAATAATCTTTTTTGTATCCTGTGAAGATGTGTCACTCTGATTGGTTTAATAAAAAGCTAGACAGCCAATAGCTAGTCAGGATTTCCAAGCACAGAGGATACTGGGAAGAAGGGCAGAAATGCCAGCAGACAGAGAGGAAGTAGGATCCCGAGTACAGAGTAACCAAGCCACATAAAAATAGCAGGTTAAAAAATATTGGTTGATTTAAGTTATAAAAGCTAGTGGGCCGGGCGGTGGTGGCGCACACTTTTAATTCCAGCACTCGGGAGGCAGAGGCAGGCGGATCTCTATGAGTTCGAGGCCAGCCAAGTACCTGACCCTGGCTCCTTTCTCTCCCCTATGCTTAGCAGCAAAGGACCCCCAGGGGAGCAGCAGCCTGTCCTCTGGACCCCCAAGTGGGTGGGTGACTCCCTCAAGTATGGCTTTTTGCACAGTGAAATGGATGACGGAGTTGGTTTGATGTTCTTTAACACGTGACAAAAATCAGCTGAGGGAGGAGAGGGGACTTTTGGTAACATGGACACCATTGTGAGTCACGGGGGAAGCCATGTTCATGGAGGTCAGGCTGGCTCAGTAGGCAGAGTGCTCACCTGCCATGCACAAGGCCCAGGGTTCCCTTACTGGCAGAGGCCATTGTCATGAGCTATTGCGGGCCATGACACAATTACAGTTTATAGCAATTGATAATTCAGATGTCAACCCACCAGTGGAATGTTCTCTGATGGGCTAACCTGTCGAGCAAGGCTTGCAGGCCACCGACTCTGAATACTGCTGCCCTCATCTGTAATTTCTTGTGCAATAACAGCTATGATATCTCTCCATCACTGTGCATTTCCATAAAATGTGTATATGTGATCTCATGGTTACATCTCAGTCTTATGGGCACATACATCTGTGGGTGTCAGAAAGACGACTTTTCGTTTAGCTGTATAATGTTGACACATAGAAAACATACTAGGATGCTTCATAGCCAGATCCGTTGTCCCACGAGACTGTAGACAAACCCTGCCTTGTTCCTTTTACTCATACTAACAAAAATAGCAATCTCGCCTCAGTCTAACACAAACTGCACACATTTAGCTCATTTTCCCTCAGAGCAAGTTCAAACTAAACTAAAGGCCTTTGTAAATAGATCATAAATTTAAAACTTCACAGTTATGCACAAGGTCAGAGTCTCAGGTGTCCACCAAGGTTACTAACACAAAACACCCTAAGAAAAGCCTGCCAATTCTTCGCTTGCCAAGTCTGCTGATAAAAAGCTATGTCTCAGAGTTTGTCACACCAGGCACTGAGCCCCCTCCCTCTGGTCCTGAGACCTTGGAACCTTGCATTATTACGGTAATGGCTCTGCTCCTTATTGTCTATTCTAGGAATGTGCTATGACCTTGAGGGTTTTGAAACTTTTCTAAGGATTGCAAGGAGTCTCCTGTTAGAAATGTAAGGATAGTCAGACAAAAGAGGAGCTAAGAATGAGAGCTGAAAAGAAGCTGTAGATTTAGAGAAGCAGGAGAGTAAAGAGACATGCAACGAAGTATGATATGAACAGATTCATTCCTTCACCCTCAGATGTACATCCAGTTAGTAAAGCATTATGTAGTCTATCCCTGGGGGTCCTCATATCCCCCTTGTTTAACAAGCATCTCCTTTAGAATGCAATTAAATCTTTCAACAACTGCTTATCCTGTATTCCTGTAATGTGTTTTATGTTGTAACACACACACAAAAAAAGTTTCATTTTATTGTAAACATAAACTGGGGCATTATCAGTTTTTATTTGTATCGGTATACCCATTACAGTCATTGTTTCTAATAGCTGTATAATTATAGGATCAGCCTTTTCAGAACTTAAGGCAGATGCCCATTGAAATCCAGAGTATGTATCAATGGTATGATGAATATATTTTAATTTCCTAAATTCTGCTAAATGAAATACATCCATTTGCCAAATTTCTTTTCTTTGTGCACCTTTAGGATTAGTTCCTGCAAGTAAAGGAACTTGGTTATATAAAGAATGTAGCACGAATTCTAATTGGTCTTAATAATAAAAACCTAGAGTCAGATATCGGGGTAAATGCTGAAAGATCAGAGAAGTAAAGGAGCAGCCACAGTCACCTGTTACCTCCATGACTCCTCAGATGAAAAAGGGGTGAGATCCTGTCTCCACCTACCTTATATTACTGTCTTCACCTCCCTAGTGCTGGGATTAAAGGTGTGTGCCACCACTGCCTGGCCTCTATAGTTAACTAGTGGCTAGCTCCACACTCTGATCTCCAGGCAAGCTTTATTTATTAGAGCACAAATAAAATATCACCACAAAAAAACAAAGAGTTTTTATGATTTCCTTAGTCTGTTACCAAGTAACGTAAAGTTTTTTCATTAAGCCCCTACTATTAACATGTTTCTTAAGAAATTCTGAATCTTCCAACACATTTCCTATCAATAATTGATCAATTTCTTCTTTTCCTTTTGCTAATGGTCCAGACAACCTAGTATGACATTGAATATGGGTAATATAAAGTGGGCAGTTCCATTCTCAGATTGCCCGTTGCGGTTGTGCAAACAATAAAGTTAATTCTGAATTATCAGGAATAAGTTCAGCAGTTTCTATATGCAGTACAACCCCTTCTGCATATTGAGAATCAGTAATTATGTTAATAGATTCATTAAAGTTTAATAAAACCATTAGAATGGCAAAGAACTCTGACTTTTGAACTGAAGTATATGGACTTGGAACTATTTTACTTATATTTCCTGCTTTGCAACCAGTCATTCCTAATTTTTGTTTGTTTGTTTGTTTTTTCGAGACAGGGTTTCTCTGTGTAGCTTTAGGCCTTTCCTGGAACTCTCTCTGTAGTCCAGGCTGGCCTCGAACTCACAGAGATCTGCCTGCCTCTGCCTCCCAGTGCTGGGATTAAAGGCGTGCGGCACCACCACCCGGCTCTAATGTTTTTGCATCAGTATAGAATGTGCCCTAGGAATACGTGCTGTTTTCACTATGCAGGGAAGAATCCATTCAGTTCTTTTTATAAACTGAAGTCGCTTATTTTTTGGGATATTTGTTGTTAATTTCTCCTAAAAAATTACAAGTTCTTTGCCAATCATCATTAATCACCGCAATTGCACAATTTCAGCACTAGTACAGGGTACTACTATCTAAGTTGGATCCATTCCTGACAATTGACTAATTCAAACACCTTGTCTATACAGCTTGTCTTTAACTTTTAACTCTGTGAGCTAGGAAAATCTATTCTAAAATATTATCCTCCCTCTGCATAATGAGTCCAGTAGGGGAATGATTGGAAGGTAAAATTACTAAAATACATTCAGTTGTGAATCAAACCAGCTGTGGAAATCTGCAGGAACTCCCCCAACAGGTGACAAATGGCCTAATTCAAATGGGTCAATACAAAATGAAAAAACCCACAAGTTCCCATCCAGGGAAGGTCAGGTATGGCTGGACCCAGGAACACTAACCGAAATGAGGCCTAATGGTACACACTTGGCATCCCAGGAACTTAAGAGGACCACAGTTCCTCAACCAGTGTGGGCTATAGAGAGAGTTAAAAGACATTCTCAGCAATGTTGAGAAACCCTGTCTCAAAAGTAAACAAACACACTGCGGGGGGGGGGGGGGGTGCAGAGGCACACACCTTTAAACCAGCACTAGGGAGGCAGAGGCAGGCAGATCTCAGTGAGTTTGAGGCCAGCCTGGGCTACAGAGCGAGAGCGAGATCCAGGAAAGCCAGGGCTACAGAGAAACCCTGTCTCAAAAAAAAAAAAAAAAAAAAAAAAAAGACAAAAATCCCAGAAGCTCTGTCCCCAGCATCTTTCTTCTGTTTTCTGGGAGGTCTCAGCTTTCCAGAATGGAGAAGAAATGGTCCCATAATCCCTGCCCGAGCTGCCAGCCCTGTTCCTGGAAAATGCCCAAGGACTAAGGCTCATCATGAGGCACTCCTGCAGCCTGGGGTGGGGACAGCCCCTTTCTTTGAGCAGGCTTGGACTATCCTGACCAGATGACCAGTCTCAGACGTCCATGTCTGAACACGCCAGGCTATAAGTGGGGACACCCCAGTCACCAGAGGCCAAGCCAGTATACTTCTCAGATGCTCAACACCCAACATTCAGGATGTCTGAGCCCAGATGCAGGCTCACCCGGGAGCATGGAGGGAGGGAGGGAGGGAGGGGAGCCCTGTCCCTCTGTCCATCAGGGCTTCCCAGTGGAGGCTGGGGGAGTGGTCACCCCAGGCACACTGAGAGGAAAGCCTGGGTTATTTGCTGTGTCTTGACAACTAGATACCACTGTAAAATGGAGACATGCTCACAGACAAGAGGAGCAGAGAACACGAGTAACCCTCGCAAAAGCAAGGGGCCCAGGGGCCTAGAGTGCTGACTAGAAGGAACCCAGAGCCCCCAGAGAGGACAGCCAAGGCCTGGCCCGTGAGGTGGCCCTGGCGCTGAGGCTCTCCCCTGGCCACATCAACCAGCCCCACCTTTGGCACTGTCTCCCTGTCCCCAAACACGTCTCCTCGCTATCCCCAACCAGGACAGGATGCTGGAGCCCCTGTAGGTGCTGCTGTGGGTAGGGAGTTGCCCTTTCTCCAGAACGCCCACGAGCAGCGTCAGTTACCAGCACAACCCAGGGCCAGAACCACCCACCCCTAGAGGTCACAGGTACACCACACACACCCCCAACGCTCATGACCCAAAGTCCAAGCATGGAGCGTGGGTGTCTGCACCGGACAGCCTCAGGGACTTTGCACGTCTGTTCTCGCTCCTATAACCTCCCGGGATGCCTCTCCACCGCTTTCCGGTCTGTTTAAGCAGGACTAGGGTGTGGTCAAAGGTCAGCCTGACATGAGGGTCGAGCGCCGGGATTGAGATTCCACCTCCTGGAAGCCAGGCCTGCGGACCCCAAGTCACCGCCTCTGTCCGCCCTCCTTCTAAGCAAGCGGGTAGAGACCAAAAGGGAACACCCACAGCCTCACGTTGGGAAAACAAGGCGGATCCTGCTCCGCCCCCGCTCAAGCCACGCCCAGCTTCCCGCCCATAGCCACGCCCCCTTGACGTCACAAAAAAGGCCCCCAAAGCCGCAGCTGCTGGGCCGCACCGCGCAGCCCTGCCCTGCCCGCCACCCAGCACACAGGCATCCGCGGAGCTCTTCTGGCCGGAGGCGACGGCGGCCTCCGGGGCTTCGGAAACGCAAGGCGCCTGCGCGGCAGGGCGGGGGAAGAAGACTACAGTTCCCGGCGTGCCCCGCGGGCGGGCGCGCAGACACATTCCGGACCCGGTGGAGGCGTCGCACAGGCGCATTCTAGACCCGGCAGTGGCGCGCAGGCGCATTTTCGGCCCGGCGGCAGCGGTGCGCAGGCGCATTCGAGGCCCGGGTGTGGCACGCAGGCGCATTCGGGACCCGGAGCCGGCGCGCAGGCGCATTCGAGGTCCAGTGGTTGCTGCGCGCAGGCGCATTCGGCGCGGGCCGGGCCGGGCCGAAGCGAACGCCGGGTGGGCAGCGGCGCCAGAGCGAGTGGAGCCTTCGGGGTCCCCGGGTGGCGGCGGCGGCGGTGCAGAGGAGGAAGGCGGAGGCTCTCCCCCTGCGGGCGCGCGACCCGGCCCGTCCCGCGAGCTCGTGCCGGCCCCGCGGCCCGGCCCGGCCCCGGCCCCGGGTCCCTCCGCCGCCGCCGCCACCGCCATGGCCCGGCCGCTGGTTCCCAGCTCGCAGAAGGCGCTGCTGCTGGAGCTGAAGGGGCTGCAGGAGGAGCCGGTGGAGGGCTTCCGGGTGACGCTGGTGGACGAGGGCGACCTGTACAACTGGGAGGTGGCCATCTTCGGGCCCCCCAACACCTACTACGAGGGCGGCTACTTCAAGGTGAGACGGGCCTCAGTTTACCCTTTGTACCAAACCCCCCTCAGGTTGGCTCAGGCCCTGTGTGCAAGACGGCCCTTCCCTTTTTGTTGGGCACGTGCTGACCGAACCCCGGAGGACGTCTCCCTGGACTGCCCTCCGACAGAGACCACAGAGGACCAGGGACAGCTAATGACTGGCCTGTCCCCAGGCAGTCCCCCACCACAAGACACAGGGCCCTGCAGAGCCTGCTGCTAGCCAGCTTGTTCCCAGGTTGTCCCCACGCCTCCCAGCATGCTCTGGTGAAGATCTCCCCAGGGACAGCTGCTGGCCTTGTCGCCAGGCAGTCCCCTCACCACAAGACAGGGGAGCCTTCGGAACCCCCTGCTGGCACGCATGTTCCCGGGCTGTCCCCCATCCCACTAACATGTCCCTGGGGAAGGTTCTCCCTTGGCTGCCCACATCCCAGGACATAAAGGCCCAGGGTCAGCTGCTGACTGGCATCCTCAGGCTGTCCCCCCACTCTGGAACACAAACCCCCGGAGACAGCTGCCTGCTGGCATGTCCTCAGGCTGTCCCCCACTCTGCTGGCCGCTGGGTCCCCAGGGAAGAGATGTGCAGCCTGGACGGCCACCTGCTCCAGTTCCAGCAGAGGCCCTGACGGGGCTTTGGCAGACGCGCCTGCTTGGACGACAGCCACCTTTAGCCCTTGCCAGGGTTTATGTAATACATTCCGAGGGGACAGTGGAGGCAGGGGCCTGGCTGCCCACCCGGAATCCTCAGAGCTGCACCCTGGCTTCCTGCCAGGGGCTCTGGCCCCGCGAGCTCTGTTTGCCCCATGGCAGGCAGCCTTTCTCAGGTTCCACTTCCAGGCAATGTCATCTGCCCTCTGGTGGCTTCGGGCTCCATGTACCAGATGTTTTTGTGATTGGGAGCAGGGAGCCTAGGCTGACCCAACACTGCCAAGTATAGGGACCCACATCAGTGCAGCTGTACCATCCTGCCTGCTGTGGACTGGGACTCCTAGCAGTCACAGAGTCACGTTCTAGAGCCAAGAGGAGCAAGGTGAGGACTAGGTGGATGCACAAATCCCAGCCAGTCCAGGCCCAGGTGTAGGTCCATGACGGATGTTTGTCCTGTGTCGTCTTTGTGGCTGATGTCCTCACCGTTCCTGGTCAGTGACTGGGATAGCAGCAGTCACTCACCAGGGTAACTCTAGAGTAGGGTTCCCAGGTACAGCGGATGGAGAACGGGAGGCATGTGGACACCTTTGCCTCCCGTCCTAGAGTGTGGTCTGAACTGAGAAGCCCCTGGGGTGTCCAGACGCTGTTAATACCTCGTGGAGCAGGGATCCCAGGGGACTGCCATGGACAGCTGAGCTGGTTCCCACCTGTAAAGGATTGTGGGTAGAGCCTCCTAGGCTCACATTATTCTAGGGCCAGCTTGGGAGGAGGCCCTGCAGGATGTCAGTCAGATCTGCCAGCGTGGGTGCCTTCTGTGTGGTATGGGTGGCTGAGACATGGAGCCCCTCTGAGGGCAGCTGTTAGAGCTTCTGGATGGCAGCTGTCTTACTCTGTGGCTGTCCAGGGAGGGTGGGGGCCTCCCGATGCTGAGCCTCAGTTGGCTCTTGTTTGTTTGTTTGTTTGTTTGTTTCAAGACAGGGTTTCTCTGTGTAGTTTTGGTGCCTGTCTTAGATCTCGCTCTGTAGACCAGGCTGGCCTCGAACTCAGAGAGACTCACCTGGCTCTGCTCCCGAGTGTTGGGACTAAAGGCGTGCGCCACCACTGCGTGGCAGTTTGTGCATTTTGGTTTTTCAAGACAGGGTTTCTTTCTATGCGTAGCTTTGCACCTTTTCTGGAACTCACTTGGTAGCCCAGGCTGGCCTCGAACTCACAGAGATCCGCAGCAGTTTGTGCATTTTTAAAGAGCATCTGGAGCTACAGAAGTGATGGGTCTTGTTCCAGCAAGGCCACATTCCTTCTCAGCTGTTCTGAGGGGATCAGGGTTGGAAACTCTGCACTAGATTTGTGGTTGTCCAGTGGGAAGGAGTCACGGGGCAGAGCCTTCAGCTTGAATTCCTGGCTGGCTCTGAGGCCATAGGCCACTTCCCTTAAGTGTTCCCTTTGCCCAGAGGACATTCTAGAGGCTGTTCTCGGGCCTTCCTCCTCTACCAGTCTAAAGTCTGCAGGGCAGTGGGCAGGGTGAGCCTCAGCTACAAGCAGCTGCTGTGGCCAGGCTCCAGCTTGTCTCTGGCGCCTCCCTTGACCTAGGCCCCTGGCCGGGTGGTGCAGGTAGGAAGCCGGCTGACTCATCCCCTGGCTGGTCCACAACAAGGCTCCGTCACCCTAAGCCTTTCCTTACCTGGGTGCCAGGTCACAGAGCTAGTGCCCGGACTGCACAGGGACTGGGTTGGCTTCAGTGCGTGAACAGACGAGAGGCAGCCTGTCACACTGTTCTTCATCCCCTCTGGGCACAGCTCCTAACACCAGTGCTCGGTGGGCTGCCATTGAACCACCCCACTTTCTGCCCCCCAGGCTCGCCTCAAGTTCCCCATCGATTACCCATATTCCCCACCAGCCTTCCGGTTCCTCACCAAGATGTGGCACCCAAACATCTATGAGGTAAGTCAGTCACTAGAGCGCTGCACATGCCTGCCTCAGGCACACCCCACCACACACACCCTCACGCTGCCCTTACACTTGGCTCACGCCTCATCTGATCCCGGTCACTCTTGCAGACAGGGGACGTGTGCATCTCCATCCTCCATCCCCCAGTTGATGACCCTCAGAGTGGGGAGCTGCCCTCAGAGCGGTGGAACCCCACACAGAATGTCAGGTGAGAGCTGCACGTGTCCTCACACCGTGGGCACCCCGAGACACCCTGCACCTCGTCCCTCCTTCCTTACTCCTCCAGTCTGGGGTCCCCGGGTCTGTGGGGAGCTGAGCTTGCAACCGCGGCCCGCAGGACCATCCTCCTGAGTGTGATCTCCCTGCTGAATGAGCCCAACACCTTCTCGCCCGCCAATGTGGACGCCTCGGTGATGTACAGAAAGTGGAAGGAGAGCAAGGGGAAGGACCGCGAGTACACAGACATCATCCGGTGAGTGCCGGTCTCGGGCAGGACCGTGCCGCCGCCGCCGCCGCCGCCGCCGCCGCCGCCGCCGCCACCGCCGCTGCCGGGTCTTTTTACAGTAGATGCTGCTGCTGTAAGAGCGATCTGGGCTTCATGTGTGGGGTGGGGTACACCCCCACGGAGCAACACGCGTGCGCGCGCGTGTCCTGCCATGTCAGCTCTTCTCTGTCCCCCTATAACACAGCTGCTCCCTGGGCAGCTGTTAAATGTCTCCAATCTTCCATCCCTCTGTGTGCCCCCCAGAGGCACTGAGTGGACCGCCCAGGATGGCCACGATCCTCTCGCGTCTTTCTTCCTAAGTGGGTGGCACTCCAGGCCTCCCCCAGCTCTTCGTGTGTAAGCATCACTTGCCTTTGCATCTGTGGTCCGAAACTTGGAGCCCACTGTGAGCCAGGAGCCTGTGTGTGGCGTGTCCACTTCCATCATCACTGTTCAGCAGGGGGGTTCCTGGCTCGTTTGGGGGTCAGATGGTTTCCCTTACACACCTAAAGCTGTGTGTAGAGTTGCATTTGCAGGATCCTAGGCAGATGTCAAGCCCTGCAGCTCCGCAGCCCTGCTGAGTGTCCACACAGGCACCAACCCGCCTTCCCAGTCTTGGTCGCTTAGTTTCTCTGTTTTCTGAGACAGGCTTTCCTGTAACCCCAGACCTTCCTCTCAAGTTCCCTCTTGATGCCGGGGTGACATAACACCTCACAGCCAGCCATCCCCTGCCTCAACACTGACCTAGGAGGACAGCGCTTGTCCACACACAGTGACCCAAACACACGGGCTGGTATTGTTCCCACGCTGGCAGCAGCCCAGGCCTATCAGCAGGCATGCTGAGCAAGCCACACATGTCAGCCTGGAGCTGGACAGGACGAGTGCCCGCCCAGCAGGAGCCCTGTGCCTTGTCCTGCAGAAGGCAGGCCCGACTTCTCAGAATGGACACAGGCTGCAGCAAGACCTGAAAGGTTCATCAGAACAAAATGTGCCTCTGCTTCCCCTCCGCTGTGTGGCCGCTGTGGTCCTGTGTGGAGGTGTTAGTTATTCGGGGAGGTGTCACCACGCTCAGATCAGCATGGTCTGGAAGTCCCTGCAGCCCTGTCCCCATTGTCCTGCTTAGGCTGTCCTGCAGCTCACCACCCTCCTGCCTGTCCCTCAGCCAGGAAGAAGGCAAGCTGCCCTGCAGGCTTTCTCTTCTTAGATTTTTGAGACAAAGTCTCACTGTATCGCCCTGGCTGCCCTGGAACTAACCATGTGTCCCAGGCTGGCCTCGAACTCAGAGACTCACCTGCTTCTGCCTCCTGAGTGCTAAGATTAAAGGTGTGTGCCACCACCCTGAGGGTTAGCTGTGGCCTGTTTTGGTTGGCTGTTCTGTCTGTCATTTGTAAGTAAATGTCTTCAGCTTGAGATTGCCATAGGCACACTCAGCCTCTCCACCACTCACTTCCTGTCAGCCTGACGGTCGGGGCTGGGTCGGGGCTGGGGTGTCGGCTAGAATGGTGTCTGGTGGGCTGCACCTGCACGGAGCACGGTTGGGTGCAGCACCAGTGGAGGATCTGGTCTGGTCACTGCAGGTTCCTGCCTCCTGGAGAATGCCTTTGGCCTAGTTCCCTGGCTGCTTCCTTGCTGCGTCCCTGTCCCAGAACAGAAGCCCCAGGCTATTTTTACTGTTCTGACTCCAGGCACCACTTGCTATGACCATGAGGAGGCCTGTGCTGCTCCTGGGACTCAACCTGAGAGCCGGTGTCTAGCCACAGGGACAGGACAGCTGGAAGTCTGTGGGAAGGGCCTTGAGATTGGTCTAGGCTATTCTGATGTGCTGCCGTGGTGGCCCTCCAGCACGGTCTGTACCCCATTCTCTCTGTGGGAAGCTAAGACCGGCATCCGCCCTACCCCTCACCTTTCCCATCAGGACCTGCACCCTGAGGATGGCCTGGGGGCACCTGAGCCTCTGGCCCAGGCCTGATTTCTTCGTTAAGTGCTGCGTCCTGGCATCCCTGTCCCTTCCCCAAGACCACCTTAGGAAGTGCCTCAGCTCAGCTGCAGTTGGCGAGCTTGTTTGGTGTGTGTGGGTGTGTGAGTGGGTGCACACAGAGAACCCAGGGGACAAAGTTTGGTGTCCCTGCCCTGTCACTTTCCGCCCAGGTCCTCCTGTGTGCTCCCCACAGCGCTGGCAGTGCCAGCCTGGGGGCTGCTGTGCTGCGGCTGGTGTGGGTGCTGGGAGCTGGGCGCGGGTCCACCGTAGCCCTAGCCAGCCCCAGACTCAGCACTTCCTCCCTCAGCCTCCAAGTGCCAGGCAGCAGGCCTGGCCCACACCTGCCCCATGGTTGCTTTCCTGCCTGGGAGCTGGTCTCTGAGGCCGCCCACTGCCCTCCCCTCCCCCGTTGTCTCCTGACCCCTTCCTCCCACCAGCTCCTCACTCTCCGTTCATTGTCTTTGGAATCCGGGGTGCCTGGCCGTGGCCTCACCTCCCCTGTCTCCCCAGGAAGCAGGTCCTGGGGACCAAGGTGGACGCGGAGCGTGATGGCGTGAAGGTGCCCACCACGCTGGCTGAGTACTGCGTGAAGACCAAGGCGCCGGCGCCCGACGAGGGCTCGGACCTCTTCTACGATGACTACTATGAGGATGGCGAAGTGGAGGAGGCCGACAGCTGCTTTGGGGACGAAGAGGATGACTCTGGCACCGAGGAGTCCTGACCTGCGTCCCCGAAATAAACTTACAAATTTTACCTCAGCAGGACCCGTGTGGGCCTCAGGCGACAGACTACCTCACTGAGGTTCCGTGTGGGCTCCCGTCCTGTGACCCTTAGGTCCTCTTACCCCGTGGTGCCTGGCAGACACCCCACTCGGCTCACAGATGGTGACAAGTCTGGGAGGCTGGGGACCTCCTGGTGGGGAGGCAGAGACTCCCTCCCAGCCCGACCGCAGGGCCAGCCCCACAGTCGTCTCCTCTGCTTTGGTGTGTGTGAAGTCCAAATAAAATGGCTTTCTGAGAAGCTGGGAGAAGCAGCCAGGACAGTAGGATGGGCAGGAGGAACACTGATAACGGTCTGTTCATCGTGCTCAGTGGTCGACAGGGGCCCCAGGCCCTGGAGCAGCTCCCTGCTGCCTGCAGATCAGGCTGGCCTGCATCCGGCAGTACAGCTGCACCATCGGCCTGCACCCACCTCAAGCCTGCGGTCAGGAGGCCTGGGCCTGGGGTCTGTGTCTCTGGAAAGCCCTGGATGCTGAGGCATGTGGAGGGCCCGTATTCCCAGCAGTTCTTGTGGTCAGGTACTTCTCGGCTCTGGAAGCCCCAGTACCTGCCCGAGGAGTCCCTGTGGCTGGGGCACTGAGATGCGGCCTAGTGACTCCCCAAGAGAAGGGTGGGCAGGGTGAGTCTTACTGTACCAGACTGAAGTAATCCTGTGCTGAGATGACAGACCTGCCCTGCCACTTACTTTGTGCCGGGGTGGAACCCAGGACTTTAAACCACTGGTGGTGTGTGTGTGCCATGTAAAGAAGGGAAAAGATGCCAGGCGGTGGTGGCACACACCTTCAATCCCAGCACTCGGGAGGCAGAGGCAGGTGGGTCTCTGAGTTCTACAGATTGAGTTCCAGGACAGCCAGGGTGGTTACAAGAGAAACCAAAAGTGAAACACGGTCACTTCCCCATAAGTGGGCCTGTTACCTCCGGAGTTGAGTCTCTGGAACAAAGCCATACTCTATTGAACTGCACTTAAAGGGACCTCTGCCAGTCATCGCGGGTCACAGGAGGAGGCTGGGGAGTGGGGACAGCACAGACTGTTGCCCGGCCATGGCAATGCACTTCCTGCCACTGAGTGTTCCTAGTGAAGATGGTAAGAAAGCAAGGCGCAAGGGGAGGTGACTCACGACTCTAGTCCCAGCACTCTGGGCAGAGGCAGGCTAATCTTGATGAGTTCAAGCCCAGCCTGGTCTACAAAGTGAGTTCCAGGACAACCAGAGCTACGCAGACCTGCCTCAAAAAAAAAAAAAAAAAAAACACACCTTCAGGCCATCCTGTGCTACATGCAATTTGAAACCAGCCTGGTAACCTGGTCTACATAGAGTTCAGGCCAGCAACAGGGCTCTGGGTGAAGGCTTGCCACCACTGGGGACAGGTGTGCCAGTCCAGGGCCCACGTAGCACGTAGTGGAAGGAGAGGACGTACCCCTGCAAGTTGTCTTCTGTTGGGGTTGGTTGTCAGCCAGCCAGACCATGGGTTCACTCCAGTGCTAAAGGAAGCAAAAAAAATCCTAAAAACACCAGGAAAACGATCACTGGGGACTGATCACTGGACTCCAGTGCAGCCCCCAGAGACAGTGGCTTTGTCTGACTTCAAAGACACTTTCTAAAACCACCCAGAGCAGGGTGTGAAGGAGGAGCTGGCACTTATGCTAGGTGGGCGGGTCTCAGAAGGCCACCTGTCCTCACAGGAAGAGAGTGGAGAGTCACCCCCCCTCCACCCCGGGTCCACAAGTCCTGAACCAGGATGGCGGTCCACCAGTCCCTGCTGCTCTTGCTGGCCCTGGAGACACTGTGGGCAGGTGAGCATGAAGGGAAACAGGCCTGGAGCCCGGTTCTTGGGGGTCTGGATGGGAGAGGTGGATTTGTGTACTGGGAAATTAGATAATCCAGATCTCTTGAGGATTGGCATCTACGAAAGAGCATACGCTGAGTAAACCTAAACCCTGAGCTCAGAACTTGAGCGAGGCAGGAGGATCGCCATGGTTCAGTTAGAGTAAGACCCTATCTCAAAAAACAAAAGTGGGTTTAGGATATATCTAAGTTGGTGGGCCATGTGCCTGGCATACGCAAAGCCTGGGTTCCATCCTGCATAACCCAGGCATGGTAGAGACCAGAGGACCAGACATTTAAAGCTATGCTCAGCTCTGCTGGGTAGAGGCCAGCTGGGTCTCACACCCTGCTTTGGAAAAAAGGAGGGGAAGGGGTACACAGCATGGTGGTACATGCCTTTAATCCCAGAACTCAGAGGCAGGTGAATCCCTTGTGAGTTCAGGCCAATCAGGGCTACATGATGAGACCTTGAAAGCTGGGCAGTGGTGGCGCACGCCTTCAATCCCAGCACTTGGGAGACAGGGACAGATGGATATCTGAGTTTGAGGACAGCCTGGTCTGCAGAATGAGTTCCAGGACAGGCAGGGCTACATAGGGAGACCATCTCCAGGGGGGGAAACAAAACATAGGTATGCTTCAAGCCCAGCACTAGGGCAGGAGACAGGATCCCTGGGGCTCAAGCTGAATCATTGAACTCCAAGCTTGAGACTTTGTCTTAAACAGTTAAGGTTAGAGTGATTGTGAAGACAGGACTTGATCTCTGGCTGCCATACACGTGTACACACACAAACAGTTAAGGTATAGAGTGATTGTGGAGACAGGACTTGATCTCTGGCTGCCATACACGTGTACACACACACATTTATTTTTGAGACAAGGTCTCAAGATTGTAGTCCTGGCTGACCTGGAACTCACAGAGATCCTCCTGCCTCTGCCTCCCAAGTGCTGGGATTAAACGTGTGCGCCACCACTGCCCAGCCTCACCCTCCTAATTTTTAACACTCATGATTGCTTAGAACCGTCTCAAAAGAACGAGGAGAGAGGAAGTTGGCATTTTGCAAATATAACAACTCTAACTTAAGTTGTGGCCTGCCCACTCTCAGACAACACAGTAACTTTTTGTCTTTGGTGGAGACACAATGTAGCCAAGGCTGAGGTTAAACTTGAGATCTTGCCTCGGTCTCCCAGTGGGATTTTAAAGTACGGACAGGGGCTGGGCCTGTGCCTCAGTGGGCAGAGCGAGCCCTCTCGCCTAGCGTGGTCCACCAGGCATAGTGGCGCATACCTGTCCTTGCAGTCCTGGGGAGGTGGAAGCAGGGGGATTGGGAGTTCAGGGCCATCCTTAGCTACATGGTTCCAGGCCAGCCTGGGCTACATGAGACACTGTCTGAAAATAAAGGTTTTTTTTTTTACAGGGGAAGAAAAGCACACACGGGTGAGAAACTTCCTTGGTGGTGGAAAGCTACTCGGTTATGGGTGCTAGCTGCACAGCTCTGCAGATTCAGGTTGGCCTGGGAGTGTGAGCTGACTCCCTGAAGCCACAGAGGTTTCTCTCTCATTTACACTTGCTTTAGGGTTCTTCTTCTTTTTTAAGCTTCAAGGATTGAACTGGGTGGTAGTAGTGCACACCCAGGTGGATCTCTGAATTCCAGGCCAGCCTGGTCTAGGGAGTGAGTTCCAGGGCTAGACAGAAACCTTGTCTCAAATAAAGTAAAGCTTCAAAAACCGTACAGAACAGAGAACTCAACTCTGCCATGTATTAAAGCCCTTGGATGGGAACCAGCCCAAGAAGCAGTGGTTGGGTGTCCCGGGGCTGGTCATGGAGCACCGCACTGCCATGGTAGAAGTGCGCCCCGTGGCGGCCGGTCACCGGCAGCGGGTGAGGGTGGATGGGGTCCCTTACCCAAATTCGCTACAGCTCCCCTGAATGCAGCAATTCCACTAAGTTCAAACAAGTGCCCTGCAGCTCATCTCGGCGACAGAGGCACGTGCACTTAGCTTTCCCCAGGAGAAATTGCTCCAGGGCCACAGCTGCTAGCTGCCGGGAAGAGTCCTTTCAAAAGAGACTTTCTTACATCCAGCAAACAAACCCTGTTCAGGCTTGTACAACCCCAGTCCTGAGGCCCCAGCACTCTCAACGCCACTCACCCCCGGGGCTCCAGGAGGGAACCCAGCCCCTGTCAGCTGTGGTTCTCAAGCAGCCCTTCCAGGTCTGGGAGGAAACCCAGCCTCAGCCAGTCACAGCTGCTGCACCCCTGGTCCCGTTTACATTCACTCGCTGTATTACCCTGGGCATCTGGCTGTTAGGTTATGGGGACTTGCACCTCCTCCCTCTGCTAGCTGCTTCTCTAGTACTGGCTTGAAGGGGAGATGCAGGACTAGCAGCGAGGGTCTGCCATGCTCCAGGAGGTTTTTGCGCCAGGGCAATTATGGGTGACTGTCACTCTGATAGACGACCCCCCAGGTGAGTCTAATTCTGCCCCTATAGAAGGAGATGAGTACCCTCTGAGAAGGAGAGACCTGAAGAGCCTCCAGGGATTTTTTGTTTTGTTTTTAAAGATTTTATTATTTATTATGTATACAGTGTTCTGTCTGCGCGTAGGGCAACAGATCTCATTACAGATGGTTGAGAGCCACCATGTGGTTGCTGGGAATTGAACTCGGGACCTTTGGAAGAGCAGCCAGTGCTGTTCTCTGAGCCATCTCTCCGCCTCAGGGAAAGTTCCCCCCATGCCGCTCAGTATTCAGATCTAAACTGTCCCAAATTAGTGCCCACAGGCCAAAAGCTTCCACTGGAATCTTGCAGCCCATGTTCCTCATGATATTGTTGCATTTTGACTCCAATTCTCCCCCAGGAGTCTGCGTCCAGAGTCCCATAGTCGGAAAACCAAGGACATGGCTCCTCTACAAACTCCAAGAACCTCTGCACTTGTTGCTGTTCTACATTAACTCCTAGTTTTCAAATGCTCTGCAAGCGAGTACACAAACATCTGCTCACTGTTTCCCTGCCCCACAGCGGCTTCTCTCTCAGACTGCTAAGTCTGCAGTGGCTGCTCGTTCCAGGATGCTATTTCCTGTGTGCCAGGTCCAGCACTAGGGAAATTCTCTTACCCTACGTTCCTTCCTATTAAACCTGCACAATATCCATATACTTAACCCTATATGTTTACCTAATTTTATAGATAGAAATTGAGAGAGAGAAAGAGAAACCTAGACAGAGAGATACTTGCTGCAGCCTAACTTTTTTTTTGGGGGGGGGGGGTTTCGAGACAGGGTTTCTCTGTGTAGCTTTGCGCTTTTCCTGGAACTCACTCTGTAGACCAGGCTGGCCTCGAACTCACAGAGATCTGCCTGCCTCCGCCTCCCGAGTGCTGGAATTAAAGGCGTGCGCCACCACTGCCCGGCCAGCCTAACTTTTATTACTTGCTTCATCTGTATACAGTGTTTGCTCCAGAAGAATAAAATGCCACCGCCTTAACCTTAATACAAAACCAGACATGTCCAACTGCTTCCGCGGTGCGCCCTCCCCCACTCACTTCCTCTGCACCCAAGCCCCTAGTTCTGGCGCCATCTGTGGGAGGCCACCCCCCACCTTTTAAAAGGGTTCCTATGAGGATGGAGGAATAAGAAACTTCTGGATAGAAAGATAGCGAAGAGGAGAAAGTCAGAAACACAGAATAGCTTTGCGAAGACCTGGATCAAAACCCACCTGTCCCTTCTGTCTCTTCAAAGGGGCCTTTTATAGCAATGCCAAGGGGCAGGGCAAGACTTCCCCCTTGCTAGATCAAAGCACACTGCACAGCCAAGGGTAGACCCTTCCAAACACTGGTAACCACGCCCATGGTCCAATCATCCCCTTATGCAGTCCTGCTGGGTAAAGAAGCTATATTCTCGGACCCTGGGTAAGTTCTCACTAGGAAACCTCGTGGGTCTCTGCAGTAGGGCCTCCAAGGCTGCCTGGGGTAAGTGTGGACTGGCCATGTGGCCCAGAGTGAGGCAGGATCTTTAAGGAATGATGGAAAATCCAGATATTTTGAGTTGCTTCACATTAAATTTTCATCACCTATTTTAAATTTTTTTTTTTTTTTTTTTAACGACAGGGTTTCTCTATAGCCCTGGCTGTCCTGGAACTCACTCTGTGGACCAGGCTGGCCTATTTTAAAATTTTAATCCTGATCCTGATTCCGTCTTTCCAGGGCTGGGATGACAGGCATACCACTAGACCTTGTTTCTTTGGTGTGGGGGGACTGGAACCCAGGGCTTTGTGTGCAGTGGACAAGCATTCTACCCACTGAGCCCAGCCAGGCACCCTGTATCAACATGTCAATGGAGTTTATAGAGAAATAGTTCACACACTGCTCAGCTCACTGAAGTTCAGAAGCCACACAAAAATATAGGCACAAGCCGGACGGTGGTGGCGCACGCCTTTAATCCCAGCACTTGGGAGGCAGAGGCAGATTGGATCTCTGTGAGTTCGAGGCCAGCCTGGTCTACAGAGTTCCAGAACAGCCAGGGCTACACAGAGAAACCCTGTCTCGAAAAGCCAAAAAAAAAGAAAGAAAGAAAGAAAGAAAGAAAGAAAGAAAGAAAGAAAGAAAGAAAGAAAGAAAAAAGGAGTGTAGATACCCCCACAGCCCCAAGAGCACTCACCCCCACACCCTGGTACCCACAAATCCACTTCCTGTTGTGGAGTTTCACACTGTGTGGCCTTTTGTGTCTGATTTTCCCCCAGCACCGTTTCCTCAAGGCCCTTCCATTGTTACAGCACGTGTCAGAACCCTACACCTGTCCAGTGTGTGAGCAGAGCGACAGGCACTCACTCATACATGCACGCCCTCCCCTGTGGCTGCCAGTAACTTTTCCTCTCACTTTACATTTTATTTTATTACCTTTTTGAAGTTTGGGATGGTGATGAGTGTAGTGCCCTCAGAGGCTTCAGAAGGGAGCGTCAGATCTCCTGGAGCTGTGAGTCACCTGGAGTGGGTGCTGCTGTGTGAGAGCGGCCGGAGGTTCCCTTACCCTCTGAGCCATGTCCAGCCCTTCGCTCACATTGTAAGCCTGGCCTCTGACAGCTGAGAGCTTCTGATCAGTTGGGCCTAGTGGGATCTGGGACAGGTCAGTGGGGATCTCATACAGCAGATCTGCCGATTCAGGGCTTCCAGGCCTAGAGGAAGGTTGGGTGCAGCTCCCCTAACCTGCTTCTCTGTCTCACTTTAGCAGGCAACACATCTGAGACCCACATCATTGGGGGTCAAGAGGCTGCCCCACACTCTCGCCCATACATGGCCTCTCTACAGAAAGCCGGGTCTCATGTGTGTGGGGGAGTCCTTGTGCATCCGAAGTGGGTGTTGACGGCTGCCCACTGCCTGTCTGAGCCGTGAGTATCCCACTCGCTCCCCTACACCCCCAGAAAGACTCCCTGGCTTAAGGCACTGAAGGACTCAGGCCTACCAGTTCAGGCCAACCCTTGCAGGGCTATATAGGCTATTGGTTCTGGTCCAGTGGGTCACATGGTACAGGAAAGAATGCCTCCATCTGACACCCAGCAATCTGTGAAAACCAGCCTGCCAGCCAGACAGAGCCTGCTTAGCAGGAACTGCCCTCAAGACACCACTAAATAGATCCATCCTGGTAGGACTTCGTTAGTGGTAGAGTGCCTGCCTAATGCCTGCTCTCATCCTCAACACTGAAGAAACAATCCTGAGCCCTGAACAAAAGGAAGTAGCTCTTGAGTGTGCTGGCGTGAGCCTTTAATCCTCAAGGAGGCAGAAGCAGTGGATCGCTACATGATCGAGATAATTCTAGGCCAGCCAGAGTCAGATAGTAAGATCTTATCTTAAAGACAAACAAAATAAAACAAAAAACCAAAGTTAGCTGTGTATTCCAGAAGTCTAGGCTTCAGGTATGGCTTGATCCAGCTGTTTACTCAAGGGCCTCTCACATGGCTGCAAGTGTGGACCCCTGAGTCCTGTGGAAAGGAGTTATTTCTCTGTAGTTTTGACGATGCAGGAAGTCAACACAAGCCCACCCCAGAGCAAATCACAGAAGAAAGGCTGTAGTTGGGGGATGAGGGTGTTGAGCTCTTCAAGAATCCCCCAGTCTGGCGCTGAGCAGGAGCCAGAGCTGGAAGACACCCCGGGGGAGGAGGTTTGCAAAGATGGAAGATGATCTGCCAGGAGTGGGCTGGGAGGATCTGTGGGTGCGTGAGAAGGGGGGAACGGCAGTTCTCCGGCTGTGGGCGGCTGTGGGCCAGCGGGTTCTGCATTGCAGGCTGGAGCAGCTGAAGCTGGTGCTGGGCCTGCACCACCTCCACGACTTCCGAGATCCCGGCCTCACCTTCTACATCGCAAGAGCCATCAAGCACCCTGGCTACAATCGCAACTACGGAAAGGACCTGGCGCTGCTGAAGGTGCCGGACTGAGGGGCAGAGGGCCGCCCTGGCCGGGCTTCCCTCACCCCCTCACTGGCCCTCCTGTCTCCACAGCTGGATGGGCGGGTGCAGCCCAGCAGGAATGTCCGACCGCTGTCCCTGCCAAGGAAGAGCCGAGCCAGGCCCGCAGACGGCGCTTGGTGCAGCATCGCTGGCTGGGGAATAACCCACCGAGGCGGGCACCTGGCTCCGGCCCTGCACGAGTTGGATCTGCGTGTGATGAACACCCGCATGTGTAACAACAGCCGCTTCTGGAACGGTGCCCTCGAGGACGACATGCTGTGCTTGCAGGCGGCGGAGTCCAAGAGCCAGGCACCCTGCAAGGTGAAAGGGATGGCCTGGAGGCCAGGTCTGGGCAGCAACCCAAGCTGGCTTCTGACACCTATTGGGGGAGGGGGAAGACTAAGATTCATATCATTTCTCAGATGCAGAAACCCAGGCCCTGGGAGAGCAAGCAGGCTGTCTAGGTTGGAAGTCAGGAAGCCAGAGAGTTGTGGTTTGAAATCCAGCATTACAGACTCGTCCTCTGGGCCCAGAGCAAAGGCCCTGGGGTAGAAAGGAGAGAGAAAACAGGGGAAGGAAGACAGGACAGGGATGCACATGTGGCTTGTAAGCAGCCCAGAGCCCCCCGGGCCCCTGGTCCCCTGATGCAGATGCTAAAGCTGACCCGTGTCCCTCACCTCCGGCAGGGTGACTCTGGAGGGCCTCTGGTGTGTGGCAAAGGCCAGGTGGATGGGATCCTGTCTTTCAGCTCCAAACACTGCACAGGCATCTTCAAGCCCCCTGTGGCCATCGCCGTGGCCCCCTACAGCCCTTGGATCAGGAAGATCATCCGTGGCTGGTCACATCAGCCTCTGCCCTGATGTCCCAGATGACCTGGATACTCACTGGCCGGGGGTGGGAAGGAACTAGCTGTACCTCTAAATAAATAAGGGACCAATAAATCATGATGTATCTGTTGAACCCACCGCTGTCTGCCTGTGGCCTCTGTGAGCCTCCATTTCCCCTATAATACAAAGGCAGCCCTTCCCAGTGGCTCTCAGGAGAGTTCTAGGACACAGGAGGGCCAGGGAGGTGGCACTCGCCTGCTTGGAGCCAAGGCAAGAGCAAATAGCAACAGGTTGGCCAGCAGGGGGCGCCAACTGCCCTCTGTGGCTCTATCACATGAGGTGGGGAGATGGGGAGGCTCCACACAGAACATCCCCGACTGACTTCTGTTTTACTGACACCTCCACACAAGCAGCTAAAGTATGGTTCAGTGGGTGTCAGCACAATCAGCATCAGTTCAGAACGAAGCCCCATCCCCATGAAAGGCCATTCCAACCCCTCCCCAGACTCTTCTTCCCTCTGTGGGTTCTCCTGGACATTCCCTGTCACGTGATCTCACACTGTGTGGCCTTTGTGTCCTTTCATATTGTGGCAGGTGTAGGATCCTCCTTCATCTAACTACCTGGGTTCTTTGGGCTCTAAATTAAATCAACAGAAATGGATCAGCAGGAAAGAAACCATCACCATGGTGTGTTAGATAAGTTCACATCAAGGGTGCCTGGAAAACATGGCACTCAGCCCTTACCTGACATCTCTGCAGTGGGGAGGCTGAGGCAGGAGGATTGCCTCAATTTCAAAGTCAATCCGAGCGATGTGACACCCTGTCCCAAAAGCGGGGGTGACTTATCCCTACAGCCTTCGCCCAGAATATTCTTTTTTCCCTTTGAGATAGAGTCCTGTCAGCCCAGGCTGGCCTCAAACTCCATGTCTAAGGTAGCTGAGGATGACCTTAAAATCCTGGTCCCCCCTCTGCCAACTCCTGGGTGCCGGGGTGACAGGCGTGCTGTATACACCCTCTTGAAGCCACTGCTGGGGGGAGCCTGCTCTACTTAGCTGTTCTCCTTGTTTCTTTCACAAAAACAGCTTCGCAAGAACAGGAAGTCTGAGAAAGGCCAGCCAGAAGTCAGAGGGTAGAGGGTGGAATTACAGGGATGAAGCTCAGTGCCTTCGCCCGGCTGATTTCCCACCCTGCCCTTTGTCCCAAATTGCTGGGCTGGCTCAGCCTTGTTCTCTGCCCCAGGGAACATCCCGTGCCTCACCTGGCTTCCGGACTCTGGGTGGCCTTGGCTCTATAAAATATGTTTCAAAGGTATCAGTGGATTAACTTGGTTTTATGGACAGAGAAGGGCCTGGAAAAAACAAAGTTGGGAGTGGTGGGTGCGCCTGGGGTTCCAGCCCTCGGAGGCCAGAGTGGTCAAGGCAAGACTTCCAGGAAGGCCTGGGTACTGAGCCAGATCGAGGCTCTAAACAAGGAAAAAAGGGGGGGCTGGAGAGGTGGCTCAGAGGTTGAGCGCATTGGCTGCTCTTGCAAAGGACTTGGGTTTGAAACCCAGCACCCACATGACGGCTCACGGACCACTGTGACTTAGCTTCCAGGGGCTCAGACACCTCCTTCTGGTCTCTGAAGCCCCCTCCCCAAAATAAAAATAAATCTTAGAAGAAGAAGAGTGAGGTGGAGGCATGAGGCTCAGAAGTTCAAGGTCAGCCTCTGCTAGGGATTTAAGGCCAGCCTGGGCTACATGAGACCCTGTCATCCTGCCTCCACCTCGCCAGTGAAAGGCATGTGCCAGCTGTTTCCGCACTATGGAAGCCGGGAGAGGCCAATGCTCCACTAATTAACTTCCACCCCAACGCTGTCTTTCTCTTTTTATTTGTTTGTTTTGACTTTTTGCAACAGGATCTCTGTAGCCCTGGCTGTCCTGTAACTCCCTGTGGAGACCAGGCTGGCCTTGAAAACTCTTGGTAATCCCATGCCTCGGCCTTCTGGGCGTAGGGAGTCACAAGTGCGAGCCACCTTGGGGGCTGGCCTCATCTTCCAGGGACATTTGTGCTACTTCTGACCCTTCCTCCCAAACAGCCATGAAACCTGGGGTTGGGCATGTGCATGCTAACCTTAGGCATCAACAAAAACCGTTTCAATTTTGTTGTTTTGTTGTTTTGAGAAAGTTTCTCTATGTAGCCCTGGCTGTCCTGGAACTCTCCCTGTGGACCAACCAGGCTTAGAGATCTCCAACTCAGAGATCCACCTGCTTCTGCCTCCAGAGTGCTGGGATCAAAGGCGTGCGCCTCCATACCCAGCTTGTTTGTGTTTGTCTGAGACAGGGTCTCTTACTGGGACCTGGGACTCACTGAATTAGCTAGCCTGCTGTCCAGTGATTCCCGGAGATTTGCCTATCCCTCCCTTCCAGCACTGGGATTACAAGCCCTGGACACCACTTCAGGCTTCCTGTGCAGACTGGAACACAGATCTTTATGTCTGTGCAGCAGGCTTTTACAAATTTAGCAGTCTCCCCAGCTCACTCTAAGTTTTCTTCTGCTGGTTGACATCTTTGGGGCTAAGCCAGGAGGTGTGAACACACTCCTTTAATCCCATCACTCAGGAAGGAGAGGCAGGCAGATCCCTGAGTTCAAGGCCAGCCTGATCTACAGAGCAAGTTCCAGGACAGCCAGAGCTACGTAGAGAAACCTGGTCTTGATAAACTTAATAAAAAAAAAAAAAAAAAAAAAAAGCCGGGCAGTGGTGGTGCACGCCTTTAATTCTGTGAGTTCGAGGCCAGCCTCTGGAACCAAGTGAGTTCCAGGAAAGGTGCAAATCTACACAGAGAAACCCTGTCTCGAAAAACAAACAAACAAACAAAAAAAAAATCATTGAAGCTTTTACCCATAAACCCTCAAACACTCATCCATGGCCCCTTCCCATGGACATGGTGGCCTCTGTCCCTGACTGTCCCTCTAGCAAGATTGGTAAAGCCTAAAAAAGGAAGTGGCCAGCTGGGCCTCAGCCACCAGCCTGAATGCTCACGGCCGGCTGGACTTCCTCTCTGCTCTCAGTCTCCTAGCGGGGTTCTGGGGCAGCTCCAACTGGACACAGATCAGAGGGGCCTGGCCTGTACGTGGCAGGCAAGATGTTTACTGATGCTGTCCAAGCCTTCTCAGCTGTCCCTTCGTCTAGTCCCCTGATGGCGTGAAGAGCAGGAGGCCCGGGGCTTACAAAGAGCGGGACACCCTCTGTGAACAATATGCAGGCTGGAGTGCTCGCCCCACCTGGGCAGTGGAGACCCATGTGGTTTTCTCTCCTCTCTCTCTCTTCCTCCCCAACCTCTTGAGGCAAGATTGTACTCTGTTGCCTAGTCTGCTCTCCAGCTTGCAGTGATCCCCCTGCTTCAGCTTCCCGAGTGCTAGGATGACAAACATGTACCAGCACACCCAGTTCCCCCCAGGACAGCACTGGCTGGCCCATGCTGGACACCAGACACAGCTCCTCAGCAGATCCCTACATACAGCAGGGTGGGAACCGCCAGGCTGAGTGCCCGGGTGGCTAAGGCCGGGCCTGGGAGGTACGACAGGGTTCCGGAAACATCACACCGTGAAGAGCCAAGTGGGAGACCACCATACCACAGCTAGCTGCGTCCCAGAGCCACACAGAGGCCGTGAGCAGCGAGCACGGGACACAGAAGACCTGGCCTCAGGATTCGCAGCTCGCGTGCAGCCGGTATGGTGAGCACGCCTGCTGTGTTGCTACTTTTCTGTTGCCCTGATAAATAAAACACCAAGACCAAGGCAAGTTATGGAAGAAAGTTTATTTGGGCTTACGGTTCCGAGGGTGGGGCAGCGTGGACTAGGTGTCGAACAGACACGGAAGAGCTCACATAGTGAACCACAAGCACAGAGCAGAGAGAGCGAACAGAAACGGGGTGAGACTTTTCATCTCAACGCCCGCCGACCCACGGGGACATACTTCCTCCAGCAAGGTTGCACCTCCTCCACCTCCCCAAGCCAGGCCAAGCATTCCAATGCCTGAGAGTATGGGGGTCACCTCAGCCAGACCTCCCCATGTCACCTCTGCATTTGACAGGAGGGTCCTGAGTTTTAGGCCCGCATGGAAACAGAGGAGCCTGAGACAAAAGGAAAAGAAAAGAGGTCTGGAGAGGTGGCTCAGTGGTTAAGAGCTCTTGTTGCTCTCAGAGAGGACTTGGGTTCAATTCCCAGGACTCACAAGGCAGCTTACAACCCGCTGTAACTTGAGTTCCACGGAATCCAGTGTCCTCTTCTGGCAGGGCTGGGAACTGTACCCATGCGGGGCACAGATTGTGCGGGCAAACGCACATACACATGAAATAAAACTAAATAAACCTCATTTATACGTGAATACACACTAATACAAATAATTAAAATAAAAATCTAGAATAAATTGTGTAATGTGGTGGCGCAAGCCTTTGACCCCAGCACTCGGGAGGCAGAGGCAGGCGGATTTCTGTGAGTTTGAGGCCAGCCTGGTCTACAGAGGGATTTCCAGGACAGTCAGGGATACACAGAAAAATTCTGTCTCAAAAAACCACCACCACTAACAACAACAAACCCTAAAAAAAATCTAAACAGTCTTGTTTTTGTTTTTCAAGACAGGGTTTCTCTGTGTAGCTTTGTGCCTGTCCTAGAACTCACTCTGTAACCCAGGCTGGCCTCGAACTCGCAGAGATTTAATCCCAGCACTCAGGAGGCTGAGGCAGGTGGATCTCTTGAGTTCAAGGCCAGCCTGGTCTACAAAGAGAGATCCAGGACAGGTTTCAAAACTACACAGAGAAACCCTGTCTCAAAAAAACCAAAAAAGCTTGTCGGTGGTGGCGCATGCCTTTAATCCCAGCACTCGGGAGGCAGAGGCAGGCGGATTTCTGCGAGTTTGAGGCCAGCCTGGGCTACAGAGCGAGTTCTAGGACAGCCTGGGCTACACAGAGAAACCCTGTCTCGAAAAACCAAAAAAAAAAAAAAAAAAAAAAAAAAGTTAAAAATAAAAGCAGCCAAACGAAACAACAAATGTGTATGTTACAGCTATATCTCAGTAGACTGAGGGAACTGGGAGAGCCAGATTGCTGCCAGCACCCAGAGCACAGGCAAGCGGAAAGTCTTCCTATGGGCTGGGCTGGCTCCACAAAAGAGTCCTCCCCAGGTGGGCAAGTCAAAAAGAACTGGCTGTGCTCACATCTGCAGCCAGAGTCCCGGACCCTGGTCATGTAGGTGGTGCCGGGGAGGGTCCTTCCTTCCTGTCCCAGACTCAGGGACTCTGGCTCTCCAGGGCCTTGAGGCCTCTCCCCCCAGCCTCTTCCTGTGGCTTTACCTGGTTCTGCTATGACTCTTTTTGTCAGTTACAGAGACCTAGTTAGGGACTGGGGTGTGTGGGGCTGGACACTTGAGTGTGTGGATTCCATATCCAGCACAGCAAAAAACAAATAAAATGAAATTAAATTTGGGCTTAGCTGAGTTTTAGCTAGGTGGTGGTGATGCACACTTTTAATCCCAGTACTCGGGAGGCAGAGGCAGGAGGATCTCTGTGAGTTTGAGGCCAGCCTGGTCTACAGAGCGAGATCCAGGACAGGCACCAAAACTACATGGAGAAAGCCTGTCTCGAAAAACTTAAAAAAAAAAAAAATCTAAATTTTAAAATTATGGCATTCAAATTTCATGGATTGGTTTGTGGTTGGTTATTTTCTTCTTCTTTTTTTTTAAATTTCATTTCAGTTTAGGTGTACAGGTATTTGCCTATATGAATGTTTGTGTACCACTTGCGGGCCTGGAGTCTGAGGAGGCCAGAAGCAGGCATCAGATGCCCTGAACTGGAGCTACAGATGTCTGTAGGCCGCCATGTGGGTGCGGGAGATAAAACCTGGGTCTTCTGGAAGAGCAATCAGTACTCTTGAACAGCTGAGTCATCTCTCCACCCCCCTCTCCCTTTTCTTCAGTGCGTGTTTTTTGGTTTTGTTTGTGACAGGGGCTCCTATAGCCCAGGATGGCCTCAAACTGGCTGTGTAGCCTAGGAGCCCTGAACTCCTGATTCTCTGGCTTCCCGTCCGGGTGCTGGAATGACAGGCATGTACCACCATTCCTGACGGCTTTCCACATTTTTATCTGCTAATCTAGGCAGTTCTAGAAACTGGTCTTGGGAGGTCAGGTGGCTAGGTCAGTCAGGCGAAAGGACTTCTCAGAAGTCTACAGGCCATGGAGGGTCAGCTGGGCCTGGGACCCTGCGAGGGGCTGGGTCGGATGAAAGGACTTCAGGAGGCTGCAGGCTATGTAGGGTCAAGGAGGATTCTAGAAAGCCTGGGAGGGGCTGGGCTTCACTGTGTAAACAGGCCCCGGCTTCAGCCAACCTGAAGTTTCCCAGAGGCCCGAACATGCAGGGGGTTAGGAATTCCCCACGCGGGCGGCCCAGCCTTGTTTGTTTTGACCCTAAGGCCCTTTGATGCCAGCTGGCAGCTCCCCTGCCCTGGCCCTCGTTCTGCACGTAGCTTGGAAGGCCCTCTCCAGGAAGGCTTTGGGGATTCTGGGCAGTTCAGAGGCCCCCAAGCCTCTGAGAGGCTGCTGCGGCTGGGTGTAAGTGGGTCACGAGGCTCAGAGCGATTTACCCTGGAGCCCTGGCCCCTCTGACACAGGCTCTGTCCGTCCTATCACCCTGCCCATGGCTGTCCTTCCTGGCCATTCCCGAAGCTCCTGGCAGGGTGTGCATACCCTCCAAGGAGCTGCTGACCCCTGAGGCTGCTGCCAACCCCCTGGTTACTCCCACCTCCCACTTTTATTTGGATGGGGAACTGGGTCTGGGTTGCCTAGCTGATCTTGAACTCCAGTGTAAGCAAGCGATCCTCAGACTTCAGAGCAAGTAAGACCCACAGTACGTTTTTGTTTTGTTTTTTTTTTGTTTTGATTTTTAAATTTTGTTTTAATTTTTGAGATGGGGTTTCTCTGCGTAACCACCACGGCTGTCCTGGGACCCTGTAGACCAGGCTGGGCTCAACTCACAGAGATCCGCCTGCCTCTGAGTGCTGGGACTAAAGGCGTGCGCCACCACCGCCCGGCTCAAATGTAATTTTTTTTTTAATGAAAAGGAGATCGGAGCGTGGCGGCGCACGCCTTCCCTCCCAGCACTCGGGAGGCAGAGGCAGGCGGATCTCTGTGAGTTCTGGAACAGCCAAGGCCATGTGGAGAGACCCTGTCTCAAAAAAACCATCCAAAAAGAAAAATCTGAGTCCACCCGGGACCGTCCGGGATGCAGGCCCCACCCCGCAGCGGGTGTGGCCTGCGTGGTCACGTGCCAGCGCTCCCTCCGCCCGCCGGGCTTCCGCAGCGTGGGCCCCAGCGGCCGGGGCTGGGTACGTGCCTTCTCGCTGTAGCGCCGGGCGCCCCGCCCCGCGACGCCGCGTGCGTGCGTGCGTGCGTGCGGGCGGGCGGGCGGCGGGCTTGCGTGCGGGCTGACGCGCGTGCGGGCGCCCCGCCCTCCCGTCCTTCTTATAGAGCCGCTGAGGGGCCGCGCTCGGAGGAGGCGACATGGCGGCGGCGCTGCTGCTGGCTCTGAGCTTCGCGCTCCTGGGCGGCCAAGGCGCCTGCGCGGCGGGTAAGACCCGGGGCTGGGGCACGGGCCTCGGGGAACCCCAGGTTCGCGGGATCCGGTAGTCTGGGGAGCCACAGCTTGGGTTCCGTACTCGGGGAGGAGTAACTGGCTGCGGGTGACCCTCGAGTTGACCCCCGACCCGGGCCGGGCGGCAGGGTGCAGGGAGGTGACCCCGGGGACGCGGCCCTGGAGAGACACATCTACGGGAGACGTCCTGAGGTTGGGGGGCCCGGGGGTGGAGGGGGCCGCCACCTTGCAGCCGTCCCCGCCTGGGCATGGGCTGGGAGGTAACCCAGAGGATCTGGAGTACAGGAGTGAGTGGAATGACCCCAGATTCGGGGCAGCTGGAGATGGGGCCGCTGCCTGACTGCCCCCACTCCCGGAACAGGGCTGGGAGGTGACCCTGGGGGTTTGCGGAGACAGTAGCGACTGCAATTGGCCTCGGTTTGGGGGAGCTGGGGAAGGTGTGGGTGGAGGTGACCCTGAGGCTGGGAGGCACAGTAAGGCCCTGGGACGACACCTCTGCGTTTGAGTGGTCGTGGACGGAGCTGCTGTCTCGGGGTTAACACCTGGGCGACAGGGCTGGGAGGCGACCCTGGAGATTGACCTCCTCTTGGTTTAGGGACCCAGGGGCACGAGGACGAAAGGAGTCACCACGCTGATAGTTCCCCACGTGAAAGACGGGGCTGGGCAGTGATCTCGTGCAGGAGGGAACTGCACGACATCTGGGAGAGAGTTGTGGGACTTGGGGTGGGGGGCGGCGTGCTGCCGGTGGCTTCCTCCAGATTTGGGGAGACCTGGAGGCTGAGGAAGCTGCCACCGTGGGGAGGGCCCCACCTAGGGAACATGTCAGGAGATGACCCCGAGTTTGGGAGACCTGGGAGCGGAAGGAACTGCAATCGTGGTGTCCCCACTCAAGAAACAGGATAGGAGTGACAGCCCCTAATTTGGGAGTTAGATCTGCTACCTTGGTGTCCACACCTGGGGAGGATGAGGATGGATGAGAGGCAGCCTTTCCTGAAAGGTTTGGGGAAGTTGGAGTGGAAGAAGCTACCATTTCAGTGTGTCCAAACTTGGGGACCAGGCAGGGAAGTAATCCAGGGGATTTGGGGTACAGAAGTGCCTAGAGGTGAAGTCTCCAAGTTTGGGTTTGTGAGTGGCAGTGAGGTAATTCTGGGGATTTGGGGTGCAGTGTCGTTGAAGTTGTGGTGATGTGAGGGTAATGGAAACCAAAACACCAATAATTTGGTATCTCCACCCAGGAGGAGAGGTTGGGAAACAGCTGGGGGTGTGTGTGTCTTGTGCACAGTGGTCCTGATGTAGGGGATGGGGTGGAGGAAGGTGCTATGTTGATGTTTCTACTTAGTGAGTGGAGGACTGCAGCACTGTTTGGGAACCTGGAAGAATAAGAGTTGCTGTCCATGGGGTGGGGGTGGCATTGCCTGTAAGTAATGTCCTTGAGTATTGGAAGATGTGGATTAGAAAGGGGGTGAGAAGCCGGGCAGTGGTGGTGCGTGCCTTTAATCCCAGCACTTGGGAGGCAGAGGCAGGCGGATCTCTGTGAGTTCCAGGACAGCCTGGTCTACAGAGTGAGTTCCAGGACAGCCAGGGCTACACAGAGAAACTCTGTCTCGGAAAACCGGGTTGGGGGAGACCCTGTGGATTCTTGGGGTACAGAAGTGCCTGGGGATAATGTATCCTGGGCTTGGAGGACTGGGGCTGGGTAGAATCTGTTGCCCTGGTATCATTATATGGAGGTTGGGTGGGGAGTTCCTGTCCCTAAGTTTGGAAGAGTCCCAATTAGGTAGCTCTTCAGGTGTCCCCAGCTGTCCCTGTCCTCATTGGAGTGAGCTGCCAGGCTTGCCGTTGCCCACAGGGGCTGTATCCGTCATCCCTGCTCCTTGGCAATGGCCAGTGTTCTTGCCTCTGGAGGAGATGGAGGTGTCCCCTGGGCTGGAATCAAAGCTGTAGGGGGGCTCACCTGATCTAGGATTCCCCTGGGAGTGAGTGCCTGTGAATGGCCCTGGTTCACAGGCTCCAGGACTTGGGGGATTATCATTCTTGATGAGATTTCCGGTGGCAGGCCCAACACCCAGCTTGCCCCCACCCTGGAGTCTGGCCCATTCTAACCTTGGGTTTTTGCCAGATTGGGGCTCAAAGGGGAAACTGAGGTCCAGGTGGGGAAGGCTGGTGTTCAAGGTCATGGCAAGGTTGAGTGTAGAGGGCAGTGGAGCAGGCCTGGAGCGCATGGGCTGCTCTCCTACCTACTCCAGACAGAGCAGGCACAGGGCAGAACCTGAGCTCTACTGGAGAGTGGGGTTCTTTGGCAGTCGATTCGGGAGGGGCTGTGCCTGGCGGCAGTCCCCGGGTTAATCCTGACCCACTTTACCAGTCCCTCTTCCTCATCATCAAAACATCTTGAGGTGCCCCCATGAGGCTGGCTCTCGGGTGTGGACAGCTGCCCCCGGCAAGGTGGATGCAGCTGATAAAGTGCCCTGTCCCAGATGAGGAGCCTGGCAGGAGTCTCCCACTCTGCCTGGGCGCAGGCCCAGTGCCTTCCTGCCTGGGTTAAGCAGACCTTTGCAATGCCCAGGGGCCAAGCACAAAATGTAGCTTGCGGGCAGGTCTCAGCCCTTCCTGGGAACAGCCGAACAGCCTGGGCAGGGCTAAGTTCAGTGTACAGTGTGCCGTGTTCACTGTCCACCACACGGAGGGGAGGGAAGTGCCCCGGGGCGGGCCCTGCTCAGAGGGCCTGTGTGGCACGGGCATTCCTGTTTTGTTTTCCTGGTTGTGTGAGGCTGGGGTTTGACACTGGGACCTCTTAGAGGCTGGTGTAAGCTCTCCACACTCCAGTTTCACACAGCCTGAAGAGCTGCTTTGCCAGCGGCCACCCAGGTCTGATTTAACCCGAATACCTCAGGTGACAGTGCATGGTGGAAGAGGTGGCAGGCCGCTAGCTGGGTCAGCGCTGGGTCGCGGGAGGCTGGGTGTGGGCTGCCCTCCAGAGCAGTGCCCCCTCCCTACACCCCGTGGTGCTGGCTTGTTTACCCATGGCCCAGTCTGGCCCTGCTCCCGCCCGGCTGTGAGTGGGCAGGGAGGAGGGCGCTGTTTTTAGACCGAGGTGATGGCTGGAAGCTGTGGGCTGCAGGTCACGTGGCCAGACTCCCAGCTTGACTTTCCAAAGGCCCTTGTAGAGGCTCCTGAGGTTGGGATCCGGGTTATTGGTCACCCCTAAGTAGTGTAGATGGTACCTTTCCAGACACCTGTACCCCAGCTGTCTTTAGGCTCTGGTGGGGAGGTCGCTGACAGATGCCAGAGAGTTCCACAGAGCACCTTGCGTTTCTGAGACTAGATCCTGGCCCACCTAGCAGGTCCTAACGGCCTGGCATGCGACTATTCGGCTCCTGATCCAAGGAGCCATGCCCCAGATGAATGATACCCATAGTGTCTCTTCAGAAACTCGACTGGGGTCCTGGGGGCATCTGTCTTTCCTGACGTCAGTCCTAGATGAAGTGTTGATACAGGCATCCTGGAGCGGTGGGCAGAGAAGTGAACCAAGGGAGCCAGGCTGTGCCCTCTCCCGCCCTGACTTGCCACACCCACTCGCCTGGAGCTGCAGGTTGGACGGTCTGGGAGATCTCAACTCTGGAATGTAGGTTATTAGGAAGCCATCTCTCCACCAAAGCTGCTAACTGTGTCGTCTCTTCCCCAGGGACCTTGGGGCCACCTAGGTGGCAGGTGCCTATCTTGGTCCCCACCGCCCAGTACAGGGCCTCAGGGCCCAAATCCATACACTTGTGCCTTCAGACACACCCATGCCTTGTGTAGGCATGCAAGGGCCTGCCTTCCTTCCCCTGGGACGTGTGTTTGAGGCAGGCATACAGGCCCCTGCGTAATGCTGAAAAGCCCTATCTTAATTACTCTTTCATTTTGGAGACAACTTTAATCCTCTGGCCTGGAACTCCTGGCAGTCCTCCTGCCTACATCTCCCAAGTCGGGGAATTACAGGTGAGCCACAACACCTGGCTCCTGTTCTGTCTTCTGTCTTTTTTTTTGTTTGTTTTTTTGTTTTTTGTTTTTTTTTTTTCTCGAGACAGGGTTTCTCTGTGTAGTTTTGGCGCCTTTCCTGGAACTCGCTTGGTAGCCCAGGCTGGCCTCGAACTCACAGAGATCCGCCTGCCTCTGCCTCCCGAGTGCTGGGATTAAAGGCGTGCGCCACCACCGCCCGGCTGTCTTCTGTCTTTTTTAAAATTACATTTATGGGGTGTGTGTGTGTGTTGGTTGGCTGGTTGGTTGCCCGTCCACAGGTCCCTGGGTCTTGAGGATCAAACTCAGGACTTCAGGCTTGGTGGCAACCACCTTTGCTCAGCCCCTGGGCTTCTGTTTTTCCACCTAACCTCCTGCTTCTCCCCACAAGCAGAAGGGAGCTGGAGTTTGTTGAGTTTGCCTCAGACCAGGCCATGTGGCAGGCAGGCCCTGTGGTTGGCCTTCTTCCTGTCTCCCCTCCCTGGTAGTAATGGGTGCTAACCCTCTCCCCTAGCTGGCTTCCTCAAGGCGCCGCTGTCTCAGGAGCAGTGGGCGGGGGGCAGCGTGGTGCTGCACTGTGAGGCCGTGGGCAGCCCCGTCCCTGAGATCCAGTGGTGGTTTGAAGGGAATGACCCCAACGACAGCTGCTCCCAGCTCTGGGATGGCGCCTGGCTAGACCGAGTCCACATCCACGCCACCTACCGCCAGCATGCGGCCAGCACACTGTCTGTGGATGGGCTCGCCGCAGAGGACACGGGCACCTACGAGTGCCGGGCCAGCAGTGACCCTGACCGCAACCACCTGACCCGCCCACCCAGGGTCAAGTGGGTCCGTGCCCAAGCAAGCGTGGTGGTCCTTGAACGTGAGTGGCCAGGGCACCTGTCCTCTGTTCTCCTCTTGTGCCACCCAGCCCTGGCTCCCACTCGTAGAACCAGATGCCGCTCTGCCCCGCCACCAGTTGAGGCCTCCCTGGGGACATGGGTGGGCCAGACACCCATCCGTGTCACCTTGCTGGGTGCTGACTGGCCCTGCCCTCCTGCAGGTGGGTCCTCGGCTCCCATCCCAGGCCTGTGGTCTGTCGTATTCCACCCTGACCTCCATCCTGCTCTCTGTGTACCTGCCCTCCTGGCTCGCAGCCTCCCCTGCCTGTGTGTCTGGTTGGGGTGGGGGCTGCTGCCCAAGTGTTCGCTCTGACTGTCCACTGCAAGCCGAGCGGTCCAGCCAGGTGACAGGCTCTCCAGAACCTTCTGGGGGCTTAGTTTCCAGTTCTGAGTGAAGGAAATGAGAGGCACCCACACGGCTTTGTTATGTGGGGAGTTGGGCCTGGTGCTCCCCCTGAAACACATAGCTGTGGGAGCAGCAGACGAGACTTGGGCAGCCGAGTGTCTTACCTTGGAAGTGGCTTTCTAATTGGACATTAGCTTGCCTTGGAAGGAGTCCGGGGCTGCAGAGTGTCAGCCACTGTGATTCCAAAAGCGGCCCTTATCGGGCCACGAGGCAGGCTGTGGGTCGAGCCCCTTACACACTGTGCTGACTCTTTGTCCCTGTGGCCTCTTAGCGGGCACCGTCTCAACCTCCATCAGCAAAGACGGCTCCAAGACACACTTCACGTGCACTCTGAACAGCAGTGCCGCCGTCGACATCCTTGGCCACCGCTGGATGAGAGGCGGCAAGGTACTGCAGGAGGACACGCTGCCTGACCTGCAGATGCAGTACTCGTGAGTCCATGGTTCTCGGGGCGCCATCATGACGCCATCCCCCAAAACACATGGTTGTGCTCGGGCTCCACACAGCTCTAGACGGGTCACGTGGCCTCGTTGTGTAGCATGAGAAGCCGAGACCCTGTGGTCTCCACAGCCTGCATGGGGAGGTGGCCGCCGCCATCCTTACGGGCTCCTTACGCCATCGCTCTGCCCCCTGCAGGGTGGACACAGACGACAGCGCTGGAGAGTATTCCTGCATCTTCCTTCCTGAGCCCGTGGGGAGGAGCAGCATCTTGGTGGAAGGTAAGCTGGTGTCCAGGAGGTGGCTGTGTGCGGCCAGGGGCAGTTTGCAAGCTTGGGTACCAGGCTGTCACCTCATTCTCACAGGACCACCCCGGATCAAGGTCGGGAAGAAGTCAGAGCATTCCAGTGAGGGGGAGAACGTGAGACTGGTCTGCAAGTCTGACTCCCACCCTCCTGTCATTCAGTGGACCTGGTTTAAGGCCTCTGACTCTGGGGACCAGGTGAGGGCTACGTGGGAACATGGGGTTCTGGACACGGCAGCAGCATAAGGGGCCTGGGGCTCTAGGACTAAGGAGGGCTGTAATGGAGACAGGACTTCAGGGATGGGGAGTGTCACAGAAGGGGATGGGGGACTTTAGGGACATGAGGCTTCAGGGATGGCAGGGACAAAACCGGGCCGTGGAGGATGTTGTGGGACTCCTGGAACGGGAGGGAAGGCCGTGGCAGATCGTGACGATCCCCTCTTCGCCAGGTGATCACCAATGGCTCTGAGAGCAAGTACCTCGTGATATCCACACCGGAGAGATCTGAGCTGACCATCAGCAACCTGGACATAAATAGCGACCCTGGCACCTACATGTGTAACGCCACCAACTCCCAAGGCACTGTCCAGGAGAGGATGACACTGCGTGTGCGAAGCCGTCTGGCCGCCCTCTGGCCCTTCCTGGGCATCGTGGCTGAGGTCCTGGTGTTGGTCACTATCATCTTCATTTATGAGAAGCGACGGAAGCCCGACCAGTCCCTGGACGGTGAGCATCCCTGGGTCTGGGTGAGTGGGTGGGGCGCCCCTCGCTGTCAGCCTGAGGGAGAATGCAGTCTGCTCATAGCTCATTCCTCTCTCCTCCTTCACTTGGCCACAAGCTGGTGTCCTCTGTGGTGAGCTCTCCCCTGTGGCTCAGGCAGCTGTGTGGGCTTGGGGCTGTGGGGGCCTCCAGCTGCGGACTGCATGGCGAGCCTGGGGTGTGGGGTGTGTTGGCCTCACCATGTGCTGATCACTGCATGCATGACACCTGTGCGGCACCTTGAGGGTGGCATTGTGGGGCAAGGTTCAAGCCAGCCACACTGAGAGAGGGGCCGCAGCTGGAAGAGCCTAGTGGATGCTGACACTTGCCCTCTCTCTTTCATGTGGCTGCTCGTCATCACAGAGGATGACCCTGGTGCTGCCCCACTGTAAGTCCAGCTCACTGTGGGCCCTGGGGAGCTGCTGTTGTCCTGTAGAAATGGGGGCGGGGGGCGCATCCATCTTTCACAGGCCTTGGTGGGTTCAGGAAAGGGGAGTGGCTGCTGTTGGAACAATGGCCAGATTGCAGACTCTCTCTGGTGGGGTGAGGCCAGCCCTGTGCCCCTCAGTGCTGAGCCTTTTTGTGTCCTCAGGAAGGGCAGCGGGCATCACCTGAACGACAAGGACAAGAACGTACGCCAGAGGAACGCCACCTGAATGGTGGAGCAGGCGGGGTTGGGGACGCCTGACCGCAGCCCAGCTTCCACCTCCACTCCATTCCCATCTGTCGTCCCCCCCCCCCCCCCCCCGACCTCCTGCCCCAATCTGGATGAAGACAGAGCCTCACTGTGCAGAAAGCCCACCTGGAAGAAGCAAGCCGCCCACAGCACCCCCGATTCTAGTTTAAACTAAACGAGGTTTCTATGCAGAGAATCCGTTCCTTAGGGGGTTCTGTTTGGTTTTTTTCCCCTCCCTTTTTTAAGCTTGTCACTACAACCCTGTGGAGTGGGGGAGTGGGGTCTTGTCCTTGGTCAGGAGGGAGAGGCCAGGACTAGCTCTGACTTCTTGGTGGAGGGGGGGTCACCACCTGCTCCCCTGTATGGGACTGCCCATCCCCACCATGGGCAACATGGCTGGGCCTGCTGGGACCCCACAAATAAAGACCTACCCCGCCATGTGTGTGCTTGCTGTATGTGGTTCCGAGAGCGAGTGTTGATCACTGACTGGGGATGGTGTGACTAGTAGGGCTTGGCATGGAGACAGTGAGGAGTGGGATCCCTAGAGCACTGGTTCTCAGCCTTCCTAGTGCTGGGACCCTTCAGTACAGCTCCTCATGCTGTGGGGACCTCCAGCCATGACATTACTATCGTTGCCGCTTCGTTACTGATTTTGTTACTGTTAGGAATCGTAGTGTGGATATCTAATATGCCACCCCGTGAAAAGGGCCTTTGACACCCAAAGGGTTGGGAACCACACTGCTCTAGGGTGTCAGAGAAAAGCCGGCCTCTTGAGGGCGCTGTTGACCATCCCTGGTGGTCTGTACTGCCCTTTGGCCTAGTACTAATCGTAACTGTTGCACACCCGCCCTCCAGGAAGTGTGCTGGGTTATGGGAGAGGCAGCAGGCAGCTTCAAGCCAAGCTGGCTTCCATGCATGAAGTTTGGGGCTGGGGTTGGGGCAGGTGTGTATGTGGGGTGCTGTTATTGCATAGTTTGGCTCTACAGTCAGCTTTGGTTCCAGCATAGTACATCCCAGAGTGGTGGTGGTCAGGGGAAGCAGGGTATCTCACGGGCTGGCAGACCTTTTGGAAGACCACAGGTAAAATGGGAAAGATCCTGACTTCCAAGAGCCACCAGAGGGCGTAGCACTTGAGTCCCCTGGTAAGACCTGTGCCCCCAGAACCAAGCAAATGGCTGGGATAGCTGTGGTGCTCACCTGAACTGGATATGCCTAGGTGCCTCATTTCTCCTTGTGGATCCCTTAGAAAAACAGGATATGACCTCGCCAAGGCAGAGTCAGCCCTGCCTACACAAATGTGCACATGGTCCTAGTAGGGGGAAGCCCAGGATGTCCACTCCCAGCACAGCCTGCCTATGGCGTACTTGGGGTTCTGTCCATAAAACAACGCCCCACACAACTGCAGGTGAAACCCCAGTCCTCATGCTCTTTGCCTCTGGGGCCCCAAGATGGTCACTGGGGCTCTAAGCCTGTGGGTCTTACATCCAGAAAAGAGGGCACAGTGAGGGTTTAGGGGGTGTTGCTTACTGAGGGCTGGCCTCCAGAGCAGTACTCCAGGGGACATACCTCACATCATCCAGGTTCTTGTCCATACAACCAAAGCTTGGTGAGTATTGGCTGCATGCCCATCAGCCCAGGACAGTTCAGGAGTAAATGCTTACCCCTGTCCTGAAAGCCTGCTCAGTTTCAGAGGTGAGATGGGCACAGGAACACCTTTGTCAAGACATTTAGAATGATCTGGAACTGGCCTTTGGGGTCCCCCTGGGAACCACAGGGTCTCAGGAATACCAGCTCCCAGCTGGCAGGCAGAGATGAGGCCCAGGGCCTTGGTATAACAAAGGCCCATTGATGGAGCTGGACCCCACAGGGACCCAGCAGCTGGCTGCTCACTTCTGCTCTGGGCAGACAGGGCTGCCCATCCCTCTCCAGTCCCTGGTCCAGCTCATCTACCCAATCCTAACCCTTCTATAAGGACGGTACACTGGTGTGTACCCACAGCACAAGGACCAGGATCATGAGGCCCAGGGAAGGAACAGCCAGGGAAGCTGAGCAAAGCAGCAGAGCTGAGGTTTGTAAAGACTGTGAAGTCCATCAAACGTGCTCCCCATGAACCAGCTTCTCCACCTCCCCACCGGGGCCGTGGGAGGAGCCCCGCCGCAAGCCTGAAGTGAACAACAGGTTGATGTGGTGATGCACGCTTGTCATCTCGCACCCCGGAAGTGGAGTCGGGAGGATCAGGGGTTCCAGGTCACCCTCAGCTACATACTGAGTAAAGTATGTAGACAAAAGTAAAACACTCCTCCCTGGTTAATGTGTAGACGCTAGGGAGACAGACCCCAGGGAGATGTGTGGTGGACACCCAAGCTGTGTGTGCGGATCAGAATCTGGGGAGCCAACCCCTTTCCTGAGCCTTACCCTTCAGGCCAGGAAACACACTGCGGATCCTGTCAGCCCAGGGGTCCAGCTTCAATTTGCTGAATGCTGCTGGGGCCAGCTGCCCTACTGGTCCACCCCTTCCCTGGCCTAGTTCTGTCTCCGCTCAAACCCAGGAATCCTGAATAGGTAATGACTGGTTAGTGCTGGGAGAATGGGCAGAGGGATTGGGGATGAGGAAGACCAGAGAAGACTGAAGGAGACCCTTGGAACAAATGATTTGACTCCTAGGTCATTAGTTTTCCAAAGGCGATGAGATTGTGTGTGTGTGTGTGTGTATTTGTGTATGTGTGTGTGTGTGTGTGTAGGGGTGGGTTATAGGGCTAAGCCGAAAACAAAGGTGTGTACAACTACACTCAGCGTTTGATTGGTTGACTGTCAGGGTCTTACCACTGTGTAGATCAGGTTGGCCTCAAATTCAGATATTTACTCGCCTCTGCCTCTCCAGGGCTGGGATTGAGGGCAGAGCCACTATACCCGGCACAAAATAAACTAAAAAAAAAAAAAAAAAAACTAGAGAAGCGGGCTTCGTGTTCTAAGAGCATTTATCGCTCTTGCAGGGGACCCTTGGCTTGGTTCCCAGCATCCACACGGTGACAAGCAATACATACTTCCAAGTAACACCAGCTCCAGGGATCCAACACCTTCTTCTGGCTTCGTTCAGGACCATTCGAGCATGGTGACAGATACATATATGTACCACATGTATGTACCATGGTGGTGCACATACATACATACATGCACATAAAACGATAAATATAGCCAGGCGGTGGTGGCGCACGCCTGTAATCCCAGCACTCGGGAGGCAGAGGCAGGCGGATCTCTGTGAGTTCGAGGCCAGCCTGGTCTACAGAGCAAGATCCAGGACAGGCGCAAAGCTACACAGAGAAACCCTGTCTCGAAAAAAACAAAAAACAAACAAACAAAAAAAGATAAATATATCTAAAAGAACAAAAAGTAGCTAGATAGTTAAATTGGACAGCTCCTGAGGAATGACGCCCAAGACTGACCTCTGGTTTACACACACTCACACACACACACACACACACACACACACACACACACCCAAACACACACGCACACACACACACGTCTGAGACTGCAGCCCTGAGCCAGGTACTTATCGAATATTTCAAACCCACTGGGGCAGGTGTGAGAATGGGTATGGGGAGAGCCGCAGCCAGGTCCAGTTGTCCTAGCATCCTCTGTGACCCCTGGGCTGGCAGACCATCTCCTAGTATGGCGGGTCCTCTGACAGCCTGCCGCTGGGCTGCCTCCGCCCCTGCATTCAGCCACAAGCCCTGGGGCTCTGGCGACCTGCCCGGCTGACATCTTCCCAGGGCGAACATAAAAGATCCCCCTTCATCTGGAACAGGCATGTGCCCTGGGGCGGGCCACAGCCTGGCACTGTCAACTCTGATGTTCAAAAGTGGATGCCAGGGGGGCGGCAGGGGTGTCTTTGGAGTCCCCAGGGTCGGGGCAGCCCATCTGTGTCAGATGAGGACATGCAGCTGGCAGGGCACACCCCTGACACCCCTGAACACCTACTGTGAGCAGGCACAAGTCCTATCTTCCTGTGATACTCAGGCCAGAAATGGTGCATGCTGGAGGGAGAACCTAGAAAGGACCAGGAAGATCTAAGGGGATCTGGAGGGGACCCAGAAGCATCCAGGAGAGTCTAAGAGGGGTCAGGGGATTTACTGATGTACTTAGGTGGGTCAAGGGAAACGAGATGGGGGGGGTGGGCAGGAGAAGCTAAGGTGCCCAGAGGGGACACAAGAAGATTGCCAAGAGTCCGGTGCATGAGAACTGTCTTCTCACCAATTCCCAGCTACCCTTCCCCTCTATTGCCGCCCCTCCCGCACCCTCCTGTCATAAAATCCTCCCCACTCTGTGAAGCTGGGTGGGTATCTAGAGTCAGATCTGGTGTCACCTGGCACATAGCCTCAGGCCACAGCTAAGGACCCCCAGGAGCCGATGTCTCCCCAGAGCTGGGGTGGAGGGTAGAATGTAGCTGAGGCCTGAGTCCAAGGGGATAGAGAAGGGCTCCGTGGGCGGCGGGGGAGAAGTTGAGCTTGGTTACCCCGGAGACCTCTAAAGGATCGCCATACCTGGAAGCCCTCACTACGCCGAAGGGCACCTTTTGGGGATGAGGTCTCCAGAAGCCACAGGAGATTCTATCTACTACGCTTTTGTTGCTCGACTGTGCCTCGGTTTCCCCACAAGCAGGGCTTGTGAACTTAGATCCCAGAATGATCTCAGTTTTTCCCACACATACTCGTAGGTTTCTGTAGCGAAGGTAGTGAAAGGGCCAGAGCCAGGGATCTGGTGGCCTCCGGGAGCACACTTTTATTATGGAATCTGGCACCTTGAGCAACCCCAGGAAGGGGTTGGCACCCGCGGGCTTAGCGTCAGCGGTTGCTCCGCTCGCGCAGTCCTCGGGAACGCGGAGGTAGCCCCAGAGAGGACCAGGGCCTGGCCGCATCGCGCGCGCAGAGGCAGGGGCCGGCGGGCTGTTCTCGGTGACCTTGGGTGCGTCCTTGGCCTCAGTTTCCCCTGGGGAACCAAGCCTGAGCTCACTTCCAAGGTGTCGAGGGGGCTGACTGACCTTGAGCCTGCCTGAGGACCCCAGCCTCAGTTTCCCCCATCCATCCCCGTGTGGGGGTGGGGGTAGCGCAGGTGGAGGCGGGGCTCCCGCCCCCGCCCCTCCCCCGCGGGAAGAGGCTCCGCCCCCGACTCCGCCCTCCCTCGGGCTCGGCCGGCGGCGGCGGCGGCCGCTCCGCTCCGCACTGCCCGGCGCCGCCTCGCCATGGATGCGCGCGGGGGCGGCGGGCGGCCCGGCGATAGTCCGGGCGCGACCCCCGCGCCGGGGCCGCCGCCACCGCCGCCGCCGCCCGCGCCCCCTCAGCCTCAGCCACCGCCCGCGCCACCCCCGAACCCCTCGACCCCCTCACACCCGGAGCCGGTGGACGAGCCCGGCCCGCGCTCCCGGCTCTGCAGCCGCGACAGCTCCTGCACCCCCAGCTCGGCCAAGGGCGGCGCGAATGGCGAGTGCGGGCGCGGGGAGCCGCAGTGCAGCCCCGAGGGCCCCGCGCGCGGCCCCAAGGTGTCGTTCTCATGCCGCGGGGCGGCCTCGGGGCCCGCGGCGGCCGAGGAGGCGGGCAGCGAGGAGGCGGGCCCGGCGGGCGAGCCGCGCGGCAGCCAGGCCAGCTTCTTGCAGCGCCAATTCGGGGCGCTCCTGCAGCCCGGCGTCAACAAGTTCTCCCTGCGGATGTTCGGCAGCCAGAAGGCCGTGGAGCGCGAGCAGGAGCGCGTGAAGTCGGCGGGGGCCTGGATCATCCACCCCTACAGCGACTTCAGGTGCCGCCTCCGGGAGGGGCCCGTCCTTGGCGCGCCCGGGAGGGGGCGGGGCGCCGCGTCCCGGATGGTGACCTCGGGGTGGTGGCAGTTCGGGGCACAGGGCCGGGGGTGGCGGCAGTCCCCTCGCGGTGACCTCGGGCGCGCCCCGGACCCGCCCCCGAGGGACTCTGGTGTGCGGAGGCTCCGCCCTTTTAGAGGCCTGGGGTGAGGGGGTCCCCGGCGCGCCCCCTCCCGCGCGCCCTCGTTGCGGTGGGCGCGCGCCGCGGTCGCAGGGCCAGGGTCTAAGCGCAGAGGGGCAGAGAGGACGAATAGAGGGGAACGTGGGCGCCCAGAGGCCGCCGAGTAGGAGCAAGGATGGAAGGATGGATAGAAAGGAGAAAGGAAGAGAAGGAAGAGAAGGAAGGAAGGAAGGAAGGAAGGAAGGAAGGAAGGAAGGAAGGAAGGAAGGAAGGGCGCATGGGAAGGACGCGCCCCAGAGGCCGCGGGGAGGGGGTTAATCAAGCGGGCGCCGCGCGTTCCCACGGTCTCCGCTTGCGCCTGAGGCGGGCGCGTCCCGAGTCCCCACACATCCTGAGTGTTTGGATATGGACGTGGCCTGAGTTGGCTGCTGCGTGCAGCGGTAGGCGCTGGCGCAGGGCCACGACCCGAGCGTTTGCGTCCATCTGTTTCTCCTTTCCCCGCGAGCTTGCGATGTGATGCCTGCAGGGGTCCTGGGGGGCGTGTGCCCGCCGATCAAGAGGAGGCGTGTCCCTAGGGGTGTGGCTGGTGGGTCTCTAGAAGTACCTGTTGGGATGCTGGCTGTGTGCGCGCGCGTGTGTCCCGGGTGGGTGTACACCCGCGGGCCTTAGGGAGAGCTGCGTGCAGGGAATGCAGGAGAATGTCGCTGTCTCCGGTGACAGCTGGGATGCAGATTTGTGGACAGGGCGCTCCGCTATCCTGGAAAACTGTAGTCTGAAGTTTCAGGACCACGGACAGCTCTGGGACCTGGTGAGGCTCCTGCTAGTCTGGAGTCCTGGTCCCCCAAGCCTGAGTCTCCTGAGACACTGACTCTTGAACAGGATGGTTCAGTCGTGATGCTCCCGTTCTGTCGTTCCTCTTTATCTCTAGTGCTTGATAACTGAGCAAACAGAGGCCCAGGAACAACCTCCCTGAAACCAGAATGCAACCTGGATTTGGGAAAGAGGCCCAGGGGTTGGGGCAGGCGGGCAGGGTGGAGGGAGCACATTCTGGGCTAACAGGAGCTATTCCTGCATATCCTAGCCTGAATGCCAGACTCAGTATTGCTCCACAAACGTCCAGGCTTGAGAATTGGACCCTGGGCATTTGCTGTATTCCCACCTGTGAGATGGCACAAGAGAGGGCGTTGCCAGGCCTTCCTGGTTGGCCAGTATGAACGCAGTCTAGTTCCAGCCAGCCAGAGAAAGGCCTCTTGGGGCAGGCTGTGGGGACTGCTCACTCCCCTCCCACCCCAGCATCACCCTTATGTCCAGGTTACGGTGGGGAACACAAGGCCAGCCTTAGGCTTGGGTTCTTAGCCGCAGTGGTGACATGTGGCGGTTTTGGGGTGCATGGGGAGGGAAGGCTGGGAGAAGAAACTGAGCTCCTGTCCTTGAGGCCCTGTGGGTACAGATGCCAGGGGGACCCTGTACATGCTGTGGCTGCTTTAAGCCCTGGTAGGTTCGAAGGCCACAGGTCTTGCCTGGACAGCCAGATTGTAAAATAGGGGATGAGCAAACAGAAGGGATAGCGTCTGTAGTTGGGGTTAAAGGAGTCAGTGTGGCCATCAAACTTCAAAGCTGGTTCATGGGGCCACCCACCCTTCATGTCTGGGGACTTGTGCCCCATCTAGGACCTTCTGGTTCAGTGTTGACCAAGACAGGTCTTCAGAGCCTCTAAGGGCTGTTAGAAACACCACGTAAGTGCTGACTAGTGGTAAATAGGTGGATTGATTGATTGATTGATTTTGGTCTTCCCTGGGTGGTTCCTACTGAGGACACATGCACGCCCTCAGCTCAGTTTCCACTTTTTGTCCTGAGACAGGATTTCATTAAGTTGTTCAGTAGCCTTGAACTTATTGTCCTCTTGCCTCAGTTTCCCAAGATGACAGGTGTGCACTACTAGGCCCAGCTGTATTGATTTAACAACCAAAAAAGGAAGCTCCCGCCCCAAGGCTGGGAGAAGAAGAGCCATTCAGTCGCCTTGTCTCAGGAGGTTGGTGGGCTCATGGGGAGATATATGTTTATACATATATGTGTATATGTGGTGTACATCTTTAAAATACTTATGCAGAGTAGTAGGCGGGGCCTCCGTCTTTCCGGGGCCGAGCACCTCCCTCTGTTGGCTGTGACCTGGGTCCCCAGTGGCTCTGTCCTGTGACTTGGCAGGCAGGCCTGACATCCAGATGGGACTTTATTGGTTGGTGACCAGGAGCTGGTTCTCCCCGCCCAGGCAGGAGGGGAAGGAGAAGTCACTGAAGGCATGGAGGGAGGCAGGGCAGTGGGATGTCAGAGCCCTTGGGCACCAGTTGCCTGCACCATGCAGTCCACGGGGACCTAGGGGTGCCAAGTTCTCGGCAGAATTCTGTCCCGGAGTCCCCTAGGACTGCAGGGTGCCTAGGGACCACTTCAGGCTTCTCTGCCTCCATTTCCTAAGATGTGAGGAGGTTGTGCTGTGAGGGAAGGGGCAGGTGTCTGATGGTGTCTGAAAGGATCTTCTAACCCCCCTTTTTTGGATAGAATTTTGTCCAAGCTGTGCCCAGACAGCTAAAAATTATTATTCTTTAATTCTTCTTACATTTGTGCATTGTGTGTGTGGGCACCACGGTGCCCATGTGTTCTTCGGAGGGAGGGCAACTTGTGGGAGTCACTTCTCTCCTCCTGCCCTGTGGGTCCCAGAGACTGACTCAGTTTGTCAGGTTTTGGTAGCTGTGACTTTCATCCAGTGAGAGCTACCTCACTGCCTCCACTGTTTTCTTAAAATGTAGCTGAGGATGACCTTGAACTTCTGATCCTCCTGAGTGCTGGATGACTGGAGTGTGCCCCCAAGCCCGGCTTCTGCGCTGCTGGAACTGTGAGCCGGGGCTTTGTGCATCCTCGGAGAGTATGCTACCCACTGACCTCCCACTTACAGTAATCCTCCTGCTTCATCCTCCCAGGTGCTAGGATCACAGGCAGTTGCCACCCCACCCAGTTTTACCTGGTTCTTCTGAGAATCAGCCCTGGCCCTGAGAAGGTTCTAGAAGCTTCTGTGGAGAAGCAGGTTTGAGGGGCCTTGGGGTCTGGATTCCCAGGCTCAAGTTGGGTGTGATACCTGGAGACGAAAGAGGAGAGAGCCAAACAGTCAGAAGCTGTTAGACCCACTCCAGACCTGTAGGCGCCGGTTCTGAGCCTGCCACATCCCCCACGAGATGGCCAGGGGTCAGTGTGAGGTCAGGATGTTGCTTCCTGCATGCAAATCCCTGGAAATGGGCCCTGTATCAAGGCCCTAGAATAAATCGCATTATCATGGAGGATGTGGTGTTTGGGCATGCACCTGCCTCCCAGATGGGAGTGTTGGGACCCGGAAACTCTTGGTGTTGTAAAAGAAGTCTTTGGGGGAGGGGTGAGGTTGGGATGGTCAAGGCCCCCTCCTTCTGTACCCCAAGGCTATCCTTTCAGTGTTCAGGGGACCCCTTTCCTTGGCATGGCCTCGTCAGCCTCCAACACACACTCAAGCACAGCGTCGGATGACCCCCATTCCTTATTAGCCACCCTGACATTATTCCTGAGTTGAGTGGTAGATTGTAGTCTCCATGACCGGGTGGGGATCTCTCAGCCCTCTGCAGATTCTGTTGTTTCCAAGTCCCTCTGCCTCCACCTGGCCCCAGAGCCTTTGTACTGCTATTCTGACTGCCCAGGAACCACCTCTCCCCAACACCATCAGCCCTCGAATGCCAGCTCCTCCGAGCAGCCTTCTCCAGCACAACCCAGGTCCATCTCTCACACCCTGGCATTGAGCACAATCCTTCCCGATGGACATTTCCTCTTAACCCACCCCCCTAGGAGCTGGGATTTGGGGTGCATGCAGCCTGTATGTGGCTATCTACTGTCCCTGGTCACTGTGTGTCCCTGGTGCTTGGCATATAATGGGCCTTTACAAATCCTGCACCTGGGACTCCAGCTGTCTTCCCACCGGGGTTTCCAGCCCTAATCCTGACACCTGCTCTGGGGACTCAGTGGGCTCAGGCCCTGATCCTCTGTCCAAGCCTGGCCCATAATCCCAGACCTCCGGCCTCTAATCCTCCAGCTTTGCTTGGATCTGTGATCCCAGACAGCTTCTGGCTCCATCTCGGGTCTGCCTGGAGAGATGTGGCTGCCCTGCTTGGTCCATGGAAGTCTGACTTTGGCTGGAGGGCTCAGTGAGCATCTCTTAGGACCCTGACTGTCCCAGTGGTACTGTGACCCATCCCAGCAGTGCCCAGCTGTAAATGGAAGGGGCTTTTCTCTATTACTCCATGATCTATGGGCCTCAGTTTCCCTTCTGGAGCTGAGAATGGCTGGGCAGCTGAGGGAGAACGGAGTTCATTTGGTGTCTGCCATCCAGAATCCACCTATGGATATGAGAGGGCTTGGGCTGAGGGTCAGCAAGAGAGACTCCTTCTTTTGTCTCCCAAAATCTGACCCCTGAGCCGGGGGTTTGAGAGTCCTCACAGAACTGGGCCGTCATCAGGGCTCATTGTTTATTAGGGAATTCATTTTGTTTTGTTTGAGAAGGTCTCATGTAGCCCAGGCTGGCCTCAAGCTCACTATGTAGTTAAAAGATGTCTTTGAACTCTCTGGCCTCAACTTCCCAAGTGTTCCCTGCTGGGGATGGTGTAGAGAATCCCTGGAGACTTAGAGAAGGTGGGGATGATGCTTCTCAAGGATGCACAGCCTGAGAGAGAAGTTTGAGCTGAGTCTGGATGACCCACCATGCCAGGTCCTGTCTCCTCAAACTAGATGTTATGGTTAGGGGCTTTGAGACGGGGGTGGGGGAGGGGGCCTCCGGAGTCCTGGGGGTCTCGATGTGCCTGTCCTGTTTCCCTCGGTGTGGGACTTCAGACCCATTCGGACTGTATCTGTGGGGACCAGGTTGACTAGGGAGGATGAAGGCTGGGAACACTTGGGTTAGAGCAGGTGGGCTCCACCCTACCAGGGCCACAAGGACAGCCACCACCTGTCCCTGGGAGAAAGCAGGCCATACCATGTGGCCTGGAGATGCAGTCGCTGAGGGAGGTTCCTGGACAGAGTGGCTGGGGACAGAGGACAGCCTTAGTCCTGGGCCCCATTTCCCACCTCAATCCCTGGGCTCGGTGGGAAGGGTGCCTGGCCCTGACCACCCCAGCAAGAGAAGTATGTGCGTGACTGCAGCCTAGAAAGGGGTGCCTGCTGTGGTCTGCAGACTGTTTCAGGACCCTCTAATCGTTTCTGAGCCTCCTTCCCATCGCCCTTGAAAGGGCCCCCCCCAGTGGTTTCTAGGTCCCCCTGGTGGTTTCTAGGTCCCCCTGGTGGTTTCTGGGCCTACCCTTAGTTGTTGCTGGCTCCCCACCACCAGAGCCGGTTACTGTGCCCACCAGTGGTGGTTTCTAGGTTGCCCTGGTGGTTTCTAGTCCCTGTTGACTTTTGGTTGTTCTTTCTCCGTTGTTTTACTCCGGCTCTTCCCCCAAAGAGAAGGCATCCTCAATCCAGAAAGGAGAGGTTGGGGCCGAGCTTTCTGACGGATAGCAGTTCAGAGTATCTGTTGATGAACAGGACCTCTCATCATGGTCTGAGCCACCAATGCTGTCCAGACTCGTGGCCAAATTTAAAGCAGTTATTTATGGCTGAGAGATAGCCCACAATGCTCTTGAAGAGAAGTAGGGTTTGGTTCCTTTCACTCGGTGGGCTGGCTCACAACATGTAACTCCAGCTCCTGGGGCATCAGACACCCTCTTCTGGCCTCTGCACTCACACACGCAGGACTGTCCCCACCCTAGACATACAGACATACACATAATTTAAAATGAAAAATTTTAGCCAGGCGGTGGTGATGCACACCTTTAATCCCAGCCCTCGGGAGGCAGAGACAGGTGAATCTCTGTGAATTTGAGGCCAGCCTGGTCTACAGAATGAGATCCAGGACAGCAAAGGCTACACAGAGAAACCCTGTTTCGAAGAAAACAAACAAACAAACAAAAAACCCTTTAAATCTGTACTTGCTTTTGCTCTTGAGGTCTGAGAGACCCTTCCCTGCCTCCAGGTGTGTTATCCCTCAGCTCCAGAGGTCTTTTCCCCACCAAGAGGGCTTGTGAGGGGCATCGTACATGGATAGAATCCCCAAATCCTCCCCCAAAGGGCTTCGCCCTATATGGGCTGAGGAGAGAAAAGACCAAGGTCCTCAGGGAACAGAGAAGCTTGCCCAAGGTCACTCGTGCCTGGCAGGTGCGGGCACAAGGCTGTGCTGGGTGACACTGGGTGTTGTCCAGCGTTGGCTCTCAGTCTGAGCTGCCGAGAGTGCCCCAGTACAAATCACTTTTTAATTTTTTTCTCTCTGTGTTTGGACTGTTTCCTTGAGCTCTCTGAAGTAGAGTGCTGGTCGCCCGCTGGGCATGGTGTTTATAACTGTGCCCCTGAGGTGCAGGCCAGCAGAAGGAGCCGGCTCACAGGCGGGCACTGAGGCAGCAGATCCAGACACCGCACCCCTGATGCACGTCACGCCTTTGAGCTGATTCGGGCGAGTGCCCAGCCTGTGTGCTCTAGAAACAGTGGGCTCTGTGCCTGTGGGAAGCCCCAAATTCCAGGGGTGGCGACAGACCGCTGGAGACACAAGGGACTGACACTGTCTAGGTGTGAGGAGACCCCTCTCCATTTTTTGTTTGTTTTGAGACAGGGTCTCTCTTTGTAGCCCTGGCCGGCCTGGAAGTCACAGAGACCCCCCTGCATCTGCCTCCTGAGTGCTGAGATTGTAAGGGTGCACTACACCTGGCCTAGTTCTAGAACTCTCAATCCTCCTGCCTCCTCTCAAGCACTAGGACGGCACCTGTGCCCACCGTGCCTAGCTCTCCAAGGTGTCTCTTGAGGTGACCAGCTGTGCCCTACAAGAGCTGTGGCCTCGCCACGGTGTGGGCCCTGCAGCTCTTAGCAGAGAAGAGTAGCTGGCAGAAGCCCCTGCCATGTACCCCTACCTGGCTCTTAGCCTCCCACCCACGCCCAGTGGTATGCCACCTTCTGGCTCCCATCCCTTTTGAAGGCCAGATTTGTGCCTGGCACATGGTCCCTCTTTGGTCATGTGAAGTGTTTAATCTATTTTGAGCCTTCTCTGCGGTCTGGAGGTACCTTCAAGGCAAGGTCAGAGTGGGCCAGAGAGAGGGACCCTGGCTGCCTGGGGTCAGGAGGCTCCTTTGAGGAAGTCCAGTCCTTGCCACACAGCAAGACCTGGAGTCCCGGAGACCACCTTAGGATTGTGGTCTGGGGACCCACCTTAGAGTTGGGGTCCCAGAGGGAGAGAGACCAACTTTGCTTGGGATCCCAGAAACTACATTAGTTTTGCTGGAGACCCACCTCATGGTTGGGGTCCCAGAGACCACCTCAGGGTTGGGGTTCTGGAGACCCACCTCAGGGTTGGGGTCCCAGAGACCACTTCAGGGTTGGGGTCCCAGAGACCACTTCAGGGTTGGGGTTCTGGAGACCCACCTCAGGGTTGGGGTCCCAGAGACCACCTCAGGGTTGGGGTTCCGGAGACTGCATTAAGGTTGCAGTTCTGGAGACCCGCCTCAGGGTTTTGCGGTCCCGAAAGCATCCTGGGCTGGGGAGGAGGCCAAGGCCAGGAGGTGTGAGCATCCTGCCCGTCCCCAGGTTCTACTGGGACTTCACCATGCTGCTGTTCATGGTGGGAAATCTCATCATCATCCCAGTGGGCATCACTTTCTTCAAGGACGAGACCACCGCGCCGTGGATCGTCTTCAACGTGGTCTCGGACACTTTCTTCCTCATGGACCTGGTGCTGAACTTCCGTACTGGCATCGTGATTGAGGACAACACGGAGATCATCCTGGACCCCGAGAAGATAAAGAAAAAGTACCTGCGCACGTGGTTTGTGGTAGACTTCGTGTCGTCCATCCCGGTGGACTACATCTTCCTCATCGTGGAGAAAGGCATCGACTCTGAGGTCTACAAGACGGCGCGCGCACTGCGCATCGTGCGCTTCACCAAGATCCTCAGCCTGCTGCGGCTGCTGCGTCTATCACGGCTCATTCGCTACATCCACCAGTGGGAGGAGGTGAGGGGCAGGCAGAGGGGCGTGGTCACGAGGGATGTTGGAGACTAAGTCTAGGGCTTGGAGATGGGGTCCTTAGGTGTGCGATCGTGGGGGTGGGGCCAAAGTCTATTCTGTGAGTGGAGCCGATCATCTGAGGGTGGGACCTAGGTATAGGTGTGACCATGGCTTTAGGGCCAGAGCTTTGACTTGGGGTGCGCATGAGAGACGTGGACACCAGTACTGTGGGCACGAGGTCTTGGCAGGGGCAGGGATCACAAGAAACAGACCAGGGCTGCAGGGCTGGGGCTTTGGGGTTTAGCTGGGTCAAAGCTGCAGGGAGAGAACCTCACGCTTGGGCAGGGCCAGAGCTGCGGATGTGGGGCCCACCTAGATACCAGTTCCGGGAGTACAGGCCTTCAGTTGTGGGTGTGGCCAAGGCTGAGGACCATAAGAGGAACCAGGCAGGGCTAAGGCCTCTGTAGGGAACAAAGATGGCATCTTGGGGCAGAGTCAAAGCTGTAGGGTGGGGCCTTGCGGGACCAAGGCTGCAGGGAGGAGCTGCCAAGGGCGTTGGAGGAGACCCTTACTATTGGAGCCCTAAGGGAAGCGAGGTTTGCCTGCGATGGAAGGCCCAGAGTTGGCCCAGGAAGATGAGGAGCAGGGTTTGCAGAGGGATGGGGTAGGTGGTGCACACTGTTAGACAGAAGATGGGGGACAGGCGGCGTCTCACATTGTGGTTATAGGCTCAGGAGCAGGCCTGGGGACAGACAGTCTTGGGGACCTCCATGGATCCCCTCCTCCCTCATGGACCTTCAGGACACTGGGCTTTGGGGAGTCCTTCAGACAGCCTCGTGGTGTTAACGTGCCCCTTCCTGTGCCCTGTAGGATGTGGGGGAAAGAGGCTCAGACTTCTCCAGCTACCCAACTCCCCAATTCAAGATCCCTGACTCTGACCCATTCCTGCCTCCATGGCCACTGGGAGGATCTTAGAGGGGCTGGCAGGTGGAGACAGAACTTGGGCAGGATGGGGCAGGACGTTCCAGAGGGGTCTCGGGTGAGGTAGGCTAGGTGGGATTCGGAACAGAAGTGGTTGGGGGAGGGTACAGAGGATCTCACTAACCTTGGACAAAAAGGTGCAGGACTCAGCAAGCAGGGTGTGGGGCGGGGACCGAGGGAGAGGAGGGTCTGGGGCTCTCATGGTCATGCCCACTCTCAGATTTTCCACATGACCTACGACCTGGCGAGTGCGGTGATGCGCATCTGTAACCTGATCAGCATGATGCTCCTGCTCTGCCACTGGGACGGCTGCCTGCAGTTCCTGGTGCCCATGCTGCAAGACTTCCCCAGCGACTGCTGGGTGTCCATCAACAACATGGTGGTGAGTGCTCTGGGCCGAGCCGCGCCCCACAGCGCCCCCTGGAGGCCCCCAGGACGGCGCGGCTCCCACTTGCCCTTGTGCCCTGTGCCCACCAGCGCCATCTAGGGTCCTCTGTGGGCAGAGCGGCTCCCACGTGCTGTGACGCCTGATGCCCACCAGTGCCCCTCAAGGGCTTTGCGCACACTTGCCCCCGTGCCCAAAGCTGACGGCGCCCCTGGGGCCCTTCAGCCCACCTGTCCTGGTGTCTGACGCCTGCCAGTGTCCCCAGGAGCCAGTTTTCAGTGTCACACAGACACACTACTCCGCGCTCTTCTTACTTTAAAGAAATGTTTTACTTAGCTGGCGGTGGTGGCGCACGCCTTTAATCCCAGCACTCGGGAGGCAGAGAGGCAGGGCAGATCTTTGTGAGTTCGAGGCCAGCCTGGGCTACAGAGACAGCCAGGGCAACACAGAGAAACCCTGTCTTGAAATTCCCCCACATACTCCCCCAAAAAATTTTTTAGACTCTTTTTGGGGGATTTTGTTTGTTTGTTTGTCTGGTTTTTTTTTTTTTTTTTTTTTTTTTGTCTGTTTTTTTTCAAGACAGGGTTTCTCTGTGTAGTTTTGATGCCTGTCCTGGATCTCACTCTGTAGACCAGGCTGGCCTCGAACTCACAGAGATCCACCTGGCTCTGCCTCCAGAGTGCTGGGATTAAAGGTGTGCGCCACCGCCGCCTGGCTTACTTATTTCATTTTCTGTGTGTGTTTGCCTGCATGTGTATATGTGCATCACGGAGGTCAGAAGAAGGTATTAGGTCCCCCAGGAACTATAGAGTTAGGGATGTGGGTGCTGAGAACTAAGCCAGGGTCCTCTTCAGGAGCAACAAGTGCTCTTAACAGCTGAGACTTCTCTCCAGCCCCCTTACTTGTTTGTTTAAAAGAGTTCATATTAGGTTTATTTTATTGTTTTAAATTATGTTTATGTGTGTGGGTCCATGCACATGAGTGCAGTGCCCTCAGAGGCCAGAAGAGGGCATCAAATAAATCCCCTGGAGTTGGAGTCACAAGTGGTTGTGAGCTGCCATGTGAGTTCTGAGAACCGGACTCAGGTCCTCTGGAAGAACAGCCAGTGCTCTTAACCGCTGAGCATCTCTCCAGGCCCTTTACATTTTGTAATCAGCATCTCATGTAGCCCAGGTTGGCCTCAAACACATTAGGTAGCTGAGGATCACTTTGAACTTGTGATCACCTTGCATCTACCTCCAGAGTACTGGGATGGCAGATGCGTACCACCACACCAGCTTCCCTTTTTGTCTTTTTTTTTTTTTAATAAACTTTATTTTATGTGCATTGGTGTGAAGATGTCAGATCCCAGGGAACTGTACTTACAGACAGTTGTTAGCTGCCATGTGGGTGCTGGGAATTGAACCTGGTCCTCTGGAAGAGCAGCCAGTGCTCTTAACCGCTGAGCCATCTCTCCAGCCCCCGCTTTTTGTCTTTTATTTAAAACAAAACAACCTTCAAATGGGAAAGTTGTTACCATCAGCCCTAAGAAGTAACAACTCCAAGTAGGTGTCCCCCGGTCTGCATCCAGACAGTTAAAAAGACTCTGTACAGCTCAGGCAGGAGTCTCTACCAGCTGCTAAGAGAGGCAGATGTAGGATGGTAGTTCATGGGTAGCAAGACAGAGTAAAAAGAGGGTTGGGGGTGACTCAGCAGTGGAGCTCCACCTAGAATCCCCAGTGAGGGGCTGGGGGCGTGGTCAGGATGGAGCCCCGCCTAGAATCCCCAGTGAGGGGCTGGGGGCGTGGTCAGGGTGGAGCCCCGCCCAGAATCCCCCAGTGAGGGGCTGGGGGCGTGGTCAGGGTGGAGCCCCGCCCAGAATCCCCCAGTGAGGGGCTGGGGGCGTGGTCAGGGTGGAGCCCCGCCCAGAATCCCCCACTGAGGGGCTGGGAGCGTGGTCAGGGTGGAGCCCCGCCCAGAATCCCCCAGTGAGGGGCAGGGGGCGTGGTCAGGGTGGCGCCCCACCCAGAATCCCCCAGTGAGGGGCTGGGGGCGTGGTCAGGGTGGAGCCCCGCCTAGAATCCCCCAGTGAGGGGCAGGGGGCGTGGTCAGGGTGGAGCCCCGCCTAGAATCCCCCAGTGAGGGGCTGGGGGCGTGGTCAGGGTGGAGCCCCGCCCAGAATCCCCCAGTGAGGGGCTGGGGGCGTGGTCAGGGTGCAGCCCCGCCCAGAATCCTCCAGTAAGGGTAGAGGATATGGCTCAGTGATGAGCACCTGCAGAGCATCCCTGAAGCCTTAGTTTGCGTGCCCGGAATTGTGAAAGTGTGAGTGTAGTCTACAGCGAGGGTCGCACCCCAGGACAGGGACACACTGAAGCTTGGTGTGTGTTGGGTCAGGACACAGCAGACAGGCATCAATGGAGTCAAAAGCCGGGTAGGGAGAACCCACAGGCGCCCCTCCCGAGAGCCGGGCACAGCTGCCTCTGCTGAGGGGCCTATTGTCCCGCTGCTGCCTGCACAAGCAGTTCCATTTCCTGGGCGGGCCCAGTGCCCCCCTTTTCTGGCCGGGTCAACCGAGGACACCCAGGGTGGCCCTCTCCCCTCCTTGCCCCTCGGGTGTTATTCCGGGGCTCTGCAACTGGCACTCTTGACCTCGGAGCTGCTTTGGCCAGAGTGCAGCCCTTTTGCGGCTTAGTTTCTCCAGAAGTGAAGTGGGAGGTGGTGACGTGGGGTGCGACCCTCAGGCCCGTCCCTGCAAGTGCCTCACCGGTTATCTCTGGTCCCGGGGGGCTCACCCCCCCCTCGAGTGCCAGCGGGAGGGTGGGCAGGTGGGTTCAGGGGCCTCCCTCAGCGGTCTCCTCTGGCTTTGCAGAATCACTCGTGGAGCGAACTCTACTCCTTCGCACTCTTCAAGGCCATGAGCCACATGCTGTGCATCGGCTATGGGCGGCAGGCCCCTGAGAGCATGGCAGACATCTGGCTGACCATGCTCAGCATGATCGTGGGGGCCACCTGCTACGCCATGTTCATTGGACACGCCACCGCACTTATCCAGTCCCTGGACTCTTCCCGGCGCCAGTACCAGGAGAAGGTCAGAGGGGAGGCTTGCCCTGAGTCCGGGGTGCGGAAGCAGTGCTGGTGCTAAGGGCTCCTGTCAGCGCTCAGGACACAAAGAAAGGACCCGGGTTGGCGTAAATGAGGCCAGGGGACAGGAGCCCATGGGGTTCGGAACCAATAAGACCAGTCCCTGGGGCCCGGTTCTGAGCGTTCTGGGTGTCCGTGACATGGGGGTGGCTGGGCAGCAGGGTGAGTCTTTGCAGAGAGTAGCGTTACCAGCCATTTCCGTCTGTCCTCTGCAGCAGAGTGCGTCCTCCCGGCCGGCGCTAGGGGCATGTGGCAGCCGAAGGGGCAGGGGCCGCGCCTTCAGCCACCTGCACCCTCTCTCTCTGCAATGGGTCTCAATTCCCCACCCCCTACAGTGCCAGCCGGGTCACCCGGGCTCTGTGCCAGGTACCCGCGTCCGGAAGCCTCCGTCTTACACCCAAACATGAGCTGGTGCTGCCACCACCCGCCGTCACGGGGTCTGCTGAGATAAGGGCAGCTGTGGCTTAGAAATGGGGCTGGGGCAGCCCTAGGGTACTGTGCTGGGGACTGCCTGGCACCCACACCCCAGCCCTGCTAGGGAGGGGCTGACTCTGTGTGGTTCCCCAGGTCCCGGGGCAGGCTTTGGATGGAAGTCAGCATGCGTACTGATGTTGACACTACAAATAACCAGGTCTCGGATCTGAGCCAGACACCCTAAGGTGCCCGCCCGCACAGTAGACATTTTGAGAGACATGGTTTCATGCAGCCCATGCTGGCCTCAAACTCACTCTACAGCAAGGACGACCTTGAACTCCTGACCCTCCTGCCTGGTGATGTTAACTATATCTGCTAACTGGGCATGGCGTCTCAGGCTGTCATCTCACTGCTCAGAAGGCTGAGCTCAAATTCCGGGCCAGCCTGGGCTACAGAGTGAGACCCTACTGCACACAACAGAACAAAGCCTGAGGGCCTGGGGGAGGTGTGACTACAGTGCCAGCCTAGTGTCTGTGAAGACCTGAGTCCCACCCCAGCATCATACACCTGTCATGGTGGTACATGCCTGCCATCCCAGCACTTGAGAGGTAGAGGCAGGACAGTCGGTTCAAGGTTAGCCTCGGCTGGCTAGCAACTTCGAGGCCAGCCTGGGCTACATGAAACCCTGTCTCAAAAGAAAACATGTTTGTCTTTGGTGTTGCTGGGCTTGGCATCGCCCTGGGCCGGGCTGGACAGGGTGGTGTGTCCCCGAGCTGGGTGGCACCGGTCTGGGCCTGTCTCGGGGGCAAACACTGACCCTGCTCTCCTCCCCACAGTACAAGCAAGTAGAGCAGTACATGTCCTTCCACAAGCTGCCGGCGGACTTCCGCCAAAAAATCCACGACTACTATGAACACCGGTACCAGGGGAAGATGTTTGATGAAGACAGCATCCTTGGGGAGCTCAATGGGCCACTGCGTGAGGTGAGGTGGCCACAGGACCTGGGGAGTCTCAGCCACACCCCGACATCCCACACACCCACCTGTACAGGGGCCCGTGGACCAGGTCTGACCAGCTGTGGGTGCCCCTGGGCAAGTCTCCCAGAGCTGCCCTGGCCAACACCTGCCCGCCTGCCAGCTTCAGACACCAAGCTACAGTCTCCCAGGTGCAGGACATGACATGCATGTCTGTGCAGGATGCTCCCTCCAAGACCCTGGGGAGGGTCCTTCCACCCCTCCTGTCATCCACACACTTATTTCATGTGTGTGGATGCTTTGCTTGCATGTGGTGCCTGTGGAGGCCAGAAGAGAACATTGGACCCCTTGGAACTGGAGTTACAGACAGTTGTGAGCTGCCTTGTGGGTGCTGGGGATGGAACCCAATTCCCTGGAAGAACAGCCAGTGTTCTAACCACTGAGCAGTCTCTCCAGCCCCCCGCCCTTTAAGATTTTATTTTACATGTGTGCGTGTGTGCATGTGTGCTCACAAGTGTGTTCAGGTGCTTATGTAGGCCAGAAAAGGGTGTCTGACCTGTTAGAGTTGGAGTTACAGATGTGTGTGAGCTATCAGACCTGGGTGCTGGGATCAAACTCTGGGTCCTCATGATGGAGCAACATTTTTTTTCTTTCTTCTTTTTTTTTTTTTAACATGCATTGGTGTTTTGCCTGCACATATGTCTGTGTGAGGGTGTCGGATCCCCTAGAACTAGAGTTACAGACAGTTGTGAACTGCCATGCGGGTGCTGGGAATTGAACCCGGGTCCTCTGGAAGAGCAGTCAGTGCTCTTAATCTGCGGCCCCCGAGCAGCAAACAGTCCTAACCACTGAGGAACCTCTTGAACCCCATCTCCTTTTTAAATGCACAGTGCATGTGTCCATATGTGTACCAGATGCACAGGAGCTGGAAGGCAGCTTGGGTGTTGCCCTGGAGAACATCAGCTGCCACTTTTTTTTTTTTTTTTTTTTTTTTTTGGTTTTTCGAGACAGGGTTTCTCTGTGTAGCTTTGTGCCTTTCCTGGGACTCACTTGGTAGCCCAGGCTGGCCTTGAACTCACAGAGATCCGCCTGGCTCTGCCTCCCGAGTGCTGGGATTAAAGGCGTGTGCCACCACCGCCCGGCTCAGCTGCCACCTTTTGAGACTCGGTCTCTCACTAGCCTGGAGTTCAGTGGTTTGGCTAGGCAGCCTGGCCCCAAGGATCCTGTCCCTGTCGCCCCAGGCCCGGGATACCAAGTGTACACCAGGAGCTCAGCTTTTCACCTGTGTCTTGAAGATGAACTCCAGTCCCCACGCTTGCATGGCAAGCGCCTTTCTCCCTGCTCCTTTACTGGTGCTCACACAGCCCTCCCGAAGCTTGGCTTCATCTGTATAGTTCTTCAAAGACCCCATTCCCAAGGAAGGTCCCACTCATAGGTTCTGGGACTCCAGCCCTCAGCCCCAGTCTTGCTGATAGCCAGCGAGGGGTAGTGGATGCGAAGAACAACGATAGTGTTCGTGGGTGAGCGTGGGGGGCGGGCTGAAGCAAGGGCATGATGTCTAGATCCCAGGTGAGGGCACGGCCAGGGCAGAGGCCCCCAGGAGGGAATTACAGGAGGAGGCTGCCAAGGCTGGGAGGCCAGTACCTGTGCAGAGCCTTGGGGCCCAGGGCTGTGTGGGGACATCCCAGAAAGCAGCCTGTGGTTAATGACCTTGGAGATGTTCAACAGTGTTCAGTTATTATTCTCACTTGTTCCTTTGTAGTGAACGGAGCTCACACGTCGTGAAGTACATGGGTTTGTAGGCATCCATCTCCTCTACAACTTTACCAGCAGACCAAAGGAAAGCTTTTTTGGGGGAGGAGGGGAGGGTGGTTCCAGACAGGGTTTCTCTATGTAGCTTTGGAGCCTGTCCTGGATCTCACTCTGTAGACCAGGCTGGCCTCGAACTCACAGAGATCCGCCTGCCTGGGATTAAAGGCATGTGCCACCGCCGCCCGGCCCTCTTTTCTATTTTTTAGACAAGGTTCACTCTACAGCACAGGGTGACCTTAAATTCATGGCAATCCTCCTGCCTCAGTCTCCCGAGTCTGTGGGATGACAGACAGCCTGGGCCACCTTGTCTGGCTTGGTGGTTACTTTCTCGTGTGCTCCTCTGACTCCGTCCTTGGCCGGGCCTCAGCTCACAGCCCCAGCCTTGTAGTGAATGATGGAGTCTGGTCTTCTTTTCCATGAGTTTCTTGCTGGGTTCTTGGCAGTGACCTTGACTAGATCCAGCTGTATAAAGCACAAGCCTGAAGCGTCCTGGCTGGGATTACATTTCGTGTGTAACCAAGAGAGAATGGATGCCCTAAGAGGCCCGAGGACACATGTGGTGTGGCCTCCTTTTTCTTCAGAAGTCTGGTTTTTGAGACAGGGTCTCCAGTAGCCCAGACTGTCCTAGAACTCACTGTGTAGGTGAGGCTGGCCTTGAACTCCTGATCCTCCTGCCTCCAGTGTGCTGTGATGACAGGTCTGCATGACCTGATTTATGCCATGCTGGGCACGGAACCCAGGGACTCACGCATGCCGGGAGAGAGCTCTGCCCACTGAGCCCCTCCTTTGATCCTTTTTTTTTTTTTTTTTTTTTTTTGGTGGTCCTGTTATCTACAAAGAGACCACGCTTTACTTGCCCAGTCCAGTGTCAGCCATTCCACGGTGGTGTGGAACTCGGGCCTCCCTGTGTGTCTCGAGCCCATCTCTTGACCCTGCCTCTAGCATCAGCCTAGGAAGTTGCATAGGAGCTGAGGGGTCAGGTCCGGCACAGAGGAGCCCGTCACTCAGCCACCCTCCCTCCCGTCCACAGGAGATTGTGAACTTCAACTGCCGGAAGCTGGTGGCTTCCATGCCACTGTTTGCCAACGCAGACCCCAACTTCGTCACGGCCATGCTGACAAAGCTCAAGTTCGAGGTCTTCCAGCCCGGCGATTACATCATCCGAGAGGGGACCATCGGCAAGAAGATGTATTTCATCCAGCACGGGGTGGTGAGCGTGCTCACCAAGGGGAACAAGGAGATGAAGCTGTCCGACGGCTCCTATTTCGGGGGTGAGCACCCCACGGCAAGGCGGAGATCTGGACAGCTGCAGCCCGGGGAGGTCCCAGGAGGCTGAGCCGGCAGCGGGTGGGCAGTCGTGTGCAGTGCAGCCGCTGAGGCTCCACTCTTGGTTTTGCAGAGATCTGCTTGCTCACAAGGGGCCGGCGCACGGCCAGTGTGCGGGCCGACACCTACTGCCGCCTCTACTCGCTGAGTGTCGATAATTTCAACGAGGTGCTGGAGGAGTACCCCATGATGCGGCGTGCCTTCGAGACCGTGGCCATTGACCGCCTGGACCGCATCGGTGAGCTGCCAGACTGCCTGAGAGGGACCCAGGGAGGTGGAGGCATGGAATACAGAAAGGGTGGATGCTGAGGAGTGTCCAGGTGACACGGGGCAGGGTGTCTTCCTGGGTGAAGAGGAGGCTGGAGGACAGAGGCAGGAAGGGCCTGCTGGGAACGGCTCCGGCTCAATAAACCAGGCACATGGGGGGCGTGGAATAGTCCAGGTTTGATGGCCTGTGTCAGGCATGTGGGGCAGGGAGAGGTGGAGCCCTTGGTGATGACAGGGACTCGGATGTGGCTCGTAGCCGGGCAGTGGTGGTGCTGCCTTTAATCCCAGCACTCGGGAGGCGGAGGCAGGAGGATCTCTGTGAGTTCGAGGCCAGCCTGGGCTACAGAGTGAGATCCAGGCCAGCCTGGGCTACACAGAGAAACCCTGTCTGGAAAAAAGACAGTGGCTAGAGTCAAGCGGGCCGGGTGGGTCAGAGGGCATGCAGCGAGGGCTCACACACGCCTGCACGACAGGGACTCTAGACAGAACGTGCTGGATACACTTGCTTCACCTGCTGTACGCAGCAGGCAATTAACACGCACCTGCCACAAGACAGGCCCTCGGTAACTGTGGGTGCTGAGAACATGCCTGCTGCGGCCAGTGTGGCTGGCTGTACACAGTAGGTGCTGTGCCCACACTGGCTGCATAGGCAGGTGCCCAGGCTAGCGCTGACACCCATCCACCAACTCCCGCTCTGCCCGCAGGCAAGAAGAACTCCATCTTGCTGCACAAGGTTCAGCACGACCTCAGCTCGGGCGTGTTCAACAACCAGGAGAACGCCATCATTCAGGAGATCGTCAAGTACGACCGGGAGATGGTGCAGCAGGCAGAGCTGGGTCAGCGTGTGGGGCTCTTCCCACCGCCGCCGCCGCCGCAGGTCACCTCAGCCATCGCCACGCTGCAGCAAGCCGTGGCCATGAGCTTCTGCCCACAGGTGGCGCGCCCGCTCGTGGGGCCCCTGGCCCTCGGCTCCCCACGCCTCGTGCGCCGCGCGCCCCCAGGGCCTCCGCCTCCGGCAGCCTCGCCGGGGCCACCCGCCGCCAGCCCCCCGGCCGCGCCCTCCAGCCCTCGGGCACTGCGGACCTCGCCCTACGGTGCACCCAGCTCGCCAGCCACGCGTGTGGGGCCCGCACTGCCCGCGCGCCGTCTGAGCCGCGCCTCACGCCCGCTGTCCGCCTCGCAGCCCTCGCTGCCCCACGGCGCGCCCGCGCCCAGCCCCGCGGCCTCCACGCGCCCGGCCAGCAGCTCCACGCCGCGCCTGGGACCCACGCCCGCGCCCACCGCCCGGACCGCCGCGCCCAGCCCGGACCGCAGGGACTCAGCCTCGCCCGGCGCTGCCGGTGGCCTGGACCCGCTGGACTCTGCGCGCTCGCGCCTCTCTTCCAACTTGTGACCCTTGCGCGCCGCCCCGCGGGCCGGGCGGGGCCGTCATCCACACCAAAGCCATGCCTCGCGCCGCCCGCCCGTGCCCGTGCAGAAGCCATAGAGGGACGTAGGTAGCTTAGGCGGCGGGTGGCCCTGCGCCCGGCTGTCCCCTCATCGCCCTACGCCCACCCCCATCGCCCCTGCCCCAGCGGCGGCCGCGCACGGGAAAGGGAGGGGCGCGATCACCTCGGTGCCTCAGCCCCAATTGGGGACGGGGACGGGGCGGCCCTGGCCGAGGAGGAATATGGATCAAGTGCAATACTCGGCCCGCCGGCTTCCCGCTGCCCCAGCCCGGCAAGCTCACGCAATAACCAGCCTGGCCCCTGCCCACGCGTCCGAGTGACCTCCCTCGGGCACCCAGGGGCGGGCTTCACGGCCAAGCCGGCGTGGGGGCGAGGCTGGGTCCCCGCCGTCGCCATGAATGTACTGACAAGCCGAGGCAGCAGCGGCCCCCACGCCCCATTAACCCACACCCCATTCCGCGCAATAAACGACAGCATTGGCGCCCAGCGCCGTGTTTGCTTGCTTTGGTGGGTTTGCGCGACGCCAGAAAGTGGCAGCTGGAATAAGTGACCACAGACATTAATTTATTTACACTATGCACAGGTCTAGGGACAGCACAGGGTGGGTCAGCTGAAGAAGTAGGTGGATCTCATCACCTGCTCCAGATCGAAGGTACCTGCGGACCCAAAAGAGCGTGAAGCTGAGGCCAGGCCACAGACATGCCCCTCAGGGCCAGCACACACACACACACACACACACACACACACACACACACACACACACACACACACGCCCCTGTTAACCCTTACCCGTCTCTGGCAATGACCGGAGCGTCTCCTGCAGCTTGGCGACCAGGACGCGTTCCGAGGGCTTCAGGGACCTGGTAGTGCAAAGGAGATGGGCAGACATGAGTGGGGGGCAGGCGGCAGGCGGGGACCAGGCCGCCAGAGGGGCAGCTCACCTGGAGGCAGAGCAGAAGCGCTTCTCCAGGAACTTAGCCAGGTCCTCCAGGATGGGCTGGCTATGCAGGCGCACGAACTGCTCACGACACACCTGAGGGGTGTCAACCCTGAGTCAGCCATGGCACAGACTCCTGGGACTGAGGCCCCATCTTCTACCTGTGGGGTCACCGGGAGTCGGGACTGGAAATACCTCGTTCATCACTGGGATGTCAGCAGCATGTGTCCAGAAGCAGTCGTGCACAGAGACGAAGGTCAGGCCCCTCCTGGCCAGGGAGATCCCAAGTGAGGCAGGTGCTGTCTGGCCACCGCCCTGGACCTCATTCTGACAGGTGCACTATGCTGGGCCCCAGCACACACACCCAGGCTCCCCAGTGCTCTAAGCAGTACGTGTTAGGGAAGACACTCACTTCACACACTCTCAAACAGCTGCTGGGTCTTAGGTTAGTAAACTGAACCCCTGTCCGAATCTCAGCTCAGTCCAGTGGCAGGTCTGTGCCAAGGACCTGCTGTTGGACCACCTGGGCACAAGGTAGGGACCCCTGCAACTTCACAGCAGCACCCCTATCCTGCCCTGCCCTTCAGGGCAGTGTCTACCCACTAGACTCCACCTCACCATCCCTGTCCCGCCACGTCGCCATATTCCTAGAAAGCAAACAAGGCTGGCATGCCCCAGGCAGCTAACCATCACAGACTGAGTGCCCATGCAGCCGAGGTACTGCACGTACCCCAGGGTCTACCTGCAGCGAGTGCATGCCTGCCCCCCCAGGACACACCCGTAGTGAATGCATGCCTGCCCCCCTCAGGACACACCCGTAGTGAATGCATGCATGCCTGCCCCCCCCAGGACACACCTGTAGTGAATGCATGCTTGCCTGCCCCCCCAGGACACACCCGTAGTGAATGCATGCATGCCTGCCCCCCCTGGACACACCCGTAGTGAGTGCATGCCCGCCCCCCCAGGACACACCCATAGTGCATGCATGCCCGCCCCCCCAGGACACACCCGTAGTGCATGCATGCCCGCCCCCCCCCCCAGGACACACCCGTAGCAGTACAAGGCAGTCAGCATCATGTGGGAGGAGTCCAGGGAGTGGATGAAGTTGGGAGGGAAGCCATTCTTCTGCTTCAGAGTGTTGGGTTTCCTGTGGACCCAGAAGGGCTAGGCCTTGCCCTCTACCCCACCTTCCTTCCTGTCCCTCCCCTTCTCTCCCTTCCCCTCCCGGGAGTCTGGGACTCACTGGCTGATGTCCATCGAGCTGGTGAAGGTGAGGCTCTGGATGCCACCTTTTACCTACAAGCCGGGGTTGGGGGTAGGTGAGCCCAGGCCTGGGCAGGGAGGAGGGAAGAGGAGGGGAGGGGAGGGGCCTTTCCAAGTACCTGGACCTTGGCCTCACGGTGATACGGCTGTATGATGGGGATACCCAGGGGTGTGACCCACTCCACAGGCCAGCCCGCGTGAGAGATGAGGTTGGCGCTCTCGGTCAGCCAGTGCTGCGGGTGTGACAGGACACCAGGTCGGATGGGCAAGCCACGGCGTGGAGGGGGCCCCGGATGAGAGGTGGGCTGCCACTCACCTGGATGGCCCGGGTGCTGGAGAACATCTCCTGCAGACTTTTGAAGACCAGGCGCACGAGGTAGTGTGAGGCTTCCCAGACAAACTCCTGTGGGGACGGTGGCCGTGAACGGCGGGTGGGCGGGGCCAGCAGGCTGCCCCTCCCCTTGCCCCAGCGCCGGAACCCAGGCTTTGCAGGACTAGCACCGTTCAGAAGAACCAGGCTCAGGCCCTGTGCTGAGGGGCGCACACTCAGCGGGGACCCGCAGGCTGCACACCTGAGGGAAGTCGCTGACTTCGCGCAGGCGCTTCTCTATCTGCAGGCGCCCGCCGTAGCGCGTGACCCCGTACACCACGGTCATCACCGTCTGCTTCACCACCTTGCGCGTGATGAAGCCCTTCAGCACCTTGGCCACCCGCAGGCCCTCCTTGGCGTCCTGCTGGCGGAACTCCTCCACCTGGATGGGGGCAGGGGCAGGCAGGGATCCCATCTAGACATTCACAAGAAAGCGGCCCCCACGGGGACAGGACAGGGGCCCGGGCACGCACCTGTGCTGCCACCTCCCTGTACACATCTTGGGGCAGGTCCGAGGGCGTTAGGTTGACCGAGGCGGCTCCCGCGCTGTCCCGGCCCAGGGCGGCGTAATGCTGCAAGCCATTGCAGGAGCCATCCTGGCCACAAGGGGCGCCCGAGAGCTGAGCCCAAGGGACCCAATACTGACACACAGCTGTCGCCCCACCTCCCTCACAAAGCAAAGCCACTGCATCCTGAGGCCCAGCCCCCGTGGGCAGTCCATTCGAGTGCTCACCTGGTGAATGGGCAGGTGAGAGATGTAGGCAGTGGGGTCTGGGGACCGCACCGCCTGTGCCACCTCCATGCAGCAGGCCAGGGTCTGCCAGGGCTCATCAGCCTCCATCCACCACTTCCGGCCCTGTGGAGTGTAAGACCCACGGGGCTCGGAGTCAGCAAAAGCTGGCCAGGGCAGCTCAGGTGACATGGGGACACAGGGACACCAGGCAAGCGTGTGTGTAGGGGAATGAGGAGGGCCACGCAGGGGACAGCCGGCGGCCTCTGCTGGGCACGTTGAGAGGGACACTGTGGGATGGAGACAGCTGGGGTCAGGGGTTGAGAGCATCTGAGGGAGGCGGCCAGCGTGGACCGAGAAAGAGAGGAGACAGGGATGGGGGCAGCCAGGGAGAAGAGCCGGCGATTCCCCACCGTCATGGGGTTGTCTGCAGAGTCCAAGATCTCCTCCATGACCTCGTCTGCGAAAGCCAGGCGCATGCTCAGTGAGTCACACTTCCTGAGGCCAGTCATGTTGACCAGGTGGATCTTGAGCCAGTCGAGGCCCTGCGGCCCCAGTGGCCGGCCCTCAGCGAACTCCAACAGCGCACGCGCCAGGTCGCTGCCCAAGTGGTTGAAGTAAGGCGGGCAGGGGTAGGTGCGGCCGCGGAAGTCCATGTTGTGCGGCAGCCAGAAGACACGGTTGCGCAGGTGCTGCGCCAGCGACAGGCGGTACAGGGCTTCGCTGCGCAGGCTGTGCATCTCCCGGGCAGCTTTGAGGCAGCGCGCCAGCTCCTTCCGCAGCTCCGCCTTTTGCAGAGGTGAGGAGCCGGGCGGCAGTTGTTGCTGAGCTGGCCGTGGCGCCTCTGAGCGTGGAGGAGGAACACCCAGGCGCGCACAGCCCTTGTCCCTGAAGATCTGCAGCACCAAGTCCAGCAGGCGCCCATTGACACGCCAGGCGCAGTTCCCCAGCTGCGTGAGCGCGTCCAAGGCACCGTGCAGCTGGGCGGGAGCGCAGCGCTCCAGGAGGTGCTGGTGCTGCGTGGTCCCCTCCATGGCACGCATCAGTTTGGTGGAGCTCAGCAGATAGGCGCCGGCATGCGGTGACGTCCAGGGCAATGGCGGGCACAGCATAGGCACTTCTGTGGTCTCAAAGGTCAGCGTGGGCTCCGCTGCCGTCTCCAGCAGCTGCGTAAAGGCAGGGTGAGGCTTGAGGATGCCGATCTGCGGAGACAGCAACACAAGAGGCATGTACAAGGGGTATCTCTGCCACCACACAGGGAGAAGAGAAAACCCAGAGCCCTAGGGCCAATGCAACAGCCCCCCACCTCACCCGGCTCTCACATACACATCCCAGCACCGATGGGGATGGCCGAAGGGCGCTGCCCTGAGTAGTCAGAGCCCCACGGAATGACACAGTCACGTTGCTCTGTGTCCTCAGCCCCTCACAAGTCCTCATTAAAGGACTGTGGAGTCCCACTCACCTGGCGGTAGCTTCGGAAGGAGTACACGTGGTAGAGCACCGGGATGAGGCGGCATGAACCCTGCGGGGTGGCCAGGCTGCGCGGCATCTGCACCGCCTGTACCAGCAACTCGGCCAGCTGCTTGCCCAGATGCAGCAGCACCGCCAGGGACCAGGGCTGCTGCAGCGGGGTCTCCAGGGGGCCCAGCGATTCCCAGTACTCCCGAGGAAGGTAGGGAGCCTCCACCTGTGGGGAGAGCTGGTCAGGAGAGCCCTGGGGCAGCCCACGTTTTCTAGATGGGGGAACTGAGGTTCAGATGGACCGACGTATTTGGGGAGGGGGTGTCTGAGGAGTGTGATGGGGGAGGAGTGTGGGCAGAGCATGTAGTGAGCAGAGTAAATCCCACTGAGAAGGGAGCCCGCCCCCTTCACCTCCGTGTCAGAAGCCAGCAGCCGGAGGTACTTTGAGTACTGCTGCCCCAGCTTCTGCAGGTGGTCGGTGTCCTGCTTCTGCTTCACCAAATGCCGATTTAAGACCCGAAGGCCCAGGTCGTGGGCCAGGTGGAGGAGGGGCTCACCCTGCGCTGGCAGCACCTGCAGAACCTGGGTGCGAGCGAGCGAGCGAGCGACAAGAGCCTGAGCTGTGGCCGCCTGAGCACAGCCCTCCACCCTCCGCCCGGGGCCTCCAGACCTGGCCCACCTGCATCAGCATGCTCACAAACTCCTCCTCACTGAGCAGGCACAGGAACGGGTAGAGGGTGGGCTGGCCCTCGTGGGCCTGGCAGGCCATGGTGGCCTTGGTCTGCTGCAGCACTCGGAGCAGTTCCCTTTGCCACTGCTCCCGCAGGGTCTTCAGGGTCTTCCGCTGTGGGAGAGCAGTTGTCACAACCCAGCGCTTAGAGCTCCCCTGGCAAGACCTCTCAGGCCCTGGGCTGGGCTCACGGCTCCAGCCCATTGGCCGGGATGAGGCCCTTACCGCCTCAGTGACCTCCTTGGTCAGTACTGGGGCCTTCTCCACCGACGGGATGCTGACGCTGGTGCTCAGCTCCACACGCAGCTGCTCGTCAAAGAGGTCCCGCAGGGTCTCCAGGGGCAGGGGCAGCTTCGGGTAGGACTTGGGACCCTTCTGTTGGGCACAGGAGACACTGCCAGGCAAGAGGCCACCTCGCTGCCTCTGACCACTCAGAGTCAAATCCTGGAGGACTAGGAACTGAACACACGTGCACCCAACAGCCAAGAGGGACAGCCCAGGGTGCATGGACAGACGGACACACAGGATGCCCTACAACACACTGGAATACTACTGAGCCATGAATGGGAGCAAGGCTCCAACATATACCACAGCAGGTAGGGACCTTGAGGACATGTCATCAGTGAGCCAGACACAAAAGGCCACACAGTACAAGGCTCCATGATAGGAAGTAGCCAGGACAGGAATCCCGAGGAGGCACATGTGTAGGTGCTCGTCTGGGAAGGTGCCAGCCTAGTCTGTGCCTGCAGGCCAGTCTTCCTGAGGTCGTGGCAGCTTCACGCCTGGGGCTCACCTTGGCATAGACCTCCTTGAGCAGTGTGGACGTGTTGACCGGATCTGGGGCCAGCGGCGGAACCCTGAAGGCAGGCTCGGCCTTGACCACTGCCCTCAGCAGTGCGGCCCGCTCGTCCCCTGCCAGGCCCAGGTCGGTGAAGAGCTGCTGAGGCTGGAAGCCTGCCTCCACCATCTCTTTCAGACACCTGAGGCAACGTGGGACAGTGCAAGGTCAGCACTGGGGCTGGCTTGCCCCAGGGGACAGACCTCACCAGCACACTCCAGACCCACCTCTGGATGATGCGGACATCCTGGTCCCTGCGTCCCATGCACTGGAGTGCGGCTGCATAGGACCACAGGTCGGGAGAGAGGCCAGCATCCTTCAACATGACGAACACGTATACCAGCTCCTTGAAGGAGCCCTAGGGACATGGGTGAGGCAATGAGGTCCAAGGACAGCACCTGGACCCCTTCTCCGAGTCCCCTAGAGACACAGCCTTTGTATCAGTGACCCGGCAGGGGATCTGGACAGCACGGGGTGCCCTTCTGAGGGACAATGCATTAGTGGGGACTGAACCTTGGGCCTCACACAGGCCAGGCATGCGCTCTACCACTGAGCTCCAGCTCTAGGACCTGTGTTCGTTTGCAGGCTGGCCTTGACGAGAGCCTCTGCCTCCTGTCTGTCTTATGTTTCTTTTCTCATTTTGTTTTGTTTTCTATCTTTGAAATAGGCTCTTTCAGAGTTGGAGAGACGGCTCAGCAGCTAAGAGTGGGGGCTCTTCCAGTGGACCCGGGTTCAATTTCCAGCACCCACACGGCAGCTCACATCAGTCTGTAACTCCAGTTCCAGGGATCTGATGCCCTCATGCAGGCAAAACACCAATGAACATAAAATAAAAAAAATTTATATATATAAAATAAGGTCAGGTGTATAGGTGCCTTTAATTCCAGCACTCAGGAGGCAGAGGCAGGTGGACTGATGTGAGTTCAAGGCCAGCCTGGTCTACAGAGGGAGTTCCAGGACAGCACAGCCAGGGCTGCACAGAGAAACCCTGTCTTGGGGGGGGGGGGGGGGGAAGAAAAGGAAAAGGTCTTGCTGTATTTCTCAGGCTAGCTTTGTTTTGTGGTTTTTACGACAGGGTTTCTCTGTGTAACAGCTGTGGCTGTCCTGGAGCTGTGAGATCTGCCTGCCTCTGCCTCCCAAGTGCTGGGATTAAAGGTGTGCACCACCACTGCCCAGCCCCAGGCTGGTTTTGAACTCCTAGACTGACATTCTCCTACCCTGCCGGGGTGCTGAGGAAGAAACAGACCTCTCCAAGCACTGGAGTTTCCACCTAGGGAATTTGTGAAAAAGAACAAGCTCCCCACCCTAGAGCAATGCATGCGTCCCCCAAGTTCAGGGGCAGCTGGGTGGGACAGCAGCACCAGCCTCTGCTCAGCAGGCTCAGAAGCCCCACACAGAACTACACCCAGGCCTTCTCAGTCTCTTATCTTTAGTGGGGAAGGGGAACAGAGTTTTTACTCTGTAGACCAGGCTGGCCTCGAACTCAGAGATCCGCCTGCCTCTGCCTCCTGAGTTCTGGGATTAAAAGTGTGTGCCACCACTGCCCAGCTCTTGTTTTTTTTTTGTTTTGTTATTGGTAGCGGTGGTGGTTTGTTTTGTTTTTAAGATGTACTTACTATGTACACAGTGTTCTGCCTGCATGTATGCCTGCAGGCCAGAAGAGGGCACCAGATCTCATTACAGATGTTTGTGAGCCACCATGTAATTGCTGGGAATTGAACTCAGGTCCTCTGGAACAGCAGTCACTGATCTTAACTGCTGAGCCATCTCTCCAGCCCTGGTGGTGGTCTTTAAGGGAAGAAGGTTTTCTATTGGAAAAGCCTAAGGAACCTGAACCGGGGCTCACCTGTCGGGCCCAGCCCAGCATCACGGTGTTATACATGTCCAGTGTGAGCAGCTGCTGCTTGTCACACTTGTTGTGGTGAGTGACCAGCACGTGGTGGGCGAGGGCCATGTTGCTGGTGCAGGCGCAGCACTCAAAGAAGGCCAGAAACTTCTGCTGGAGGAGCAAGATGTTCGGCTCTACCACCATGGCCTTGGTACTGGCTGGGGTGCAGGAACCGAGCTTCGGCAGGGCGGCCTGCAGGGCCCGGGTCAGCTGCCGCTCCTCCTCCTCTGAGCTCCTGGCTGCCCCCTTCTTGCTTGGCTGCAGGCAGTCGGCCAGCTTCTTGCTCCAGATCCGGGGTTCCGTGTGCAGGATGTGGGTTTGCTTCTGCTGCACGTCAAGAGATTCCTGGCGCTTCTGCTTCATCTGTTTCTCGGCCTCCAGCTTCTGGGCCCAGCGGCTGCTGCGGCCCTTCGCGGGCCGCTCCATCTGCACCTTCTTCCTCATCACCTCGGATCTGCTCTCTGCCTGCAGCTGCCTCACCCGAGCCTCCAGCACTGTGGGGAGAGAGGGGCTGGGGACCCACTCCTGCACCTCGGCACGCTCTGAGCCTAGACTGCAGGCTCTACCTGCCAAACCTCCCACCACTTCCTGCTCGCCACAGCCTGCTTCTCTCCCCCCTTCACTCCTCCCAGCCTTCAGGGTTCCTACCTCAGGGTCTTTGCACATGCTGGCACTGGCCAACATACAGTGACCGGCTGTCTCGGATTCAGGCACATACTTGATGCACATGGGTAGTGACACAGCAAACATCCCTAGGTCAATGCCCCAAGTAAGTTGACCAAATGCTCACATTTTCTCCAAAAGGCAATTAATGGCACTATACAGGGCCCAGCCACATAGCTTTTATGTGCTCACGCTAGTGCACAAGAAAGTCAAAGCCTGGCTGGGAACACGGCATACAGAAACAGCCACCGTGAGCGGTGAGCACAGAAACAGAGCAGGCTCGTCCACAGCTCCACAACACAGACATGCCCGGGACCAGCTGACTGTCGGCCAGTTCCCATGACTCCAGTCCCTGGTTCGTGGCCCAACGGTGAGTGTGAGGCAGGGACCTGGCTCAGGTCTGCACAAAGGAAACCAAGCTGGAAGTGGAAGGGGTGGATGGGGAGGTCAGAGTTCTGGGGAGATCCCGTCTCAACACACGCTCTTGGCTCTCAGGGTACCTCACAAGGCAGGTGGCACATCTGCGTGAGGCCTCCTGAAAAAGGAAAGGTGGGGAGTGGGGACCCTGACTGCCCCTGCAGGACCCAAGAGCCAAGAGGGTGCGAAGGCCCTGGGGCAGGGTGTTTGATATGGCAGTAGAGAAGTCAGCGTGACTGAGCGAAGCTCCGAGGCCCGAGAAACAGGGTGTTCGTGTTCTTGACAGAAAGAGGCCTCATGAGAGGAGACATGGACCGTGCACTAGGTCTTTAACACCCTCTCTGGCCAGATGACAGATTCCATCTTAAGGTTGCCAGGATCTACGTGTGTGTGTGTGTGTGTGTGTGTGTGTGTGTGTGTGTGTGTGTCCATCCCAGGAATCAGCTGTTGCTAATGGAGGAGCAGGACCGTGGCTGTGCACGGTCACTATCTACGTGTCTGTCTGTCTGTCTGTCCCTCTCACTTCTGCAGCTACCATGCAGACATGACATGGGGTCAGGAGGGAAACCTGGTGGCCTGGGACATCCTGTCCACTAGACTTGGTCCCCTAACCCTTAAAATTGGGTTCCAAAGCCAGGTGGAAATACGCACACCTTTAACCCCAGCACTAGGGAAGCAGAGGCAGGAGGATCTCTGTGAATTAGAGACCAACCTGGAATACAGAGGGAGTTCCAGGACAGCCAAAGCTACATAGAGAAACCTTGATTTGGAAAAACCAATAAATAAATGAAGTAAAACTTGGATTTTTCACAGGGCGGTGGTGGCACACGCCTTTAATCCCAGCACTCAGGAGGCAGAGGCAGGTGGATCTCTGTGAATTCAAGGCCAGTTCGGTCTACAGAGTGAGTTCCAGGACAGCCAGGGCTACACAGAGAAACTTTAAGAAAAACAAACAAACAAACAAAAAAATTGGGTTCCAGCTCCACCTTGACTGTTTAGGACTCAAGCTGGAGACTCTACCTCAGCAGAAGACCATTCCAACGACAAATGTACCCTGGGCATTTGTTCAGGTTTAATTTGAGGCCCCAATTGTCTTCCTAGAAGTGAGAGTCCTGGGGATGGAATTACAACAGCTCCCAGGACCAGCCCGGCACCCCAGAGGACCCCACAGGCCACGTACAGGACACAGGACGTTCAGGCAACCCTGCTCGGTGGACTCCGGACCACATCGGACTGTCGTGGTGTGGTCAGGGCCAGTGAGGAGCCCATTCCCTCAAGGCCTTCAGTGTATGGAGTCAAGGCTATGAGCCCTGCACAGGGGTGCGGAAGGGTGTGGGGTGCCAGCTTACCCTCCAGCAGCTCAGCATGGCCCCACTCCTTCTGGGCATCTTGCTCACGGGGGCTGGCAGCAGAACTCCTTCTTGAGCTGAAGAGGCCACTGAGGGTCCCTGAAAGAGACCTCAAGTGGGAACCCCAGCACACTGGAGGCTGAGTGGAGTCTATCCTGAGGTACGGCGTGAGTGCCAGGACAGCCTAGGCTAGCATGAGGGCCTGTCTCAAACTCACCTCATGCCCAGAAAGAAACGACATCAAAAGACAAGGACAACCAGGCATGGTGGTACAGGCATGTGATCGCAACACTCAGGAGGCATGAGTTCGAATCCAACATCTAGCATGAGCCACATGGAAGAACCATGTCCCAAAAAATAACCCCCACCCCACCCCAAATAAGTCAAGACCCAGGAAAATGTAAGCTCAAGGGCAGAGCAGGCCAAAGCTACTGGAGTCGCGGTGCAGGATCCAGCAAGGACTCATAACTAAAAGTGGCCATAAAGGTCAAAGTCAGCATCCAAAAGTTCCCAACAATGGGTTAAGAGGGCTACAAAAGCGAGCAAGAGTCAGAAGTCAAAGTGCCCTGCGGATTCCCCTCGAAACGGAGTGCCAACTAGTGCCCGGGTGGGTTCCCCGGGACTCCTCCACAGGGCAAAGGGCAAAGGTTGGAGGCGAAAAATCACAGCCTTGGGTCCGACACTGCTTTACCTTCCTCCGAAGTCGGGCGGCGGCGTCCCGAGGAGCTCAACGCCCTGCCGAGTCCCGCTGCGCCTCTGGTCCAGCGTAGCGCCGACATGCCGCCCGCTACCCACACCGCGCACGCGCGCGCGCCGCCAACCGGGAGTTGTAGTTCCGAGACTGCCGGAAGGATAGGTACGCTCGGCCCCGCGAGAGGCGCCAGAGTAGAACTACAACTCCCAGAAGGAAGCGCGCAGTGTGGCTGCAAGAGAGCAGGCGCAGAAATACTCTGCGCATTTCATTGGCTCTTTTCATAATCCAAGTTTCCTCTGATTCGATTTTTTCCTTCCTTTTTTATATTTTTTTTAATTTTGGTTTTTCAAGACAAGGTTTTGAAAACCTGTCTCTGTAGCCCTGGCTGTCCTGAAACTCACTCTGTAGACCAGGCTGGCCTCGAACTCAGAGATCTGCCTGGCTCTGCCTCCAAAGTGCTGGGATTAAATGTGTGCATAACTACAACCTGGCTTGTTTTTTACTTTCTTATTCTTTGTTTGATTTCTGCCTTGTTTTATATGTGTGTGTATCTATATATAACAGAATATATATATGAATGACACAGAGTCTCACTATGTAATCATGACTGTCCTGGAGTTCATAATATTTGAACCAGGCTGGCCTGGAACTCAGAGATCTGCCTGTTCTGCCTCCCCAGTGCTGGAATTATAGTTTGCACAACCATGCACAATCCCCTATTTTGTATTTTCTTTTTCTTTGTGTGTGTGTGTGTGTGTGTGCAAATGGAATCCGCAGCCTTACAGATGCGAAAGAAATGTAAATAGGAGAGATGGCTCAGAGGTTACGAGCACTGGCTGCTATTCCAAAGGTCCTGAGTTCAATTCCCAGCAACCACATGGTGGCTCACAACCATCTGTAATGAGATCTGATGCCCTCTTCTGGCCTGCAGGGATAAGTGCAGACAGAACACTAAGTACATAACAAACAAATATAAATAAATAAATGAATGAATGAATGAATGAATGAATGAATGAATGAATGAATGAATAAATAAATAAATAATGTAAACAGTACCACATCCCTATTCATTGATTCACTCACAGAGTCCCATGTCGCTCTGGCTGGCCTCCAGTTTACATGTATGGGAGCTGACCTTGAACACCTCACCCTCACATCTCCACCTCCCCAGCGCTGGGACAATGGAGCTGCAGTACGAGGCCTGATGTATCTGGTGTTGGTAACGCTTTCTGTATACTAGGCAAGCACTCCCCTCTCTGAGCCACAGCTCACCCTGATTTCCCCGGACCCCCACCCCTGCTTTCCAATCCTCCGGCCTCTAATTTAGGAGAGCTGGGATGACAGGCATGCACTGTCACACCCAAGCATTTTATTTTTGAGACAGTCTTGCTAGTTTTCCAGGCTGTTCTTGAAGTAATTCTGTAGCCCAGACAGTATCCTCCTGAGATGACAGAGGCTTGGACTGCCAAAAATGGCTTATCTTCCCCCTTCCCAGTACTAAGACTACTACTGTCTGGAGGTCATCAGTGAGTGTAGGACATGGTGCGGTGGATTTATAATCCCAGCCCTCTGGAGGTGGAGGCAGGAGGATTAAAATTCAAAGCAATTGCCTGGGGCAATAAAATTGTCTTAATGAGACAGACAGACCCACACAGAGAGAGAGAGGGGAAGAGAGAGAGAGAGAGAGAGAGAGAGGGAGAGAGAGAGAGAGAAGTATGTGGTGGCCCATGCCCTCAGCACTCGGGACACAGAGGCAGAGGGATCTCTGCAAATTAAAGCCAGCTTGGTCCACAGAGTGAGTTCCAGGGCACCCAGGGCTACACAGAAAAAAACACTGTCTTGAAAAACCAAAAAGGAGAAAGAAAAAAACAAGTCTCTTTAGGGCTGGAGAGGTAGCTCAGTGGTTAGAGTACTGGCTGCTCTTCCAAAGGACCAAGGTTCAATTCCCAGTACCCACATGGCAGTTCACAACTGTAACTCCAGTTCTGGGGGACCTCACATTCTCACACAGACATATATAAAGGCAAAACACCAATGCACATAAAATAAAAATAAATTATTCAGAGAGAGGGAGAGAGGAAAAGAGATTGATTCCAACAAGTGGCCCAAATGTGCAGAGCATGGATCTTAGAAAGATGTGTAGAAAGCCCAGCTTCAACTAAAAATCCAACTACAGTCCAGGATCATGTTTCCCCTTATCCTAGCCTCAGTTTACCTCCACAGACAGGCAGGCAGGAACAGAGCAAGAAGAGTGAGCTAAACCGGGTGTGGCAGCTCACGCCTTCGTTTATTTATTTTTAATGTTTATTTATTTGTTTGTTTTATATATGAGTGCTATGTTTTCATCCATCCCAGAAGAGGGAATCAGATCCCATTGTTTGGGTGGGAGCTCCGCCTCACACCACTCCTCCCCAAACCTGCCCTTTCAAAGCCCACCAAACACAGCTCCTCCCCCGAGAGAGGCTCAGGACGACTCCCACAGGGATATAAGCGGCTCCCCAGACACTGACTCATGGTCCTTGGTTCTTCAGTCTCATGTCACAGTCTCCTCTCTGCGGGGCCGGGGAATCGCCCGAGAGTACTTTACCCGTTAAACCTGGGCTTTCCAATTTGGTCTGATTCGGTTTGTTGCAACCGGGCAGAGAGGCCTTCAGGGGGCCTAAAACTTATCACCCATTACAGGTGGTCGTGAGCCACCACATGGTTGCTGGGAATTGAACTCAGGTCCTCTGAAAGAGCAGCCAGAGCTCTTAACCTCTGAGCCACCTCTCCTGCCCCAGCCCACGCCTTTAATCCCAGCATTTGGAAGGCAGACCCAAGCTGATCTCTGAGTTCAAGGGCAGCCACGGTGGTGACACAGAGAAACCCTGTCTTGAAGGAAAAAGAGAGAGAGAGAGAGGCGTGAGCTAGACATAGAAGTGGCATAATCCCAGCTCCTCCGTCCATTCGTTCGCAGCCCCCAGGAAATCCGTTTAGGTGTGGGCCGTCAAACCTGGAGGCATGCCCGCCTGAGGCCCCGCGAGGTCCACCCCGGGCTAGGACCGGCTTTCATGTAGAAGACCTACTGCAGCAACAGGGGTGGAGGGAGACATGCCAGCCACTGCAAAGGCCCTGAGGTGAGTTGCTGAACCTCTAGAGAGGCCTCAGGGCAGGAACTCAACAGATTTCCTCTCTTTAAATTGAAGACCCGTGGCCCCTCAACTACACATTCCAAGGTGCCCAAGCGGGCCTGGCCTTGCTGATGTCACAGGTCGAGAATGATTTCAGCACTGAGCATTGCCCTCCCCAACCGGCTCAGGGTACCTGGGGCACGGTGACCTCAACCCTGACTTCTTCCTGGGGTCAGCCTCCTGTTCCCCAGGGATGAAGTAGCAGGACCTATAACTCCAAGACATCAACAGCTCCTCAGATCTTTGTGGGCTGGAAGAACCATGGGCTCGAGTTCTTCCCCTGTCCCTTATTATTCAATCCCACTGGTATCTAGAGCTGAGGTAAACATGGTGTGGGGTAGGGGGAGAGTGGAGGGGAGCTGAGGCTGTGACTCAAGTCTTGCCTAGAATCCCCAGTGAGGGGCTGGGGGCGTGGTCAGGGTGGAGCCCCGCCTAGAATCCCCATTGAGGGGCTGGGGGCGTGGTCGGGGTGGAGCCCCGCCTAGGATCCCCAGTGAGGGGCTGGGGGCGTGGTCAGGGTGGAGCCCCGCCTAGGATCCCCAGTGAGGGGCTGGGGGCGTGGTCAGGGTGGAGCCCCGCCTAGAATCCCCATTGAGGGGCTGGGGGCGTGGTCGGGGTGGAGCCCCGCCTAGAATCCCCAGTGAGGGGTTGGGGGCGTGGTCAGGGTGGAGCCCCGCCTAGAATCCCCAGTGAGGCCTGGGGGCGTGGTCAGGGTGGAGCCCTGAAGCCCAATCCTGATTAGTCTTCACAATAAAAACCTGGAGTGGGTGGTGGGGTGGGTGGTGGTGGGCTGGGGGGAAGGCGTGGGGGGGTGGAGGGAGGGCAGGAGGGGGGAGAACAAGGGAATTCGTGGCTGATATGTAAAATTAAATTAAATTATAAAATAAAATTAAAAAATAAATTAATTTAAAAAAAAACCTGGAGTCATATATTGAGGGTGAAAGCTGAAAGATCAGAGAAACAGAGCAGCCAACCACCAGGGACCTCTAACCTCTTCGAAATCTCACCCTAAATGGGCAGTAGATCCTGTCTCCACCTCCCTAGTGCTGGGAGAATCCAGAGACGGGAAGTGGACTTGAGAGTACTGGAAGCAGGTAAGAGAGGATGACTCTCGTGGGGATGATGGAACTCTCTGGAGTTTGACAGGTAAGGGTTGCCCAACGCTTGTGCACTAATAACTCAGTTTATACTTTAAATGAGTGATTTATGTGGTATGCAAATTATATTTCAATGAGCTGTTATTAAATTAAACCAAGTCAGACACCTCCCAGGCGTGCGTCCTGGCCTCTCCTACAGGGAATCTAAAAATGTCCAGGGGCGGGTCCAGGGGCTGCAAGGTGTTTACTGCGGAATGGGAGCTTCGAGTTTCAGCCACGGAACAAAAGTGGCTTGGGGGCATTTGGAGCTGTGTGCTACATTGTTTGCCCAGCATTGTGCCTAGACTTTCTCAGTGTACCCCCTTGCCAGCCTTCCTCACAGAGGAAGCACTCAAGTGTGGATGATCAGGAAGGGTCAAGGGGCCTTGTGCTGTATGTATGTGGTGCGAGCAGCAGACGGACCCAGGCACGGACATGCTGGTCCATCGTATCCTGGACACCCCCCGCCCCCCAGCGTGACCTGCCCAGGGCCAGGAGGACGGGATCTACTGAGCCACCAGGAAGGAATCCTGGCATCCTGAAGGACTGGTTGTCTTTCCAGAGGGCTCCCCAAAAGGTAAACTTGTCAGCAAACCTCACCCTAGTGCTATTTAAAGGTGCCACCTGGGGCCAGGGGGAGGGAACTGGCGTTGAGGACCGAGGTTCCCCAGCACCAGTGACTCTAGGCTGCACCTGAAGGCCATTACACCCATCCTCAGAGCCACTGGCTGCCAGGCAGGTGCTGTGGACCACGGCTGCCACGGATGTCTCCCGGGGATGGGTGCGGCCGCGATGAGGAGCAGGTGTGGGGGTGGACACACCGCCCTAATTCTGCTGCCCAGACGCTGTCCTCTTGTCCTCAATGCCCCTAAGCTGGTGGTGACATACCTGTCTGTCCCTCCCGCCCAGACACAGGTTCCTGCATCTGTCTCGCTGCCCACCGTTCACCCCATCCCTTCCCTGTCCGTTCTTCCATGGCAGAGCCCCTCCGGAGGGGTGGCTTCAGAATCTCTAAGACAAGGGAGGACACACTGTCCTGTGTGTGCTCAGCCCAGCTGGCCGACTGACACCTTCTGGGATCTTGTTTACTTCACTGTCGTGTGCCCATCTCTTGCACAGTCTTCTCTCTGATCCCTTTCTCCTGTCTCTCCATCTCCGGTCTTCCCGTCTTCAATTTCTGTTCCTCTGCGATCTCGTTCTTGTGTCTCCCTCTCCATTCCCGCACCCTGACCCCCCGGGTGACGGCGACCCGCCTGTGGGACAAACGGGCACGCAGACCCCGCGTGTGATGCCCCGGCCGGCGGCCCCGCCCCCAGCGCCCATTGGACAGCCGCGGCGCTAGCCCCGCCCCCGACCGTGCAGCTGGGCCACCGCGCGCTGGCGGGCACAGGTCGGGATGCGCCGCCGCCTCTGGCTGGGCCTGGCCTGGCTGCTGCTGGCGCGGGCACCGGGTGCCCCGGGCGGGTACCCGCATCTGGAGGGCGACGTGCGCTGGCGCCGTCTCTTCTCCTCCACCCACTTCTTCCTGCGAGTGGACCCCGGTGGCCGGGTGCAGGGGACGCGCTGGCGGCACGGCCAGGACAGTGAGTGCTGGGGCAGGAGATGGGCACACCTCCTGTGGGCTCCCGGGCAAGGCAGGGGCAAGGCAGGGGCCTCCGGGTGGGGTCACTGGCCTATGTACAAGTCAAACTGTGCATGCCCAGTGGGACTATGAGGCAGGAATCCTGCTCCTGGGATCGCGACCTGCCTGATTGGGGTTCGCTCTGTTCCCAGACACCCCTATTTGGCAAATGAGGTAAGAGGGATGCCCTGATCTCAAGGTCCTGCTAAGAGACCAGGAATGTAGCTGGGTCCAGACAGAACCCTGCTTTGCATACAGAAGACCTTCGATAAGTGCTTGTGGCGTGTATGTGGCGAGAGGAAAGGCCACGGTGAGGAGGAACCTGGAGGTGAGGGAGAGGCCACAGCCAGCTCCCCTGCTGCTAAAGTCTGGCAAGAGTTCCTGGGAGGGTTTGAGCTCAGCCCTGGGCAGGTGACAGGGCACTGCCCATCCCAGTGGCTTTCATCTGGGTTCCAAGGCCCTCATTAGGCCACACAGGACGAGGGCTGTGACAGGGGACTGGCTGGGCAGGTCCATCCGTGGTAGCACAGCGAGGTGGAGTGGCCCCAGGCTGGGGAAGAGGCCCAGCTGAGTGACCTGGGCCCTTCACTACTTCTAAGATTTAGATCCCACCTAGATAGGGGTGGGGGTGATAGGTGATGGGCTCTTCCCTCCTTAATGTGGTAGTTACTGTGTGGTGCTGGCCAAGAGGAGGCAATGGTAACCAAGAGGGCCCACGGTCACGGGCCTTCCCTGGGGTGGGGCAGATGCGCTCACTCCTAGGTGATAGGGACTGTGGCCGAGTGGTGTGACTGTGCCCCCGCGTGGGGCCTCAAGCTTCTGGAGAGGGCCTAGAGGCCTGTGGTGGGATTTACCTCCTGGAACCGGTTCCTGGAGGGAAGCTGAGACCCAGGCAGGTAGGGCTTGCCAGGGCAGATGAGTCCAAAGCTGGCTTCTCCAATCCTGGGCCTCAGTTTCCCTTCTGGAAATGTGTACAGTTGGCACCCTCCACCCAGGGTTGTGTAGGTGCTATGAAGCAGAGGGCATACAGTCGGTGCCCAAGCATGTCAGTGTTAGCGATGGCCTGGCTCCCCAGGTCTTTTCTGGCTAGCGCCTGGCGGCTGTAGACAGACTCCTCTTCATCCAGGGAAGCTCGGTGTTTGTTGTGGAGTCCTAGTCTCCAGGGTCCATGCCAGCTGGGGCTGGAGACAGTCCAGTGTGGCTGCTGCCTGACTGTCCTCTTCCATGCCCTCTCAGGTATTGTTGAGATCCGCTCTGTCCGTGTGGGCACTGTGGTTATCAAGGCCGTGTATTCAGGCTTCTACGTGGCCATGAATCGCAGGGGCCGCCTCTACGGGTCGGTGAGTAATGGGCAGTGGGCAGCCACCGGGTGGTGATGGTTGGTGGGGCCAACAGCCAGCCTCACATAGCCGCACTGTAGCGGGTCTACTCTGTGGACTGCAGGTTCCGGGAGCGCATCGAGGAGAACGGCTATAACACATACGCCTCGCGACGATGGCGGCACCGCGGCAGACCTATGTTCCTGGCGCTGGATGGCCAGGGCGTTCCTCGGCAAGGCGGGCGGACACGGCGGCACCAACTGTCCACACACTTCCTGCCAGTGCTGGTCTCGTCGTGAAGGGCTTGCTGATGGCTGAGGAGGCACAGGCAGCGGAGAAGGCCTGGAAGATCTGGAGTTGGGCAGCAAGGGGCCCGGGCCAGAGATCCTGGGCCCACACGTGCCTCTCCTTAGGTCACAAGCTGTGTGTCTGCTGGCTGCCAGGCGTGGAAGTGTGGCAGGGTCCCTGAGGCGAGGCCCCTCTCAGGGGGATACACAAAACTGGCAGTTTCCATCCATCTAGTCTGGAGGTGAGGACATGGCTGGGCTCAGCCTGACATGTGCTCTGGGAACAGCATGGAGAGGTTTGGAGGTGGGGACGCACCAGGTGGATGAGGAAAGTCAAGACAGGGTCAGGGAGGGTGGACACGTTGTGGAGGGTGTGGCCCAGGTTGGCGGTAATAGCGACATAGACCTGTGCCATGTGGTCAGAGTAGGGGTTGGAGCTAAGAGCACTTCTTGCTCTTCCAGGGGGACCGAGTTTATTTCTCCCACGAGGCCATTCACAGTCACGTGTATGTCCCACTCCAGAGGACCCAACTTCCTTTTCTGGCCTCTACCAGCACCTGCACTCAAGTGCACATAACTTGCTCCCCATACACATAAAAAAGACACACACACTTTTTTTTTTTTTTTTTTGAGACAGTCTCTGCATATTCTTGGCTGTCCTGGAACTCGCTCTGTAGACCAGGCTGGTCTCAAACTCACAGAGATCCGCCTGCCTCTGCCTCTGCTCGATTAAAGGTGTATGCCACCACTCGGGGCTGATGTGGGGCCTCTGGACACTAGATGGGTTCACCATGTTCCCAGGAGTCACTGGGAGAGACCAACCTAACCTCACCTAGATCACATCCTGGGGACACCAGTGTCAGCTTCTGTCCCAGAACCATCAACAATAAATGTCGTAAGCTTTGGCGAGCATGGTTGCTCGTCACAGAGGCAGGACACAGACACTGTGCTGACAGCTTTCAGAAGGGACACTCGGGTCCTCGGCAGGGACAGCACGGTACCTGTGGGTGGCATCCTCTATCAGGCCGTCAGGGTGGGATGTGGTGGCAGCTTCGTCATTTAAGCACCCCAACCCGAGGAAGCCCCAGACCATGGCAGAGTAGAGGGCAACCAAACGTTAGCTGGCTGACACCATGGCATCGCCAGGGCTGAAGTAACACACGGTCCTCTGGGCTCTTCAGGTCCTAAACTCGAGGACAGGGTGGGCAGGTCACACCATTGCTGAAATCAACTGCTCTGGGCTGTGGGGGTGCTCTGGTCTCCTCCATGGAAACAAGGAACAGGAAGACTGGGGACCTGCTCACCCACGGCAATGCTGGTGTGGCGCTGGGTGAGACCTCATAGATGTTGCAAGTCCGTCACCCCATGAAGGCAGGGAAGTGGTATGTGGATGAGACAGCGGGGTCCTGGTCACAGGCCCCACCACGTGGTCACCCACACGCGGGGCTTGCAACAGACGGCTTCCCACCCAAGCAGCCCTCAAGTTCAAATTGCCTACCGTGGAACACTGCCAAGGCCTGGGTGTACCTTCAGGCCTTTGCCAGAAGCATAAACCCACCCTGTGGCTGCCCCACCGGGCAGTCATGGACACCCTGGCTGAAGGAAGACGCCAAGCCATGGGCTCTGCTTTTTGAGTAGGTGTATTTTAAATAGCTTTCCAGATAACACACATTTCCCTTTAAAAAAAAAAAAAGTCTGCTGGAGCAGTTTGTTCCTGGGTCTGCTGGTCACCCTCATGGTCCCGAGGCCGGCGCTGGCTGGGTGCTGGGCCTGGCCTCTCAGGGCATGTGGTAGCTGGGCCTGGCCACAGTTCTGCTGACTCTCCACAGATCATGCATGGCCGCACGTGGCTCAAACGTCCATTTATTTCAAAGCAGTAATAATTTAAAATCATAAAAACCCTTCTGCCGCAGTTGAACATTTGGAGGGTGAGGTTAGAGACGCTGAGGACGCCTGCTGGGGACACGGGGCCCACGTACGTGCCTCCAAACAGGAGCGGCCATGGCCAAGTCCGAGCCTGTCGCAGCCTGGGGCCCGCCAGGTGCTGCTGGCCACCACGGGGCAGCACCTCTAGTCCACGGCCATGGCGGTGCTGGGGCACCTGGGGCTGGTGGGATGGCCGAGCCCGGAGGGTGGGTGGCCAGGTGGGACTCAGGAGTTGCTTGTGGCGTTCTCGTTGCTGGGCGAGCTGGACGAGGATGAGGACGAGGATGACGAGAAGCCCACTCCGGTTAGGCCTGGGGGATTGGTGGCCGTGTTCTGTCCGGTGAGGCTCTTGCGGCAGACCGGGCAGCTGTCATGCTTGAGAGGACAGAGGAGGAGTTAGGAGGGGGCCGGGTCTGGGTGAGAGGGCCCACAGGCATGGCAGGAAGTCAGGGACAGCACCCACGGCAATGCTAACATGCTCTGACGCAGGGGTTCTTTCTGGATCTGGGTCAGGGTGGAGTAAAGCCAGGGCGAGCGTGAGGTCAGCCTCAGGGTCCAGGTGTGGGTCGAGGTCACAGCTGGACACAGGCATGGCAAAGGCAGGCTCAGAGTTAAGGGAAGGAAGGAACGGTCTGGTGAGTTATGGCTAGTGTGAGGGCTGCGGTTAGGATGAGCACAAGGTTTCTGATCGGCAGGCAAGCAGACTAGGGTTAGGGTCAGAGCTGGGTCTGGGTGTGCGCGCTGCCTCCCAGTGTAGGACAGTCACCTGCTCGAGCCAGGGCACAATGCAGCTGTCGTGGAACAGGTGGTTACAGGGCAACTGCCGCACGCTCTCCCCCAGCGCGTAGTCGTCTTTGCACACGGGGCACTCCAGCCCCGAGCCTGCCGAGGAAGCGGGTCGGTGAGAGGCAGGCCGGGGCAGGGGCGGTCCCCGGGACTCAACACCACCCTGTGAGCATACCCACGTGCTCCTCTGTGACGGGGACTGTGGGGAGGGCTTGAATCTTCTCCTTGTCTGCGGGTGGGGGGCCTGTGTTCTCAAACTGATTGAGGAGCTGAAAGACAAAAAGGAGCAGTGGCCTGAGGGGGGCATGGTTCCCAATGGGGTGGTGGGGCGTGGGGAGTCTCCACCTGCCCCGCTCTGCAAGGCTGCAACCAGCCAGACACACCAGGCCCAGTAAACCTCTGTCTGAGGCGTACAGCTCTGGTACAGGCCACCGTTCGTCCCAGAACAACAGGCGTCCTTCAAGAGGCGGGGAAGAAGGGACCGACCACTGAGCTGTCCGACACCAGAGGGCAGGATGCAGTGGCCTTCAGTGCTGCAGAGCCTGCGCCCCATCTGCCTCATTAGGCTGGCTTCCCGGCCCCCGGAGACGCTGAGTGGCTGGCTGTACCTGTGTGATGATGGCGTCCAGGCCGTTGGCCCCCCAGGCGTAGTCCATTGGGTTCGAGTGCAGGACGCCCCTGGGGGGGAGAGGCCGGTCAGGGGACGCAGGGTGGGAGGGGCCGGGCACCCGTCCCCTACTCACCAGGGACCAAGGCCCAGGCTGGGTACAGCGGCCGGGGAGATGATCCCGTTCACGAGCTGCTGGATGATCCTGTGGGAGAGAGGGTGTCACAGGGGCCTGCAGCGGCCAGCACCACCTCAGACAAGAGGCTTGCTCTGCAGCCCCTGCAGGCAGCTAGACCTGAACTGGCCCTTTCTTTCTGTCTCCACCACTCAAGTGCTAGGAAGACAGGCATGTGCCCTCCTACCCAATGGGAGGGAGCCATTGATACAAACTGTCTCATAGGGAATCCCAATAGCCAGAGGCCACGGGGCACGGCCTCAAGGTCGTGGACCCCAGCCTTATTCCACTTCCATGGGGGCATAAGGACGTAGTGCTCAGCTCCTGTGGGGGACCCAGGCTCCTTGGGTCCTGTCTAAGGAGAGAGGTGGCCAGATGGCTCCCACGGGTAGCCAGGTGAGGCCCTTAAGGAAGCCTGGAGCCGCAGGGTCAGTGCAGTGTGCTTGCCTCCCATGTTTCCACGTCTCCCTGTGGCAGTGAGGCCCTCAGCAGTTACCCCAGCCCACTCACCCTTCCAGTGTGGGGACACCTTCATGCCGGCCAGTGGCTCGCCGGGCGGTAAGGCGAGCACGGGGCTGCCGGGCCCCATACCGATGCCGAGACTGGTGCTCTCTCTCCCGGCGGCTCTCAGGGTCCCTGCCATCATCGGCCTGTGCCCCAGGAGGGAACGTGGGAATCTCAAAGCTGTCATCGAAGATGCCGAAAGCAAACTGGCTGTATCCCTGCGGCAGCGTGAACAGGTGCTGGTCCACACTCTGTGGAGAGGACGTAGTGAGGCCGCCAGGCACCGCAGACAGCGAAGGGGGGAGGGAGTCCACTGACCAGCCCCCAGATGGGGACAACTGTCAGGGCTAGGAAGAGCACCAAGTATGGGATGGGTGTGTGCCCTCCTGGAGGACAGGGGAGGATCTGGGGACCAGGGACCCTGACTCACCTCAAATGGCTGCCGGGTCTGGTCGGTGGGGGCTGTGGAGGGGGCAGAGCCGTTTTCTGTGTTCCTGGGGAGAGAGAGAGCCTGTCAACTGCAGGTGAAGCCCCTCCTAGGTCCTCAGGGCAAAAAATGCCAAGGTATGGCAGCCCTCCACCCTCATTCACTACCTGGTCTCTTCTGGAAGCTCCTCGATGAAGCCAGACTCGCACCTTGGGCAGATGTAATCCTGTGGGAGAGGCAAGGGTCAGGATGGCATCTATCCCAAGCCACGTACGGCAGTCTTGTCTAGCCTGGGCCTGAGGCACACAGGGCAGTGAGGACAGTAATGGCCTCCTCCTCCTACAGCCTAGTGACTCCAGCACCCTGCTAGGTCTCCCCAAGCCTGGATTCCTCCAGTGACCTCCCAGTCCCAGTGAAGACCCAGACACAGTGAGCACCCCACAATGACAGGACCCCCAGTCCCTTCCTTCAGACACATAATGGTGGGACACGGACAGCTAGGAGCCCATGTAGGGAGAGCGAGAGGAAAAGCCTGAAAACCAAGTAATGCCTTCCTGAGACCAAGTGCCAGCTACATTTGTGCTTCTGGGGCCAGAACCCATGGACCCAGAGGCCAGGTCACCTCTGGGGCCACCACCACACACAGAAAGCCCCACCAAGTGCAGGGCACGCTTCCCACAAGGCCACAGCTGTTGAGTGTTAAGGCAGTGGTACAGGCGGTCAGCCAAGACCATAGGCCTCTCACAGACAGAATGGATCCTAAATCAAGAGTGGCCACGGGCCTGACCACTGGGCTCCACACGATACATCACACACTACGTCCTGCTCCAGCCAGAGGCAGCTTCAAGCTGTTGGACAAGAGGAGAGCAGGCAGGGAGGGAGGCGGCCCAACTGGCAATGTGACACACGAGGCCCGCTCATCACCCTGCAGACACACCTCCACAGCTGAACGCACTGCCACGAACATGTGAAGGGGCACGCCATTAGTCACCAGGGCAACGCCAGCATGACTCGGCTGACCCGAGACAGTCAGCAAAGTGGGGGCAGGCCTCTCCAGAGCTGGGTGGTCGCACTACTGACAGGGCCAGAGTCTGACCAGGACCACCTCCTTGGCACAGCACTCTTGGCTGACCGCCTGTACCACTGCCTTAACACTCAACAGCTGTGGCCTTGTGCTGGTGCACTCTGCCTCAACCTCCACACCCAGCCACCCCTCACTGGCTGCAGCAGGGACAGTTAGGGCAGGCATCTGCCCACCCTCACAGCAGCTGGTGCCAAGGGTCACCCAGCAGAGGCCATTCTGCCTTGTCTGATCCTATTCCTCTGCTCCTGGGAGCAGCTGTCTTGATGGTCCCAGTGACATCCTGCCCAGAGAAGACCCCTGATAGAGACCTGAGACTGTAGGATATCCACAGGACATGGGGTGCCCTATGCTCAGGTGACCCCTATAACACATCCCAAAGGACCACTCTGAGTACCACAGGGAAGGCAAGGGGACGGAGTCTAAGCATCTCTGGCCACAGTGTCAGTGGTCTGCAGCCCCTGGTCTCCAGAGGACAGGCAGCTTCCAGAACTGACAGGGTGTGAGGCATGGGGAGCCACAGACCCAGCTCCCTGGCCATAGCTCCGCGTGTAGAATCGCCACCCTTGGGCACGTGTGTCCTACATCCTCAGAAGATGCAGCAGCCACTGTCTGTCTCACGAGTCCATGCAGCACCTTACTCAGCACATGGCCGTGCCCTCTGGTCTCCCACCAGGAGGGCTTAACGCCTTCACCTTGCCTGGCGCTCTGTCTGTAGGAGTGGTTCTGCCCAGGACCCAGGCCAGGCCCCTCATGCTCTACCCCATGCTAGGCACTGTGTTCACGCATGCAGCAGGTACTGGCTCCTCTCATCTATGCCCCTTGACCCACGGGGCAGTGTGCAGGAAAAACGAGGAGCCAGGCTGCAGGTGTCTGCCCACACCTGTGTGTCACATGGCCTCCACCAACACGCCCCGCGGAGGATCAAGTCTGGGCGTGCACTGCCCACAGCCTCTGGTTCTAGCCAACTCATCTTTTCCTACGGACTCGTTCCCAGCCCAGCAAGCTCTTCTTCCCAGCACCCTGAAGCTCTGCCACTGCCTGGCAGCCCCAGCCCCACAGGCACGACACAGACTACCCATTAGAGCAGCAGTTCTCAACCTGTGGGCCATGATCTCTTCGGGAGTCAAACAACTTCTCAGGGTCGCCTAGCAGACGTCCTGACTATCAGATATTTATACTACAATTCATAACAGCAGCAAACAGTTATGAAGTAGCAACGAAAATAATGTTATGGTTGGGGTCACCACAACACGAGGAACTGTACTAAAGGGTCCCTGTATCAGGAAGGCTGAGACCCACTGTGTTAGAAACCAGGGGTGCTGCTCACTTGTCTGGGATGGGCAGCACACTGGACAGATGATGACACAGAGTGCCTGGCTCAGGGCCACCCTGAGAAGTGGCCTCCGTCTGACTCCAGACCAGAGCAGCAGCAGGGCAGCCCAGGTGCCACCACTGGCAGTGGGTGTCTGGAGTGGCCGCTGTCCCTACAACTGCACACAGGGCAAGGTCCCCTCCTCGAGAGGCCTGTCCCGGACTCTAGACCATGGCAAGTCCCACCGAACCCGAGACCTGCCCCAGCTCCCGTTAGCATGCTAGCTGCTCACACGGAAACCACCACGCCACTGTCCAAACACTTGTCACTCCCTGGCCAGCCTACCAACCCTGGAAGAACAAAGACCGTGTTGGGTCACCGGGACTTACAGGAGGGCCCTTGCCAGGCACAGCAGCAGTCAGAGGTCAGGGTCCTCCTTGTTCAAAGCCACAGGGCCAGCACTGGTGCTGCGTTGGCCCCAGTAAGGAAAAGCAACAGCTAGGTATGCACCTGGGTCAGGCCACCTCCTAGCAGAGACCCAGGCTTCTGTTCCCAGGGCCCACAAAGATGTTGAGGGGGCTGCAGAGTGCCCAGTCCAGGCTCACCCCTGACACTGAGGACAGGAAAGAGCAAGGAAAAGCTGGGGAGACAGAGGTAAGGCATAGCAAACAGAGAAGCAGAAATAACCATCAGGGAGATTCCCACATCCTAGGTTTGCATGGCACCCCAGATTCCACTCTCCCTCCAACCTGCTTTTTTTGTCGTCATTTTGCTTTCTGTTTGTTCTAGACAGGGTTTGCTGGTGTCACCCCAGCTGTCCTAGAACTCATTAAGTAGAACAGGAACTCCACTTGCCCCTGCCTCCTGAGTGCTGGAATTAAAAGCATGAGCCGCCAAACTGAATTCTTAGCGCTAAAATCGCCCTGAAGAATACCATAGTGTCACCACCCAGGGGTAGTGTGCACAGACCCGAAGAAACTACACCAACTCTCACCACCCGCCCTTCACCCGGACAGGCTCTGCACGATTCAGTTACGACCCATCACCTTCTCTGCAATGGCAGTGTGGCTCACACCAGACCAGTTACCACTTCAAAGGACCCACCCAAGCTTCCTTTCCTCAAAATACAGGAGCAGACTCCATGCCCAGCCTGGGAAGGCGGCAGCTGGCTGCAAGTACAGGCAGATGAACCCTCCCAAGAGCGAGCCTCAAACCTGGTGTCAGATAAGGGATGCCCGGGGGGTGGGAGGATGCTGCCCTGGGAACCTAGGAGCTACCCACCAGGGGTTGGCCAGATGGACCTGGGAAAAGAAAGGGGAGGTCGGGGACACCAGACACGGAACTCGTCAGTCACTCTCAACAGGCTTGAAGGAACCCTGGGAGGCACCTGGCCAAAATCACCTTGAACTGCACGCAGGAGGCCCCAGGACACCCAAGCAGGGTCCTAGGGGCACACATGCCCAGAGCCACCGTGAAGCAGCAGGAGGCTTGGGGACACCCAGGTGGGGGCCTGGGGGTGCAGCTGGCCAAAGCCACACCGAAGCGCTAGCCTAAGGCCGGTAACGACCAGCTGGGGTTGCGGCGCGACAGACCCCCGGGCTGCGCCGCCGGATTCGCAGCTCCTCTGGGCGCAGCTGCGAGGCCCGGGGCGGCGCTCGAGGCCGCGCTGCGCGCCCCCGCGTCCTGGCCACGCGCTCGGCGATCGTCCCCGGCGCGGAGCTCAGCCTCCCATCGCCAAGGGGTCCGGCCGCCGCCACGTCCCTACGGGGGACCCCCGCCGCCGCCGCCCTGGGTTCCCGGGCTGCCCGCCATGCTGCTCGCACCCCGCCGGGTCTCAGTTTCCCCCCTCGCCCGCCTCGCGCGCCCAGCCCCGCCGCCCTCCCGTCCGGACCTCACCGGCAGGCGAGGCACGATCTCCACCGAGCAGCAGTGGCAGAAGTACCGTCCGGGCTGCGGCGACGCCTCGGCCATGGCCACCGCCGCCTCCGCGTCGCCCGCCCCCCGCGCGGCGCCCGCCGCCGGCCGTTTGCTGCTCCCTCGCCGGCCGACGCGCCCGCGCACGCTCACGCATAGCACGCACGGCACGCACGGCAAGCGCGGGGCTCGCGGAGAAACGCGGGCGCCGCGCCGCGGAGGGCCGGATCGTGGAGGACGGTGGCCGCACTAGGTCAAACTAGACAGCCGGAAGCCGGGCACCGGGGCCGGGCTGAGGGGCGGGGCCTGCAGATCAGGCGGTGGAGCCTAGTCTCCTTGGCAACCGGGAGGAGTGGTTGGAGGGGTGTGTTCAGGACTGCGGAGCACCTTGGGGGCGGGGCCTTCCTGGAGGGGGGCGGAGCCGAGAGGCCTTGGCAACCGAACAGGGCCAGAGGCATGCTTGAAGAACGCGGAAATTTCGGGACGGCGAGAAGACGGGTCTCCTTGACAACGACTTTCCGAGGTGAAGCCAGGCTTGGATGCAGGGAGACCAGCGAACGTAGGAGCTGTGTGCGGAGGAGACTCTTCTTGGTAACCTGGGCGGGGCGGGGCCTCGCGGAAGCTTCGGCGAGCGAGGGTCTGCCCGGCTGTCTCCTTGGCAACCTGGGGTAAGGTTCCAGCCCGTAAGCAACGGGAAAGCTGTAGGGTCTTCGGACTGCGCGGGGCAGGGCCAGGTTTCCTTGGTAACGAGGACCAGATCCCTGGACCAATCCTGGAAACGGCCTAGGAGCTTGGAGTGGAGCCTTGAGGCAAAGCGTCAAGCCTGCGGGCCCGTCTCCTTGGCAACCCGGCTAGCAAGCTGTGCTGGCTGGAGGCGGGCTCAGGCGCTGGGGCGAGGTCTGCGTCGGGCAGGGCCGTCTCCTTGGCAACCGGGATGGGCGGTTGGGGCGCAGCCGGAAAGCGGGTGACTAGCTCGGGCTGTAGGCAGCAGGGCTGAGTTTCTTTGGCAATCAGGATTGGATGGAGAGCCCTCGGAAAGCCAGGTACAGCCGCGGGGCACAGTCGCTCGAGGGGCGGGGCTTGGTCGCCTTGGCAACCGCTCAGGTGGTTAGGGCGATCCCTGGACCCCCTGGAGGAGGAGGCTGATGGGTGGGGCCTAAGTGGCTCCTCCCCTTCTCCAACCCGCCAAGCCCTCACTTCCCTCCGTCCTTCCCCTCATCTGGGTATTTACACGCAGTCTGTGCCTCTCCAAGTGCATGGTCCTTCTTTTCCATGTCCAAGTCTCAGCTGCAGTGTCGCCTTCTCGTGTGGTCTCCACAGCTCCATTCCATACCCTATGTGCACCTCATAAACTGTGAAGACAACGCCGGACAGAAGGGAGTATTATGTCCGGGAGGTACACATCAAGCGTCACGGACGCGAAGGGACCCATTCTTTGGTGGAAGGAAGAACCTCTAGCTTGCAGGCAGCCCATGTCTCTGTGTGACCCTTGAGAAAAGGATGAAACCTGCGTCATCTTTTAGGCTAGGTCCAGAATGTTCCTGAAGTTAGTTCCTGTACTGATTTTCTTATTCACTCAACATTCATCGAGCACCTATGAAATGCATACCAACACCCAGCCCCAGGAGGTCAGGGGAAGGATGGAATTCTAGACTGACCTCGGATGTGTCTGACGGCACAAGAGGGGCTTCCTGGGGGCAAGGAGGGTGCAATGGAACCAGACTTTTGAGGAAAGAATAGGAGTTGCTCGGAGCTGGGCTTCTTGCAAAAAGTGGGCATTCAGCCAGCTTCACTGGCCATCTCTCTGTCCAGGAGTCCCATTCATTTTGGCGTTGACCACCAGAGGGCGTATGACGCCCATCAATGGGGCCTAGTTACCTAGCGCCAAGTCTGGTGGTATGCAGAGACTTCAAAGCAGCCCCAGGGTTGTTTAAACACGACATTCATTGGAGATACCCTCCACCCACGGGGCAGCTCAGGGTAGCTGATAAGTTATTGGGCAGTGGGCGTGAGTTGACCTCCCACCAGGCCATTGCTGTCTGACCTCGGGCGAATCGTTTAACCTTTCTCAGAACCACGGCAGAGTTTGCCTCCTGGGAACCTCATCCCTTGCATTTGCTGCTTGCCCCTGGCCACCCAGGTCCACCTCCAGTCTTGCACTGCAGGGTGAGATTCAGTGATCAGGCACATGGGACCCAGCAGCCCTGGAAGCTGTGGCCTGCAGGGGTCCACTGGTAACCAGGTGGTTGTGTGACTTTTATGGCTGTTGATATAGGTTAGGGAGGAGGGCACCATTCATATCCAGGGCTCATGAGGCTTCCAGTGTCCCCCAGGGTCCAGTTCTACTGGTCAAGAAGAGACACAGGCGCCTGCCCAAGTCCTTGACGCCTGCCTGCAGGGGAAGATTTCCAAAGTTCTACAGTGGGGACCAGAGCCTGGGCCTGTGAACCTCAGTGCAGGAGTCTCTCCCTTCTTCAGACCAAGGGCTTGGCAGCCTCTCCCATCAGCCCAAGATGCAAGCTGTGCTTTCCCGAGCAGTCATGTGCAGAGGGACACTTCGTCCCTAAGCTTGTCTCACCTATGTGATGAGTGTCCTGCTCTTGGAAAGACTAAAGTCTCTGAGAGAAGCCTTGTCTGTGGTACAGCAGCTCTGACTCCTCACCCAGCTCTCCCTAACCTCTGGCCTCCGTCTCTGCACACTGAGCCCAGCTGCTCAACACTCCACCCCATTAAGCAGGCAAGCGTCTTCCAGGTGAACTCTGGAGGTTCCTGTTTAGTTACTGTATTTGTACTTGTCATCATTGAACAAGTCATCCCAGCTATGGGAGACATTGACCCAGGAGCATCTCAAGTTCAAAGCCAGTCTGGGCTACAGAGTGGCTCAAGTCCAACCTGGCAACTTAATGAAAACATGTGTTAAAAAGCAAAGAGCCCAGGGCATGACTCAGAGGATGCCGTTCCCCAGAACCCCCAGTGAGGATCTGGGGACCGCTGTTTAGGGGTGGAGCACCTGCCTGGAATCCCCCACCCCCACCCCGTGAAGGGCTGGGGGCGTGGCCAGGTAGAGCCCGCCCTGAATTCCCCAGTGAGGGGGCTGGGGGCGTGGTCAGGGTGGAGCCCCGCCTAGAATCCCCAGTGAGGGGCTGGGGGCGTGGTCAGGGTGGAGCCCCGCCTAGAATCCCCAGTGAGGGGCTGGGGGCGTGGTCAGGGTGGAGCCCGCCTAGAATCCCCAGTGAGGGGCTGGGGGCGTGGTCAGGGTGGAGCCCCGCCTAGAATCCCCAGTGAGGGGCTGGGGGCGTGGTCAGGGTGGAGCCCCACCTAGAATCCCCCAGTGAGGGGCTGGGGGCGTGGTCAGGGTGGAGCCCCGCCCAGAATCCCCCAGTGAGGGGCTGGGGGTGTGGTCAGGGTGGAGCCCCGCCCAGAATCCCCCAGTGAGGGGCTGGGGGTGTGGTCGGGGTGGAGCCCCGCTCAGAATCCCCCAGTGAGGGGCTGGGGGCGTGGTCAGGGTAGAGCCCCGCCTAGAATCCCCCAGTGAGGGGCTGGGGGCGTGGTCAGGGTGGGGCCCCGCCTAGAATCCCCCAGTGAGGGGCTGGGGGCGTGGTCAGGGTAGAGCCCCGCCTAGAATCCCCAGTGAGGGTCTGGGGGCGTGGTCAGGGTGGAGCCCCGCCTAGAATCCTGCAGCGAGGGGCTGAGGGCGTGGCTCAGAGGTAGGGCACATGCATTACATGGGCTCAATTCTCAGTACTAGAAAAACAGATGGCAACATCGAGGCCAGGAAAATGGTTCTGTGGGTTAAGTGCTGCGAACCTGATAGCCTGAGTTCAATATCCAGCACCCTCTTGGTGAAAAGACAGCTCCAACTCCTGCAAGTTGTTCTCTGACCCCCGCAGACACGTGCACTTTGACATACGCACCCCTGTACACACATACACAGCGAATGTAGTAAAAATTCGCTCGGAGCCCAAGCAAACTGGGTTTCAGTGCAGCACGACTCTGGGATTAGTCCTCAGAACTCTCAGGGTAAAACGGAAAATAAAACCTGCAACTTTGTTACTGTAGCGAACAGGAGGCCGCGCTTGTGCAGCCACTGCAGGCTGGACACTGCATCCGCTGGGAGTCATCCATCCTGTCCTTGGCCAGAGCTGGGCCACATGGTCATGCTGCCCGGGGACTAGAAAGAGGGGTGACTGAAGACACTGGCCGGCCCATTTCAACTAACGAGGACTCACTGTCGTCAGCAAGGACAGGACCTGCTCTCTGTAATAGACACGGCTGCCTGCTTCCCTTGGGCTGGAGAGATGGCTCAGTGGATAACAATACATACAGCTTTTGCCAATTCCCAGCACTCGCCTCAAGTGACTGACAGCTGCCTGTAACTTCCGCTCCAGGAGCTCTGGCGCCCTCTTCCGGCCTGTGGGTATCTGCACACCCATGTAAATACCCACCCACAGATATACACATACAGATAATTTAAAATAAGCACTTGGGAGACAGAGCCAGGCGGATCTCTGTGAGTTCGAGGCCAGCCTGGTCTACAGAGTGAGATCCAGGACAGGCACCAAAACTACACAGAGAAACCTTGTCTCAAAAAACCTAAATAAATAAATAAATAAATAAATAAATAAATAAATAAATAAATAAATAAAATTTAAAAAAAAAAAAAAAAAAAAAAGGCCGGGCGGTGGTGGCGCACGCCTTTAATCCCAGCACTCGGGAGGCAGAGACAGGCGGATCTCTGTGAGTTCGAGGCCAGCCTGGTCTCCAAAGCGAGTTCCAGGAAAGGCACAAAGCTACACAGAGAAACCCTGTCTCGAAAAACCAAAAAAAAAACACAAAAAACTTGTTGTTGTTTTAAGATTGGCATCCTTATCAGACAGGGGAGAGTTTCTGTGGAAAGGGGCTACATGAGAATGTGAACAGGAAGGGCCTGGAACGTAGGTGGGTAGACCTGGAGTTGTTCTATGGCTTTAGGGAGTCACGGTGGTGTGGAGCTAGGGAGAGCCACTGTGGAGTCTTCAGGCTCTGCCTTGGTTCTGACATCACTTATCCTTCTTACTTGGAGAGGGAAGCTGTCACATTCTCATCTCCAGAGTGTGGGGCCTGGAATGTCCTGCAGAGAGCCACAACCCACATCCTAGACGCAGAAGCACCAGCACACGGCTCCCTAAGAGCCCTAAGTACCTGCCACTCTGTGCCCTCAAGACTCCATTTGAATGAAATGCAGGGCAATCCTCTGGAAATGCTGTAGAAACTTACTATATACTGACTTCAGCTTACAGGGAGGACTTCAGGCATGGCTGAATCCAGAACTTCTGATGCCATAGCAGGTACCTTCGGGCCCTACCGGCTCTGCGTCTTGCCTGGCTGGCTTCCTTCTGGCCATTGGCAGGGGCAGCCTGCAGCTGTGGGATCCGCCTTCCAACTCAGCACGTTAGACAGGCGTGGGCCAGGCCCAGTCAAAGAAAGAAAATGTGGGAGCAGGTCTCCTGTAGCCCAGGCTGGCCTTGAAATGTAGTGGTGGATGACCTTGGACTCCCAGAGTCTTCCCAGGGTGGGGTGGGGGAGCAGTTGGCTCCCACTTCCTGAGTGCTAGTCTAGCAGGTCTGCAGGGTGGAACCCAGGGCTTCCTGCCACTCTGGTGACATTTGAGCTATGGCTGTGGCTCTGTTTGTTTGTTTTCTGGATTTTGTTGTTGTTGATGTCTGGCTGGCCTGGACCACTCTGTAGATCAAGTTGGCCTTGAAATCACAGAGATTAAAGGTGTGTGCCACCACACCTGACTGGCCCCATTTGATTTTTGAGTCAGGGTCTTTCCATGCAGCCCAGGCTAGCTAAAACTTGTCATTCCCCTGCCTCAGCCTGGGATGGATTCGTGCATGCCTTCACACCCAAGGCTTTGAAGGTCCTTAGCTGGATAGTTTCTTGTAACTAGAAAAAGAGACAGATCCCCAGGCTCTGGGTTAGAGACCTGGATAACGAGAGGCCATTGTCCTATCTGCCCCACTTAAATTGTCCTATGTCTGCCTCGAGGCACAAACATTCAGACTTTCAAGCCTCAACAGATCCTTTCTTTGTGCCTAGTTGTAGCAGAATGATCTGGAGTCCCAGACCAGCTTGAGCTACAGAACAAGACTTTCTGTCAAAAAGAAGTGAGGGCTGGGATGTGGCGGAACAGTGGAGCACTGGGCAGACAACCCCGGGCTTCTGAGTTGAGACCCTTGGCACCCACGGACAAAGCTGGGTGTGTGGATATAACCCAGACACGGGAGGATGCCTGCGGCTCTCCAGCCAACCAGTCTAGCTGAATTAGTGACTTCCAGCGTCACCGAGAGACCCCATTTCGAAATATAAGGTGGAAAGCAGTCAGGTGTGGGCCCCAGGCCCCTGGTCTCTGGCCGCCGCTCACACAAACACGTACACACAGACCCCTCCTCAGCCAGCCATGACCTCTCCTGTTGGTCTCAAGCGTAGCTTCACCCTCCAGGCTCTTGTAGCTGTCAGGGGTCGAGGGGTCTCGAGACTGTCATTTCCTCTGTGCTCCGGGGTCTGGGTGAGAGAGAAGTCTATGAAGTTGAGCAGAGATCATGGGCGTGAGCCGAGAACAACTGACTCTCAGAACTTGGCGGTAAGAAGTGGGCAGCAGGGGAGAGAAGGCTGAGTTGGGGACAGTTGTGCCAAGGGTGTCCCTGGGGAACCCATGGGTTCCCAGTATGTGGGAGCAGGACAGAGAGGGGCCCTGAACCCATGCCAGCCACACAATGGTCCTTTGATTCACCCAGCCCAGGCCACAGTGGCCCAACATGAGGGGTCAGGCCTCGGCCAAGGTCAGTGCTGTCCACCCCCCACTCCCTCCTGCAAGCTCTTGGTGAGAACCCTGTGTTCCATGCCTCGCCCAACCTAGGAGCATCCTTGGGGGAACTGCCAGAGACCAGGGCCAGGTCAGTACCCTCCTGCATTGGCACTGGACAGCTCTAATGAGGAAAAGAACGGCTTCTGCGGCCAGTGATCTGCCGGGGCCTCACTGTGTGATGCCAAGGGGGAAGATGTCACCCCAAGAAGGGGTCTGGAGTAGATGTAAAGACGGGGGTGATCTCAGGAGACCCAGTGTTCCCTATAGCACCCCCATATTTTCTAGCTATAGATTAATTTATCTGTGTATTTTTTAAATATATTTATTTTATACAAGTGGGTGTTTCACCTGCCATGTCTGTGTACCATGTGTGTGCAGTACCCGAAGCGGCCAGAAGAGTGCGTCAGATCCTCCGCAACTGGAGTTACAGAAAGTTGTGAGCTCCATGTGGGTGCTGGGAACCGAACCCCAGTTCTCTGGAAGAGCAGCCAGTGCTCGTAACTGCTGAGCCATCTCTCCAGGCCCTTATTTGTGTATTTTGTTGTCTAAACCATGAGCTGGGTGAGGACAATACTACATCATCCTTGGTCACTGGGATCCCCAACACCACAGCTTGTCCACTAATTCCCCCAAATCCACAAGGGACTCCATAGGACCCAAAGGCATTTCAAGGAAGAGTGAGCTAGCTACTTTGGAGGCCCCCAGATGGGGGGTTCTAGGTTCAAGAGAGAAGACCCAAGACCCTCTGGCCTGAGGCCCCAGAGCACAAAACACCCCAGACCCATGCCAGTATTACCCTCATGGACTGTGGAAATCTCATGGCACCTGTGGTCTATCTACGCCGGAAGCTGGGTGTTTACCCGGGAGGGGGAGGAGAAGAGTCCCCCAGTCTTTTCGACACATTTTTGTGTATGTGTGCCACAGCTAGTGTAGGATCAGAGGATCAGAGGACAACTTGCAGGAGTCAGGTCTCCGTCTACTGAGTCTCTGCGGTGTCCTGGGGATGGAGCTCAGGTTGGCAGGCATAACTGCATACACCTTCACTCTTTGAACCAGCTTTTTGTGGGGTTATTTTGAGGCAGGGTCTCACCATGTAGCCCTGGGTGTCCTGGATCTCACTCTGCAGACCAGGCTGGCCTCGAACTCACAGAGATCCGCCTGACTCTGCCTCCCAATGCTGTGATTACAGGCCTGGCCACTGAGCCATCCTGACTGTTTTGAGACAGGGTCTCCCTGGCCTGGACTCCCTAGGTAAACCAGTTTGGATTTGAACTTGTGACCCTCCTAAGTGCTGGGATTCTAGGGTGTGCCTCCCTGCCTGATTGCTTTCGTGTGTGTGTGTGTGTGTGTGTGTGTGTGTGTGTGTGTGTGTGTGTAGGTCCATGTGCACATCGGGTGTTCCGTTTTAGCACTCTGGGCCTTGGACACCGACTCTCTCTAAAGTTGGAGCATGGCTCCTGGCCAGCAAACCCCAGCGACCCTCCCGTCTCCACTCCCTGCAGTTCCGGGGTGGCAGGCCCTCTTGCCCTGCACACTCAGCTCACACTACATGGGGGGCGCTGGAGTTTTGAACGCAGGTCCTCCTCTTTATACAGTAATCAGTCTTAACTCCTGAGCTGTCTTCTAACCTTGGGTTTTGTTTTTCCTTTTTGAGACAGGATCTCAGGTTGCCCAGGCTAGTCTGAAGTTCCCTCTGTCGCTGAGAATGACCTTGACCTCCTTGACCTGCCGGCAAGGTGGAGTGGCAGGTGTGCACCAACATGCCTTCTGCATGCTGGCCGAGCCCTCTACCCCCGACCAAGCTACTGATGACTCTAGTCTGACTCACTCTGAACTCACAGCAATCCTCCTGCTTCAGCTAGAATGAGAGGTATAAGCCTTTAAACAGCTTGGAGCAGCTCAGGGACACCCTTTGCCACCTTGGGGCTGGTGAGTGTGAAGGTCAAGCCAGAGGCTGAAGAGACCAGATGGCAACCTCATTGTCATGCCCAGCCCAGACTTTCAGACACACTCCAGGTGGAGACCCCGAGGACACCTGGCGGTGTCCACCTTAGTCACCTCCAGAACATGCCCCCCGGGCCGCAGTTTGTGACCTGACCCCACTGTGGGCTGTTCTTCCTAGACAACTGTCTGGTTCCCAGATGGGATAGGGCCTGCCCTCGGCGGCCACCCCCGCGCAGGCCCGGGCCCTGCGCCTAGGGGACACGTCCGTCCCGCCGCGCCCCGCCCCGCCCGCCGCCGGCCCCGCCCGCCTTGGGCTTTTATAGGCCGAGGCGCCCGCACTCCCTGAGTCCCCGCTGCTGCCCCACACTCGCCATGCGTCCTGGGGCACTGTGGCCGCTGCTTTGGGGAGCCCTGGTCTGGGCGGTGGGATCCGTGGGCGCCGTGATGGGCTCGGGGGATTCCGCGCCCGGTGAGTGGGGCTGGGCGGAAGGGGCGGGCGAGCGGGCCACCCACGTGGCCTGCGGAATGCGGCAGGGGGATGTCTGGGGTGCGCTCTGGCTGGGTGGGCGAGTGGGGTGCTCCACGCCTCCAGCCTCAAGAGAGGACTGACATTTATTTATTAAGCTCTTATTGTTTGCCTGCTTTCCCATGAGTTCACAGAACCCAAAGTTGTGGGTACTTTTTCCATCCCCGTTTTCAGGATGGGTAAACTGAGGCTCGGGGTCATGAACCTCTGGTAAGTGACACTGTGGGTGGCCCCTTTAGAGAGACATCTCTTTTAGAGAGACATCTCTGGGTGGCCAGACCTGCTAATGCCATCTGGGTAGAGGGTTTCAGGATTCCTTGGAATGTCTGTTGGAATGGTATACCTGCATCTGGCTTGGAGAGCTCTAGCCTCAGTTTCCCGTTTTGAAGTGTTTGCTGAGGTGGGGGGCCCAGTTCGTGACGGCGTTCAGTAGTGTCTCCTGAGCACGGATGAGTTCTGATACGGGGGACGCGGCTGTCCCCATTTAAGGGTGAAGAAAGCTGGGCTCTGCGTTCCAGCCTCTACCCCGCCCCGCAGGGCTGCGGGCCTCCAGGGGAGCCGAGCCCCCTCCCCTAGGGCCGTGTCCCCCGTCCCATCCCCGGGGAGTGAGCTCACGCAGAGGGAATGTTCCCCAGTTGGAGTGAGTAAGAGGCGGCTGGGGGGGGGCTGCAGGCCGGGGCTCGGCCGCCCTGGGCACTGTCTAGACAGAGGGCAGAGGCGGGAAGCCAGTGCAGGCCCACAGACCCTCACATGCCGAGTGCCTGGCATTTGAAGGGGCCGGGCAGGGTGCCAGTTCTCAGGCCCGGAGGCCGGGCAGAGCTGGTGGTGGAGCACTGGGGTGCGGCTCAGAGGAGGAGGGCTCCCCACAGAGCAGAGTCAGGACCCAAACTGTGGCTTTCTGCCCCGTCTTCCTGAGTAGGGGACAGGATACCCATGATGGCTATGGACGGCTCTCGGTTGGAGGGGGCATTAGGTCTGGGGTGTTGGGGGTTGGTTAGGAGTTTGCTACAGAGACCATACACACAGAATAATTCGTAGGTAGAGGTGGGGGTCTGGAGTCACCCTCCAACTCCTCCTGTGGCATAGGCGGTGTCTGCTGGCTCCAGCAGGGCAGAGAGGCCACCTGCAGTCTGGTGTTGAAGACCGACGTCAGCCGAGAGGAGTGCTGTGCCTCCAGCAACATCCACACAGCCTGGTCCAACTTCACTCACCCGGGCAACAAAATCAGCCTGCTGGGCTTCCTGGGCCTCGTCCACTGCCTCCCCTGCAAAGGTGAGGATCGGGGTCGGGGGGGGGGGGGACAGGAGCCGCAGAGAGCCCCAGCCTGTCTCCATCGTCACCCACACACCGCGGCCTGAGTACCGCCAATTTTACAAGGTTAATATGCCTGAGAATGCCTCCCCCAAGTCCCTGCTGAGAACAGAGTGAGTGGCACCCAGACACCCGCTGCCTTGGAGGGAGCACGGGTCGGAGGGTACCCCGGTCTCTCTGTGATCAGGGCTGAACCAGCAAGGACCTGGAGGAAGTGCTGGGGAAGGACGTGGAGAATTTGGGCATTAGATGTAGGGTATTGGGAGATGATTAGGAGTTTGTGGGGTGGACCCCACAAGGAAGAGTGCACTGGGGCTAGGGTCGGTCTCTAGGAGGGTGGGTGCCATCAGGCAGCTTACCCAGGAGGCTAGGCTGCAGACCTGAAGGGCAAGCCCAGGTGCTTGCGCTGGCCTGTGGGACAGGATTAATGTCGGGTCAGCCTGGCTGTGTCCACCCCACACGCCCTCCTCCAGACCCCACCCCTGGCTTCTGGGAAGAGAACAGATACCCAGAAACAGGCGCCTGGCCTGGGTGTGAGGGCTGATGACTGCCTCTCCAGCCTCCTGTGGCCCCTCCCTGTAGTTCTTAGATTTCCTAAAGCTGGCTAGAGGGCCGGCTCCAGATGTACGGGTGGGAGGTCCCTGTGGGGTGCCCAGGAGTTACAACCCTGCAATGTGGGTCTCTCCAGCCCTTTAACACCGGGAAACCGCGGCCAGAGAGTTTAGGGTCTGTTCGTCTGTTCTCCAGACCCACAACGCAGCTGAACTGGGAGAGGGAGGGGTGTCCATTCTGATTCCAGCATGAAGTTCTCAAGCTAGGATGTTTTGGGGGTCCTCTTGTACTCAGAGTGTAACAGCCTCAGTTTCCCCATCTGTAAAATGGTGGCTGAACCACATATTAAAAGGGACACGTGGCCAGGAGTGGTGGTGCAGGCCGATTCCCAGCACTTGGGAAGTAGAGGATCAGGAGTTCAAGGCCAGCCTGGGCTACAGGAGACCCTGTCTCAAAAGAACAAAATAAAGAGTGCGGGGCATCCCAACACAAGACTGTCCAGTCGGGCCTCTTAGGGCAGGCCGTGCACTGGGATGAGCCTGCACTCCAGTGGCACGTGGGAAACCCACCTGCGCGCGTCCTGTGTCCCCAGATTCCTGCGACGGAGTGGAGTGCGGCCCCGGCAAGGCGTGCCGCATGGTGGGGGGCCGTCCACACTGCGAGTGCGCACCCGACTGCCAGGGGCTTCCCGCGGGCTTGCAGGTCTGCGGCTCCGATGGCGCCACCTACCGGGACGAGTGCGAGCTGCGCGCCGCGCGCTGCCGCGGACACCCTGACCTGCGCGTCATGTACCGGGGCCGCTGCCAAAGTAAGGGACGCGGCGTGGAGAGGCGGGGCCGCGGGGAGGCGGGGCCGCGGAGAGGCGGGGCCGCAGAAGGTGAAAGCGGGGCCTGGGGGCGGGGCCAGGGAGATGAGGGCGGGGCTAAGGGACATCTCCGCAGGACAGGGAGAGGCGGGGCCCGGGAAAAGGTACCGCACGGAGAGGGGTGGAGTCTCTGGAGGGGCGGGGCCTAATGGAGGTGTGATTAAGCAGGGGCGAAGCCTGGGGTAGAAGGGCCGGGAGAGATGGGCAGGGCCTGGAAGGGGCGTGGCTTAGTGTACTCCAGGGGCGGAGCCTTTGGGGGCGTGACCAGTACGAAGTCCGGACCAAATGTTGGTAAACAGCTGTGTAGGGGCGTGGCCACGTCGGCCGCACTCTACGGACACTGCGGAGGGCCACCGCTAGGGGGCGGGGCCTGAGGGAGGGGCAGGTCTATGCAGGACTGGGGGTCCGATCAGTGGGTGCCAAAGTCGCGGGCTGCGAGATTGAGCCCGAGCCCCGGGGTAGCTGCAACGCTCAGGCGTGTCTGAGGACAGGGCTGTGCGCCGCAGCACGTAGAGTTCCGCAGCCCCGCGGGCCAGCGTGCCCTCACAAGTGCTGACGCGCGGGAGAAGCTGCGCAGCCACGGGAGGAGGCTCGCGATGGGCTGCGGGGAACGTGGGTGTAGCCACGAGGGCCACCTGATGGGTGGGGCTTGGTGGAATGGGGCGGGGTTTGGCAGCCGAGTGGGGCTGCCGTCCTGGGGGCGGGGCTCAGCAGAGCCGGGGTGGGATTGGTTCTAGGGTCTGGTAGGCGGGAGCTGGTGTTCCAGGGCGGGGCTCGGGGAGGGGCGGCGCGGTTTTCATCCCCAGGAATGGGGCTTTCAGGTGGAGCCCCAGTGTGAGGGTGGCTGGACCCACGGGAGGAGGCGCCGTCCAGCGCCTGACCCGCCTGACCCGCCCTCTCTCGGGCCCACAGAGTCCTGCGCTCACGTGGTGTGCCCGCGCCCCCAGTCGTGCCTTGTGGACCAGACTGGCAGCGCGCACTGCGTGGTGTGTCGCGCTGCGCCCTGTCCGGTGCCTTCCAGCCCCGGCCAGGAACTCTGTGGCAACAACAACGTCACCTATATCTCCTCCTGTCACCTGCGCCAGGCCACCTGCTTCCTTGGCCGCTCCATTGGGGTTCGCCACCCGGGCATCTGCACAGGTGAGACTCGGTGGGCCTGGGCATCGGTCCACCAAGGGGTGGTGCGTGCGCTCACTGTCGCCTTTCCCTCCATCCCTGCAGGTGCCCCCAAAGTACCGCCAGAAGAGGAAGAGAACTTCCTGTGAGCTGCAGCAGCTGGTGTTTGAGGCCGTCCCAATTTTATTTATTGTCGCAGAAAAGATTCTAATTTATGTCACGTGGACGTCCCCCAAACCTGGCCTGGAACCACTTGTGGATCCCCTAGGATCCTGAGCACGTATCACAAAGGACTGAAGGGAGATGTTATAAGAGTTGGTATGTGCCATCACCAGGTACTGGGATCGAGTTAGGACCCCAGAGGCCTGCTGCCCAGGGAGGGCAGCTTCATGGAGACCCTGCCTTGATATCTCCGCCTGCTTTCTAGGCTGGAGCTGAGTCTCAGGGCACAGTCATTGGTAGCTGTGTCCTCCTCAACTGCTGTTCACACGGGGCCTCCCGGCCTCAGATCGGGGGGCAGTCAGCCCAGAAACACTGGGTTCCTCCCTGTTTACTCCACTTAGAGTGGGACCCGGTGGGAACCTGGCTGACTGCGTAGTCTGTGGACACCAGAACTCACTGTGGCCAGAGTCACCCGAGTGCCTACTGTCCTGTCCTGGGGACACCAGAATCAGCTTTTACCCAGGTCCCAGCCAGCCGCATTCATCACCAAGCCCCGCAACAGGTGGTGACATCAGCCAGGTGCTGTTTGGGGCATGACCCTTCACTCTGACAGCTGCCACTCAAAATTACCCACATGTGCCTTGAAGGAGACCAAAAAGAATGGGGAGCTGGTGCTCAGTGGTTAGAGTGCTTTCCCAGCATGCACAAAGCCCTGGGCTTCATCTCCAGCACCACATGAACAAACATGTCAGCACACACCTGCCATCCCAGCACACAGGAGGGTCAGGAGTTCAAGGCCAGCCTGGGTTACCTGAGACCTTATCTCTAAAAAACCTTAAAAAGAAAGACAAAATGTCAGCTCACAAACAGAGGCCCGTAGGAGGGTGCACAGCCCCCCATTTGGGGGCAAAGAGTCCCAGGTCTTCTCTATCCCCCAGTCCTTGGCTGTGCCTTTCTTCAGTGTCCCCAAAAGTGTCCTTAGCCGGCAGCCTGGGCAGCCTCTTCCACCCTGGGGTTCTGCCTCACCAAAGAAATAAAGACGACGGTAAAAACCACCATGGTGACCAGGCCCAGCCTCCCCCTGCCTCCTCTCTCTCGACCTGGGGACTGGGGTGGAGCGTGGGGCCAACCATGAGAGCTTCCAGAAAGATGCGGCACGTGTTCACGGGTCCCTGGGAAGCATGGAGACGAGCAGAGGGGACGGAGAAGAAGTGGGCCCCTCTGGGGTCTGAGGTAGAGGGACAAGATGGCTCAGAAGTGAAGGCTTGCCCTCAGTGGAGGAACGGCGGCTGACGGGATGATTACTAAGCTGAGGCAGTCTTTCATAGGAGGCCAGGCTAAGCCGCGATCCCAGGACTGGAGTGGCCGTTTTGTTTTATTTATTTATTTTTATCTTTTTGTCCTCACTGTGTATTTTGGTCCCCTGTCTGTGTGTTAGTGGGGTTAGTCTGCCATCCATAAGGGGACAGAGCAGGTACAGAGGCCAGGAGCCACCTGGAATGGGGACCTATGGTGTGGGAGTGGGTGATCTCGGGCGGGGAGCATGGTGGGTGAGGAGCTGTGAAAGTATCTCAGCCTAGAGGGTGAGTGCAGGGCTGAGGGCTCCTCAGTGACACTGACCACACATGGAGCCGTAAGCCCTGTGTCTTGTACTTCAGTACTGCTCTTCATTTTGTGTGGGTGCCTGCAGCCCAAGCTCCAGGTTCTCCGCGGTCTCCAGCCAAGCCATGCACTATTCCAGATCCTAGCCCATGGACACAGTGCCCTTCATCTCGGCCCCAGTAGGGGGCTGAGATTCAAACTTCCCTCACAGAGCATCCCATAGAGCAAGGGGAGGAACTTCTCCGAACCACGTCCCAGATCCAGGCCACAAAAGCCGACACTTGAGTGTAGACATCCGGGGTCTTGGGGTCACCACACCAGAGGCCTGAGAAGGAGACAAGGCCGTGGGCCCGGCTCCCACAGACCAAGGGCCCCCCAGAGTCTGCCTGGAGTGAAAAAAAAGTTGGAGTTAGGTGTTGCTCTTGGGGTCTTTGCCCCCCAAAGGAGTCTCTTCTATACAGACAGGTCTGTGGTCTTTGAGCGATACACAGCCCGCATGGCGGTGTGCCCCGGTCTTCTGACGTGTCTCTCAAGTCTCAGCCCCCAGGCTCTCTTTTCTGTGTCCTGTCTACCCTAAAATCCTCAACTCACTGTGGAATCAGCGTTAGGAGTTCAAGCGCCCCCTACTGGACCTGCCCCCTAAGCTCGTGTACACAGCCCCGGGGCATTTCTGGGCATTTCGTGCAGGGCACAGCCTGCAGAAATGAAGGGAACACCTCTGTCCAACCGCCCCTCACCTTCCTGGGCCTCATTTCTCCATCTAATCACACATCAATGGGACTCAGTTCTCAGAGGTAGCTTATGTCCAACCCTGACCCCTCTGTGGGCCTCGGTTTCTCCAGACAACAGGCCATCGTACCGAGCAGAAACCACGCCACCGGCGGTCCCCGCTGCGGGTGCAGAGCACGGCAGGACTCAGCTGGCCCTGCCAGGAGCTGTTGCAAACACTCAGGTCCAGCACGCGCACCTCGGCTTCCATCAGCCCCGGGGGAGGCTCCTCAAAGTCAGACATGAAGCCCCAGCCGGACACACGGCAACGCGTCCCCGCCAAGGGTGGCCCGGCACCTCTCCGTGGCAAGCGCAGTAGCTGGACAGCAGGGCCCAGGACAGCTGAGCCGTTCAGCTGCGGGAGGAATGCTGGAATCAGAGCCGCAGTCCCTCTCCCTCAGGGCTCCCCAGCTGGGGTGCCTTCCCATTCAGCCTCAGGCCTCAGATTAGACATCACTCTTCAGGAACCTCCCAAAGTCCTCAGTACAAAAGGCCCTCGGACCGCTGGGTGCTGGTCAGCTGTGGGGCTGCCTGGGGTGGCTGCCTGGGGCCTCTGCAAGGTCTCCGGCTACTCAGCTGAAGGGGAGGACAGAATGACCAAAACTCCAGGGAAGGACTAGTCTATCTAGCTGCCCCTTTACCTCAGTTTCCCCATTCTCCCCAGCCTGTTTCCCCACCTGTACTAGATGTCAGGTGACTCTCAGGAGACTCACCCCCGGACTCTGCAGTGGGAACCCTCATTGCCTCCTCTGTCCTACGAAACTGCCGTGCCCTGAAGCCCACGGCACACAGGGAGCTTGCCGCTGTGTCTGTAGGCCAGCTCTGAGACACTCCCTTGAGAATCAGGACCTCGTGGCTCTTGGCTTTGCTTTTTTTTCCCAGAGGTGGGAGTCATGAAGGGTTCTTGGCAGCAGAGGTGTAGGACAGGATTCAGGAGTCTGAGGTGCTACCAGGCATCTTCAAACAGAATTCCAGAACCCTTTCTTTCTTTCTTTGTCCCCAGAGACAGGGTTTCTCTGTGTAGTTTTGGAGCCTGTCCTGGAACTCACTCTGTAACCCCAGCATTCAGGAGGCAGAGGCAGGCAATCTCCGGGTTCGAGGCCAGCCTGGTCAACAGTGAGTTCCAGGACAGCCAGAACTACACAAAGAAACCCTGTCTTAAAAAGAGTTCATCCCCAGCCCCACAACAAATTAAATAAACCAACTCAGAAGTCATGTGGGCCCGGGTCTGCCAGCCACCCTCCTGCAGCTCACCCTTAACAGGCAGATGTCGTTGGCCTGTGTGGCTGGCTGGTAACTGGGATGCTGGACAAGAGCTGCAATGCTAAACACCTGTCGTGTGGGCTCCGCTTTGAGCAGTGCATGGGCCCCGAGCACCACCAGGCCAGTGGAGGGGTCCCTGCAGGGAGACGAGAGGAGTAAGATCAGCTCATGCAGCCCCTCACAGTCCCCAGGGTTACAGCCCTCCTCCACTACAGCGGTGCTCCAGTCCTGGCAATATTAAAGAGTTATAAAAATACACTTAACACAGCACAACCTTATTTGTTACAATTCTTACTTCCACAATACTATTTTGTAGTGCTGAGTATGAAACCAAAGCCTCAAGCTTCCTGCTAGACAAGTATGCTACTCATGGCCACGCCCCCAGCCCCTCACTGGGGCATTCTTGGCAGGGGCTCCACCCTGACCATGCCCCCAGCCCCTCACTGGGGGATTCTTGGCAGGGGCTCTATTATTCAGCTACAACTCTACAACTATTTACGTATTTATTTTTGAGACAAGTTCCCAGTCTAGAGCTAAAACTTAGCTTCAGTTTTCCATCCTCCTGACTCAGCCTTTGAGCCTTCTGGCTAATTGGAATTCCCAGACCGGGCTGCCTTTCCCAGCAGTAATGTGCGTGCTAACAGTAACACACTTTATGTTGAAGGTGATCATAGTTATTAAATTTGATTGTTATCACCAGAAGTGCCCCGGGGGAGGGTTGGTCCTGTCTGGGTCACATCCTAGCGATGGCCTTAAGTTCATCCCTCAGTGGCCCCAGCACATCACCTGTCTCTGAAGCAGTGGGCAGCTGACACCACCCAGCGGACATGGAGCAGAAAGCCTCCGCAGTGGTGACGGCCCTCGAAGCTCACAGAGACCATGTAGGGCCGGGAATGCGGTGTCACTTCATGGCCCCCGATAATCTGGGATCCACAGCAACCTGGGATAAGTGTGGCTATATGAAAGACCAGGACAGGAAGACGGGCCAATGGAGGCCAGCCCTAGCAGGGGGCAGGAGTGGAGGCGGGGCTGAGAGGACAGGGGTAAACAGAGGCATTCGGGAGGCAGAGACAGGTGATCTCTGCGGGTTCAAGGCCAGCCTGGTCTACATGGGAAAGTTCCAGAACAGCTGGGCTACATAGTGAGACCTTCCCTAAGTAAGGGTGGGGGAAGAGAACAAGAACAGGAGAAACCCTGGACCACTGACGGGGCTCAGTAGCCAAAGGCACTGGCTCCAACCTTGACACCCCGACTTCAATCCCAGGGACTCCTATGGCAGAAGGGCACAACCAACCCCTGCAAGTTTGCCACTGGTTGCCACAAGCACCATAGACACATGATCCATCAAATAAATAAATGTAATTTTAAAAATAGGACACTTGGGGAAATGGTCCATCACTTAAAACCCCTGGTTGGTCTTGGGACTCAGGTTTGATTCCCAGCACCGATATGGTAGTGCCAACTCCAGTTCTAGGGGATCTGGCGCCCTCTCCTGGCCTCCTCAGACACCGCATGCATGCAGACATGCAGACACAACACTCAAATAAAAAAAGAAAGTATTAGGGAATCCAGAGCCCACAATCCTGTACCCGAGATGGCTAAGATCACTGCCTGGCACCTCACGCTCCAACCCACAGCCACCGTTCCTGGTTCAGCACTTAGACTAGATGGGGATCCTATTTGGGAGCCTAGGGTCACCGGCAGTCACCTTGGGTAGGGTTTAATGGCAGTTTGAGTTCTCACCAGGGGGCCTCATGAGCAGAGTCAGGGCAGCCGCCACCTCCAACAACAGGCATCCCCAGCGTCCGGTCCCTGGCGCCATGGCTGCAGCAGGACGGCAGCTCCCTGGCAAGGTCTGCAGATGCAGGAGGCACCCTCACCAACCGTCCAGCCCCAAAAGTAGGAACAAGGCTGTGGTCTGTGGTCAGGAGGTGGAGCAGGCATTTCTAGGAACCAGGGAAGGCAATTCGACTGTCCCCTGTCCCCAAGATCGCTGCTGCTGAAAGCCCAGATCATTTTGTCAGCCGACTCGTCCAACATCTTCTTACTAATTCATCTGGCCCCGGCCGGGCTGAGCACATACATCACATGTGACTGACCCTCAGACCGTCTCAGGGGACATAGTCACCCTGGAAGTACCAACCTTGCCTACCCATCTGTCCCTGGCCAGGTAACCTCGGGCAAGCACCGTGACCCTTGACCTCAGTTTCCCCATCATAAACCTGGGGTCTGTAAGGACAATGAGGAAGGCTGATCCTTTGGAGAGCTCTGGGTTTGGCTGACTTTGCTGCATTTATTGAGCTCCTACTGTGTACTAGACTTGGCTGGAAGAAGGGAACAGCAGAGTGACCCTGAGTTCTGGGGTCTAGCAGGATCTGTGCTTGGGTTTCTTCACGGTGGGGACCTTTGGAAGAGGAAGTTCAGATAGGGTCTCACGTAGCCCAGGCTGGCCTCAAATTCAATATGTAGCTGAGGATGACCTTGAACTCCTATTCCTCCAGCCTCCACCTTCCAAGTGCCGGATGGGATGACAGGCGTGAGCTACCACAGCCCCACTGAAGTGGGAACTTAAGCCCCCCCCCCACGCTGTGGAGTGAAGTCTAGAGCACACAATGGCCGGACTTGCGCTGGTCCACGTTTGGTGGCCGGACTTTGCGCTGGTCCACGTTTGGTGGCCGGACTTTGCGCTGGTCCACGTTTGGTGGCCGGACTTTGCACTGGTCCACGTTTGGTGGCCGGACTTGCGCTGGTCCACGTTTGGTGGCCGGACTTGCGCTGGTCCACGTTTGGTGGCTGGACTTGCGCTGGTCCACGTTTGATGGCGGACTTGCGCTGGTCCACGTTTGGTGGCCGGTGTCTCAGCTTCAGCTTAGCTGGACACAGCAGGCTGGCCCCCAAGTCGGCCTGCAGGACCTACCCCCACGGCTGACGCAAATGCCGGGGGCTTAGGAGGAGGAAGGGACAGAGGACACACAATGGTGCTGAGGCGGCAATGTCCCTGTGCAGCTCAGGGAGGGGGGCACAGGGCCAGCACGGTCACCCTGCAGGGAGAGGGCACCTTGTCTTGGCTCCCTTTCCCCCAAGAGGCTCATTCCAGCCGCCCTGAGGACGAAGGATGAAGTTCTGCACCGGGGGCTCTGGAGGGAGCCAGGGCTGGGGGGGGGTGATGGCAACAGACAGCACAGCTGGTGGGGGTCGGGGGAGAGATCTCAGACAGAGAAAAGGAGAGACACAAACGGAGACAGACACAGAGAGACAAGGAGGGAGGAAGAGAGAGAACTGGAGACGGAGTGAGGCAGAGGTGGGGGGAGGACAAAGACAAAGATAAGGACAGAAAGAAAGCCAGGCTGGACAGACGGTGCTCACCTCCAATCCCAGCACTCTGGAGACACTGGCAGGTGGGTCTCGGTCAGTTTAAGGCTACCCTGGTTTACAGAGTTGCCAAAAAACAGAAAGAGGAGCCGGAGAGGTGGTTCAGCGGTTAGGGCCCTGGCTGCTCCTCCTGAGGACCTGGTTCCGTTCCCATCCCTCAAGGTGGCTCAGAATAGTTCCTAACTCTAGTTGCAGGGGATCTGATGCCCTCTTCTGGCCGCTGTGGGTACTGCATGCGTGTGGTCCATATGCACAGGAACACATCCAGAACATAAAAAATACACATTAGCCAGTGGTGATGGCGCTCGCCTTTAATCCAAGCACTCGGGAAGCAGAGGAAGGCAGGTCCTTCTGAGTTCGAGGCCAGCCTGGTCTACAGAGAGAGTTTCAGGACAGCCAGGGCTACATAATGAGACCCTGTCTTGACAAAACGAAAGAAAAAACACACTGCAAGTGAAGTGAAGTGCAGGCGGCAGACTCAGGGGAGCTCTTTCTGCTCCCCTACTTCCTTCCGCTTTGGCGATCAGTTGTGAAACGTAGAACCACCTTGTGTGGAGCTCAACCGCCGAGCTCACAGCGGCCTCCAGGAGCACTGCACAGTCTTGAGAAAGCCAGGGAGCTTTTCCGTCTCGGTCTGGGTATCTGGGAACCCTGTGAGGAGGAGGGCTGGAGCGGGAGATAAATGTTCCCCAAGATCTCAGCCCTCCCATGTGCCCTCATTATGTAACCAATGAGAACCTCGAACCATGAGTCTCTACTGCCTCAGAGCTGCGTAACAGGTTCACGTCTGGTTTTTCCTTTTCTTTTTCAATTAAAACGTTTGTTTTTTTTTTAAATCTCACTATATGGTGACCTTCCTACCTCAGTGCAGGAGGAAAGGTGTGCGTCTCCGTGCCTAGCCCCCGAATCCCTTACTTTTCTAATGTTGTATTTTACATGGGTGCATGTTTCTGTGGGGGAGGGGAGAATGTGTGAGGGCCTGAGAACAACGTCCCTCCATTCCCTCCAAAGTGCCACCCACCTGGTGTCTCTCCCTGGCTTGGAATCTGCCAGTTTGGCTAGGATGGACGGTCAGGGAGCCCTAGGGCTCCTCCCATCCCCACTTCCCCCGTGCTGGGGTTACAGGCGCGTGCCCTCACGATCGCACACAGGTGGGTGCCCTCACGCTCCCACAGAAAGAACTTGACCCCTTAACTCGCTCGTTCAGGAGACAAAGAGCATTGCCTCTCTGAAGACACTGTTCTGAATCGCCAATGCTTACAGTAAGAGCTCAGTAATTCTCTTAGGCAGAAAAGACAGAGGCCCGGGAACAGCAAAGACACCAGCTATCTGTCAGTTTGAGCACCTAACGCAGGCTCAGCAAAATATGGCACTCAGCCTGTCTTTGTCAATAAAGTTTTGTTGTTGTTGTTCTGTATTTTTTGTTGTTTTTTTTTTTGTCAGAGCTGAGGACTGAACCCAGGGCCTTGCGCTTGCTAGGCAAGTGTTCTACCACTGAGCTAAATCCCCAAACCCGTATTTTTGGTTTTTTGAGACAGGGTTTCTCTATGTAACAGCTCTGGCTGTCCTGGAACTCGCTCTGTAGACTAGACTGACCTCGAACTCACAGAGATCCGCCTGCCTCTACCTCCTGAGTGCTGGGATTAAGGGCGTGTGCCGCCACTGCCCAGCTATCAATAAAGTTTTATTGGCACACAGCGTACAGCCTATCAATGCTGATAAAGTTTTATTGGCACACAACCACCTCCACATATCTTCTACTCCTTTGGTGTCCACGACGGAGTACAGTTCTTGAAGCACAGACCGTCTGGCCCACAGCTCAGACCATGTTTACTATCTGGCTTTTTATCCGCCAAGTTCGCTGAACCCTGGGTGCGTCCTGGGCCCCGTTCTAGGAGCTGTGAGAGGAGGAGGATGCTGTTAAGCCTCCAGCAGTCTAAGGAGGTGGGATGGACAGAAAGACACAGAGGCCGCGAAATACATCCTCAGGAAAGATAGACAGGTGTGGAGAAGTAGGCCTGGCTGAGGCAGGGGGATCTCTCTGAGTGGGACCCCGTCAAAAGAAAACAAAACCAAGGTGGACGGCTCCTGGAGAGGAACTAGGGTGTCCTTGAACCTCCACACGCACACAAGGTGAACACACATGCTCCACAAAACCAAAAGACAACTATTCTATCCTAAAGGCGTTTCGTGGCACACCCTCCCTGCTCTACCCCAAGGCCCAATCTGTCTAGGGCCACGGGGCTGCAGTCCGGGAAGCCACGTGGTGCACCCTCTAGGGGAGACAAGCCCTGAGTCTGTCTCACTGTGGCTCTCCAGGGTCCTGGGAACAAAGTCTGAGTTAACCGGCTGCCCCCTCACTCACTCTGGCAGCATCATGGGGCTGACTAAACACTTGAGTTCAAGAGACCAGATCCAACCGTTAGCCCAGGCTGGGCCTCCCGCGGAAGCAGAGTCCCCCCGAAACTGCTGCTGTGGCTGTCCCGGAGCTCCACTGCAGGCCCTGGGCTCTTTTCCTCCCGTCTAGAGCTCCGGGCGACGGGATCCGGGATCTGAGCGACGCTTCTGGGTGCAGCTGCGCCGGTGCGGGGCGTCCGCGGCCGGCAGGAGGCGCGCGCGGGCGCGCGGGGCGCAGGGAGCGCGCGGAGGCGGCGCGCGCACGAGCCCACCCGGCCGCGCCCGGACAATACCCGGCGCGCTGGGGACGATGCCCGCGCCGGTGCCGCCCCCGCGCCGCGCAGCCCTGGCCGCCAGGCCCTAGAGTCGGCCCTGCCCCGCGCTGCACCGCCCACGGACCTCGCGGGAGATGGAGTGAGTACCCGGCCGCGCGCCCTCCGCCGCCCCAGGCCCCCAACCCGGGGACCCGGAGGCGACGCGGGGAGACCGTCCCCAGATGCAAAGGGGAGGGATCGAGCTGGGCCTCGCGCTCCAGGCCCGGTCCTCAATCAAGCTGGGGAGAGGAGGGGGGGACGGGACGGACCCGGATTGCACCCACACATCGCTTGCAGGATGCGAAGGAGGGGGGCCCACGCGTGCACGACCCTTCATCCAAGCTGGGCCACCTGTGGGTGGGCGCCCCCCCGAGAGCCTACGGGACCTCGGAGGAGTAGGGACCCTTCCTCAAAAGGCAGGGTGCTCCCTGCCTCCCCTCCCCCAGCTTGGGCTAGCCGCTCCTGGAGCTCCCGTCGGTCCCTCCTGCGCGCTGCCCTCCTCCTCGTGGCCTCACCGGGGTCCGCAGACTCCTGGCAAAACCGATTCCGGCCCATCAGATGTGGTCCCGAGTCGCCACTGGCTGGAGAGGTGGATTTCCGCGGAGAACTAGGCGGGCGGTTCCCTGTCAGGGGCTCTAATCTCATTTCCCCCTTTGCCTCTAAGAATGCTCCCCCCGCCCAGGAGAAAGGGGGGACCTGATGGTGTGACTCAAAGGGGTGCCTGGATCAGGTTGGAAACGGTGGTGGTACTCAGTCCCCAGACCCAGCTGGTGTGAGCTGGGGTCTGTGAGAGAGGTGGACGCAGTGGGAGATTTTGTACAGAGCCAGGCCCCAAAGAGCACGTACGGTCATTCAGGCACGCCGCCCCTCTAGGCCATGTGAGGGTGCCCCCCAGCCCCTTACTCCCACAGGTGGGAAGGATAGGTGGTTGAGGGGTGTTTGACAGGCCTGAGGGTGGGGAAGCATTTCCTAGGTCACAGACCCGCCTGCCTGGTGACTGGGTTAGTGGCATTCCCCCGCAGGGCCCCTGTCCTCACCCCGGCCAGCGCTTGGGACATAGGAGCCCAGCCAGCTTGGCTGGGCTGGTGACCGCTCCCCCTACCCTTCCCTCTCTGGGTGTGTTTCGGACGAGACAACTTTCCTCTTGGGATTAACCCGTGACCTGCCACACCCACCGATGGGTGGAAGCTGTCACATCCCTCCCCGGCCAAGAAGGCTGGCTCCCAGTGCCTTCCTTCAGAAAGCCCAGACAAAGGCCTGGCTGCTCCCCCACCCCGCCCCGGGAGCCCCGCCAGGGGCTCAGGGGAGCCAGCGCCCGGACTTGCCTGCCCCACATCCCCTGGCTTGTTTATCTGTTCGGCTGGCCTGGCCCAAGGGAGCAGGGACAGGCCTGGGTGTGGCGGAGGCCAAGGGCCTGCGCTGACAGGTGAGAAAACCTCCAGAACAGCAGGCTTTCTCTGCTTCGGCCTCCATTGTTTCCCGTTCTTCCAGCCCTTCCTTTCCCACCGGGGATCCAGAGGCTCAGAGGGGACTAGGTGATGCCCCAGAGCCACACAGCACACCCAGAGTCCCTTAGCACCTGCTGCAAGGCTCTTGTGGATTCCTGAAGCACTGTGTGGCTCACGAGCCTCTCCCTGGGTGGGTGGTCCAGCGGTTACTGAGTTGGGGGTGCGGTTCAGCGGGAGGCTGGCCCCATGTGGCGGTGAATGAGAGAAACCTCTATTTGGTTTCCAGTTGACTCAGGGTGGGGTGAAGTTTCCAACTGGCCCCGGCCAGTCCTGTGCGCCTGACCCTCCATTTTCATGGTCCTTTTCCACAAGGGCTGAACTCATTCCCTGGATGGCCCAAAACGTGGGAGATGGAAGGCTGGGGAGAGAGTATGTTCACGAAGCCTTTTAAAGGTCAGGGCATGGTGGCCCAGGCTTTTAATCCCAGCACTCAGGTGGAGGCAGGCGGATCTCTGTGAGTTCCAGGCCAGCCTAAGCTACATAGAGAGACTCCATCTCAACAACAACAACAAAAATACTTTGAAAATTAAGAAAAAGAATGGGGTGTGGTGGCACACGCCTTTAGTCCCAGCACTAGGGAGGCAGAGCCAGGCGGATCTCTGAGTTCGAGGCCAGCCTGGGCTACAGAGCGAGATCCAGGACAGCCGGGGCTGCACAGAGAAACCCTGTCTCAAAAAACAAACAAACAAAAGAGGTACGCATTAAAGAGTTAGAGCATTGCACAGATGGCCCAGTCTTAAGAGTGCTTACTATTCTTGCAGAGGCCCCGGGTTTGGTTCCCAGCACCCACGTGGTGGCCCCCAACTCCTGTAACTCTAGATCCAGGGGACCCAACGCCCCCTTCTGGCCTCCACAGACATTGCATGCATATGCACAAATCCACACACAGACTAAAAATTAAATATCTTTAAAAAATTTAAAGACCTAATAAAATTACTTTCGGAGATATGTGGCAGATACGGGTGGCCAGGAAGCTGTAGCAATCCTCCTGCCTCAGCCTCCTGGAGTGCTGGGGTGACAAGTGTGAGCTACCAGAATGGACATGTTGAAAAGGGT